>NC_086444.1:930229396-930569340 GCF_028390025.1 Pseudophryne corroboree | reverse complement strand
AGTTGAAGTAATGGAGGAGAGCATGCAAATGATAAGGTTGTGGTCTGAGAGAGGGAAAGACGTGTTAGTGAATTCAGAAACTGAGCATAGTCTGGTGAATACAAGATCAAGCAGTGTCCTTCCTGATGAGTAGAGGAGATAAGTTTGACAGAGAAGGTTAGAAAGAGTAGTTTGGAAGCATGAGCACATTGGATACTGAAATCACCCATAATGATGATGGAAAGGTTAGAGGATAAGAAGTGAGAAAGCCAGGGAGAAAAATGTTCCAGAAAATGTTTTGGTTTCCCAGGTGTGCGATAGACAGCAACATGCAGAGAGAAAGGGGTGAAAATCCTTATGGACTGTACTTCAAATGATGTAAATTGGAGTGATGAAACCTGCTATACAACTGTGTATGTGAAAAATTTGGACAGTAATATTATGACCCAACCTCCTAAATCAGGAATGGAGTTGTGTGAAGTTGAGACCACCTTATGAAAGTGCTGCAGAGGAGGCCGTGTCTTTATTTGTGAGCCACGTTTCAGTTATAGTCAGCAGATTGAGGTTTTTTGAGATGAAGATGATGTTAATTTTGTTGCAAATTCATCAATATTATTTAAAGTACCAGGGGTATCGCTGTTAACATCCATTGTTGTGGTCATTTATGTTCCTCCTTTGGTGACTGCTACTGCTTACTTGGTGACAACTGCCATCACACTTCATAGGGGAAAACAACTTTGTGTTTCCATTTCCAACAGATAGTAAGGAAAAATACAAAGCACACTACTACTGTAAATTGGAAGAAAACTACAATAGTACCTGTGCAGCCCCAAACCAATATCTGTTTCTAAAACCATGAGAGGAAGTAGATTCAGGTGAGATAAATAGGGAAACAGTATTGGTTGAAAAGAGCTGATTCCTACAGTGACTGTTATGATTCCAGCACTCCTGACCGGAGGAGATTTTATGACAAGGACCAGAGCGCTGGAATGAAATGCAGGTAACGGGAGCAGGAAAGACTAGTTGCCCCTGGCGCCCTAACTCTATAGTCTCACCCGTGCTATCGGAAATCCCCTGCGAGACTATGGTTTCTTGAGCCCCTGGCAGCCACATTTGAAGGGCGGATTATGTCTGCCCAACTCCGGTGCCCCCCGGTCTTAGTGAGAGACAAAGGGAAATCCGAGGCAGGATGATAACAAGAGGACCTCTGACTGACAACAGGCCAGGGGCAACAAGCTAACTAACAAAACCTGAAGTATGTGCGGAAACCCGCCAGGGAAAAGGACAACCAAAATCCACTTGTCCAATACTCCTACCCAGCACCGCTGGATACCAGAGTGGACCTGTGGAAGCGGAACCCTCCGCGAAATGCTCCAAAACACAAATAATAAATAATAAAGCGGACAAGCCGCAACACACGGCAAAGCCGCGACTCACGAACACCACTGGATGTTATACGGTGATTAGTCAGGACTCCAGGAATAAGATGACAACTTCCGAGTTCAGGACTTCCAAATACTGGAATGACCGGATACAGCAAGACTGGAACAGACTCTCAGCAAACAGAGACAGCATGCAGGAAGCTATTACCGGCGTCTGTGAGAAGCCCTGAGAGTGCATATGAACAGGAGTCCTCCAATCAGGTGCTGACAGGGCTAATTACCTACATGCCGTGCAGCTGCCTTGCTGCACGGCCAGGAAACAGGTGTAGGTTCATTAAACCCTGGACTCAGCAACGGGGAACGCGGTCCGTCAGTGGCGTCCCCGTTGCTAGGGTCCGTGCGGCTCAGTGCGCCCGGAGTCCAGCGTTGCCAGGGAGCCGGCGGCTGTCCGCGTACGGCGTCCCTGGTTGCTAGGCGTCGGGCCGCACCGACGAGCGGACCCCGGCGCCTAACAGTGACGTGCTCTTGTTTGTCTCTCCTCGCTTCAACAGTGATGCACCACCAGTAAACAGGACCAGATTAACAATGGAGTAGATGGAGCTATAGTTCCAGGCCTTCACATTCAGCAAAAATAGGCAATTCATGATGGCAGCATGATGAAGACTAGCCGCCTAGCTGGCTACAAAGTCAACTATAAATCAAATGTATAAACATTGTTTTTCTATTTTCCTTTCTAAATGCTGCAATTTTTCTATTTTTCTATATTTAGGGAGACCGTTTGGCTAAACATACACTGTGACTCTGGTCACACCCATACAGCACTGTTCACAACTCCTCCCCTTCTCAGTACAGGTCCTTGAACATTTCCAGCCCTAGATCCATGTGACCCTTAATCCGATCCTGGCAGTAACTGCAGAGAAATGCCAGTTGAAAGTGATAGTTTTAGTGTTGATTGCTGATAATGCAACTGCTGTAGTTACTGCATACACTTCCCCCACCAGCCACTGCAATTATTTTTCCACTACATAATGGTACATAATAGCCTCAAATGTTCCTTAACTTTCTTTGATTGTAATCTCTTTTTGGCGGGAACATTTTACCTTCTCCCGCATGTAATTGTACATCATTTGTACATCATTTGTTCCATGATCCCCTCAACATTAAGGTACATAATATAACATTGTTTATAGATTATAGACAATAATGCTAATAGCAATAATAAACACAGTAATAATTATTATTATTAAGAAGAAGAAGAAGAAGAAGAAGAAGAAGAAGAAGAAAAAGAAGAAGAAGACATTATTTATTGGTAGAATAAAAATAATAGGAGACCTACATCTATAATACTTAAATCTAAATTTCGTCTTAAATTCCATGCCCAAACATGGAATAAAGGTTAATAATCTGTAGAATAGTTTTGGAAATTCACTTACCTTGAGCATAGGAGCAAATATAATTAGTTGCAGGTGAATATTCACCAGCAACAGCTGAGTCTATTAGCAGGGTTTACCACACATTTTTAAGACCCAGATGTGGACTTTTCCTCATAGCTTCAGGAGCTGCGAGGAAAAGTCAACAATAAAAGACACTCTCTTGGGTTTATCACACAGGGAAACTGATTGATTCTGCATTTGCACTGAGTCAGTCGGGGTTAGCATGTGTTAATCCACGATTTTCCACGTGGGTAAAAGACACTTTTATTGAATAGCTCCGGGCATAAAACCCAAAGCTTTTCCCCACGTGGCAAACCCCCAGTGGCTATTTGAATTCTCTACTTAATTGAGACACGTTAAAATTGAGCCCCTAAATTTTAAATTCAATATTTTTCTCAATCTCACATAAAAAGGTTAATTAGTGGAAAATATGCAAATTGCTGCTGCTGTCTGCCATGCTTTAGATACTTATAATAATCAGATATTAAATAACATTACGAAATAAATTATTTCATCTGAAGTTGGGGATAGGTCCATTTCAGTCTCCTAAACAGATGATGTATATATACAGTACATCCTGGGCATATCATTCTTCAGTTAGTTAGCCTTAGAACTGGCAACTCAGTTGAGCATGAAAACCAGCAATATATATTTGACAGTACAAGGGAAAAATACCATATACTTTCTCAGATGGAACTTTCAGTAATGAGCCCACATTTCAGGAACAATTTGACATGTCTATACTACAGCGGAATGCAACTCACATCCTGTGGTATATTTTAGATGTGAAATTCAACTCATACTTGCAATTTTCACATATGCTGCTTCCTGAAACACAACAGTAGGCACATTCACAGTGCTTCCATTCACAGAGGAATGCTTTCTACAATGTATTTTATTCCTGCTGGAGGTGAAATATGTGCCATAAGCATCAGCATTTCTTTGTAGTAATTATAAAGTATATGAATATATTTGATTCACGCTGCTTTCAAAATATTTCAGATGGATGCACAAAACTTAATACTTAAAAAACATAAAGGAATATTCTCTACCCTTCTACTAAAATTTTTTGCCATGTTTCAAAAATTCTTAAGTATGCAATTACTATTTTAATGAATAATGCAAATTCATCATCTTCACCCCAATTTAAAAGTTTTCCTATTGATTTTCATTTTTTTTTAAATGGTTCATATTTTGTGACTTTGAGTTCTGTATGTAGGTTAGCTAGTGTGCTATATATTTGTCTAATGCAAATATTATTTATATCCACATTATTTAGATGCTGTTTACTGTGGCATTGAACATTGCCTTTAAAATGTACAATACACTTCCTATACAGGGATTGGTAAAAAATAAAAATACATAAATAAATAAATGAATTAAAAAAAATCAAAGTCTATCCAAACGCTCCCTGTGCACAGCCATGTATACTGTATATTAGATATTCTGTTTCACTGTTCTGTATATATTTTAAAATCCTTCTTATGGCACATACACATGGTGAGATTCGGGCTATGCCCGATTCTCACTATGCGACAGGGGCTAGGTCGGCACATAGTGAGTATCGCAAGCACACTCAGTATGTGCTTGCGATACTATGTGCAATTTTGGCTAAGTGTCAATTTTGACTATCTCTTCTATAGAGATAGTCAAAATTGTCTTGCCTGCACAGTCTATCTAGGCTTGCGATGCCGACCGCAAGGGGCCGCACATCGGCATCGAATCAGGATCACAAAGTAACTTTCAGCTTGCGATCTGCACTAACTTTTCTTACGATTTTGACTATATAGTCAAAATCGTAAGAAAAAATCTCACCGTGTGTACACACCATAACATTATTTTAAACTAGTGTTTGCCAGTGGTTTTGCTTGCGTGGATGTCTGTTATTGCTCAGTGGGAACTCATCTTTCAAAGACAGCAGTGTAATCAAATATTGTTATGTACTGTATATTTTATATTTTACACATTGATCACAAAACTTCTTTGTAAACAATATTTGCAGTTTTTCCTTCAAGGATTAACACAAAAAGACACTTTGGGCTACTAACTCATGAGCAAGCCATGTAAAGCTTTCCGTGGGAGAAGCAACTGGTCCAGAGATCTACCCCTGCATCATAGCAAAGCAGACGCTTGAAGGAAACTGCTGGTACTTGAACTGAAAAGGTAAATCGCTGGGGATAAGGGGCATACGTGGTATAAACACAGTCTCACCTGTGCCACATCCCATTAGAATCTCTGTCTCAATTAGGTTCCTCTGCAGAGCAGTCACTTTAAGTCAGGTTCTGTTGCATAACTTGGGCGGAGTCAAGTTCTGCAGAAGCATGATTGGAACACCACTATTAGTGTGCTGAATGTCAAGCATCTGGTTTTCCTTTATTGCTCCTCTCCCTGTTGTCACATTAGTTCATACATAACTCAGATTCTTTCTAGGTCAATAAACTATATACTGTAATAGTGAAAACGCGATCCAAATTCATCCACTAGTTTTTGCTTGATGCTAGAACAGACAAAATTCTGAAAAAGTTTTTGTCATCTCCATAGTTCATAAACAGTCCCTAGGAGTACATTTCTAAAAACAAAAAAGACGCAACCTTTACAGTTTTATTACAGGTTGAGTATCCCTTATCCAAAATGCTTGGGACCAGAGGTATTTTGGGTATGGGATTTTTCCGTATTTTGGAATAATTGCATACCATAACGAGATATCATGGCGATGGGACCCAAGTCTAAACATAGAATGTATTTATGTTTCATATACACCTTATACACACAGCCTGAATGTCATTTTAGCCAATATTTTTTATAACTTTGTGCATTAAACAAAGTGTGTGTACATTCACACAATTCATTTATGTTTCTTATACACCTTATACACACAGCCTGAAGGTCATTTAATACAATATTTTTAATAACTTTGTGTATTAAACAAGGTTTGTGTACATTAAGCCATCAAAAAACAAAAGTTTCACTATCTCACTCTCACTCAAAAAAGTCCGTATTTCGGAATATTCCGTATTTCGGATATTTGGATATGGGATACTCAACCTGTATATGTATATATTATCTATTGTGCAATATTCATTATTCACATTTGGGGGTAATGACAAATTAAGGTTTCTTGTGGGACCTCATCCTTCTCTCCACAGTCCACACTTGCATGAATATAAAGTATTGGAATCAACTATGTGCACAAATGTTCCCCTTTATCCTGTGATCTGGTTACACTGTAAAATAGATTCACAGGGCCGTAACTAGGTGTGAGCAGAGGGGGCACTGCACATAGCGCTGCAGAGTAGGGGGCGCTGTTGGCAACACTTGTCAACTATCTGTTTTAATTACTTTTACTTGCAGCTTCCCCCTTTATGAAGCCCAGCATCTCCTGATCACCCCTGCCTCCTACCCCCACTTCTTCTGTTGCTAAAACCTATACTGCAGTCATGGACTTGACTTGGTTGCTCTTTGTTGTTCAGTCGCACAGTGCTTTATTACATTTCAGGATGCTGATGTGTCCGGGATTCGAACCTGTTGCCTATGGCATTGCAGTCGGACACTCTATTCATCTACCCTTACATAGAAAGATAGAGAATTCCAAGCTGGAGAGTTCTACCTATTTGAAGCTTACCTTGTACTTTGTGAAGGGGTGATCAGTGTTACAGCGTTATTTATATATATATATATATATATATATATATATATGGGATGGTGCCTCATAGCATGGGCTTTCTATGGGATCAATTTTGTCATGCCCCTCCTCCATGAGCCATGCGCTTTATGTCCCTTTCTGGCACAGGGCACCAAAAAGTATAGTTATGGCTGTGCAGATTCATAAAACATATTCACTGGTTACAAGGCTTCCTGGGCTCAGGCTGACTTGTACATATATCCATTTGTTTAGAGTGACATATGGGTGTGTAAACACAGCTTAAAGAAGATTTTTAAAGCTTATATTATGGATGCATATGAATCAAAGTCAGCATCAGTCCCACTCCAATAAATGCTTGACAATGGCATACATGTTAGCCTGTCCTTAACCAGAGGCATTTTACATCCTAGTGATGTTACTTTGTGTGTTGTTTTACTGGGGGTATATTTTGTTTATTGCTCTACCTACTCATATGTGTTATATTTAGAAATGTGCACCGGAAATTTTTCGGGTTTTGTGTTTTGGTTTTGGATTCGGTTCCGTGGCCGTGTTTCGGATTCGGACGCGTTTATGCAAAACCTCCCTGAAAATTGTTTGTCGGATTCGGGTGTATTTTGGATTCGGGTGTTTTTTTCAAAAACCCCTCAAAAACAGCTTAAATCATAGAATTTGGGGGTAATTTTGATCCTATAGTATTATTAACCTCAATAACCACAATTTCCACTCATTTCCAGTCTATTCTGAACACCTCACAATACTATTTTTAGTCCTAAAATTTGCACCGAGGTCGCTGGATGACTAAGCAAAGCGACCCAAGAGGGCGGCACAAACACCTGGGCCATCTAGGAGTGGCACTGCAGTGTCAGACAGGATGGCACTTAAAAAAATTGGCACCAAACAGCACATGATGCAAAGAAAAGAGAAAAAGAGGTGCACCAAGGTCGCTGGACGGCTAAGCTAAGCGACACAAACACCTCAATATAACAGGAATTATTTGTTCTAATCAATGGTATTATTGGTCCAAATCACTGGAAGAAAATGACAAAATCACTGGAATTATTTGTTCTAATTAATGGTATTATTGGTCCAAATCACTGGAAGAAAATGACAAAAATCACTGGAATTATTCGTTCTAATCTATGGTATTATTGGCCCAAATCACTGGAAGAAAATGACAAAATCACTGGAATTATTTGTAAACATTTGTAGAAAGTCGCTGCTTTCTGATTACAGAAATGCTCAGATATTCCTGCGAATCCACAATCCCTTCCCAGAGGAAAAAGAAATTGAGAAACTGTTTTTTGAGAATGTTTGTTCTCTTTCCCTTACAAAGGAAGAAACCACTTTCCAATAAGACTGACGTTTTTGAGATTATGGAGACATAATGTTTTTGAATATAAATCCTAAAGCAGGTGGTGTATTAGAGCAAAAGAGTGCAAGAGACCAGCCATGCAGTTTCTGAAATATTATGACAAAATGTTACTGAGGGGCAGATTTATTAAGCTCGGTGAAGTGATAAAGTGGAAGGTGAAAAAAGGACCAGCCAATCAGCTCCTAACTACCATGTCACAGGCAGGGTTTGAAAAATGACAGTTAGGAGCTGACTGGCTGGTGCTTTATCACCTTCCACTTTATCACTTCACCGAGCTTAATAAATCTGCCCCTGTATTTCATAAGCACTCATTCCTAACTCTGCCAAGTACTGTTTGGTACCATGTACTTGTCCTATACTGTCATCAACTGTAAATTGCTGTTTTCCTGTTTGATTATTTATGTACTCTGTAATTGGGCGCTATGGAACCCTTGTGGTGCCATATAAATAAAGGATAATAATAATAATAATAATAATATAGGGTGTATAATCCCCAGGTGTATCTCACACATCACACAGTACAGTATATAGGGTGTATAATCCCCAGGTGTATCTCACACATCGCTCAGTACAGATTACAGGATGTATAATCACCAGGTGCATAACACACATCGCACAGTAAAGTATATAGGGTGTATAATCCCCAGGTGTATCTCACACATTGCTCAGTACAGTATATAGGGTGTATAATCCCCAGGTGTATCTCACACATCACACAGTACAGTTTATAGGGTGTATAATCCCCAGGTGTATCTCACACATCACACAATACAGTATATAGGGTGTATAATCCCAAGGTGTATCTCACACATCGCTCAGTACAGATTACAGGATGTATAATCACCAGGTGCATAACACACATCGCACAGTAAAGTATATAGGGTGTATAATCCCCAGGTGTATCTCACACATTGCTCAGTACAGTATATAGAGTGTATAATCCCCAGGTGTATCTCACACATCACACAGTACAGTATATAGGGTGTATAATCCCCAGGTGTATCTCACACATTGCTCAGTACAGTATATAGAGTGTATAATCCCCAGGTGTATCTCACATATCACACAGTACAGTATATAGGGTGTATAATCCCCAGGTGTATCTCACACATCACACAGTACAGTATATAGGGTGTATAATCCCAAAGTGTATCTCACACATCGCTCAGTACAGATTACAGGATGTATAATCACCAGGTGTATAACACACGTCGCACAGTACAGTATATAGGGTGTATAATCCCCAGGTGTATCTCACACATTGCTCAGTACAGTATATAGGGTGTATAATCCCCAGGTGTATCTCACACATCACACAGTACAGTATATACGGTGTATAATCCCCAGGTGTATCTCACACATCACACAGTACAGTATATAGGGTGTATAATCCCAAGGTGTATCTCACACATCGCTCAGTAGAGATTACAGGATGTATAATCACCAGGTGTATAACACACGTCGCACAGTACAGTACACAGGGTGTATAATTAATTACCAGGTGTATCACACACATCGCACAGTACAGTATATAGGGTGTATAATCCCCAGGTGTATCTCACACTTCACACAGTACAGTATATAGGGTGTATAATCCCCAGGTGTATCTCACACATCGCTCAGTACAGATTACAGGATGTATAATCACCAGGTGTATAACACACATCGCACAGTACAGTATATAGGGTGTATAATCCCCAGGTGTATCTCACACATTGCTCAGTACAGTATATAGGGTGTATAATCCCCAGGTGTATCTCACACATCACACAGTACAGTATATAGGGTGTATAATCCCCAGGTGTATCTCACACATCACACAGTACAGTATATAGGGTGTATAATCCCAAGGTATATCTCACACATCACTCAGTACAGATTACAGGATGTATAATTACCAGGTGTATAACACACGTCGCACAGTACAGTACACAGGGAGTATAATTAATTACCAAGTGTATCACACACATCGCACAGTACAGTATATAGGGTGTATAGTCCCCAGGTGTATCTCACACATCACACAGTACAGTATATAGTGTGTACAATCCCCAGGTGTATCTCACACATCACACAGTACAGTATATAGGGTGTACAATCCCCAGGTGTATCTCACACATCACATAGTACAGTATATAGGGTGTATAATCCCAAAGTGTATCTCACACATCGCTCAGTACAGATTACAGGATGTATAATCACCAGGTGTATAACACACTTCGCACAGTACAGTATATAGGGTGTATAATCCCAAGGTGTATCTCACACATCGATCAGTACAGTATACAGGGTATATAATCACCAGGTGTATCACAATCGTTGCACAATACAGTATACAGGGTGTATAATCCCCAGGTGTATCTCACACATCGCTCAGTACAGATTACAGGATGTATAAAATCACCAGGTGTATAACACACGTCGCACAGTACAGTATACATACTGGTCACAACAATGCAGTAGATCTTGAGCACGGATCAGGATACTAGAAGTGACACAGAGCTGCAAGATACAGTAATGGCCTACTGTACTGTACTATATGTATACTGCTGATCACCAAAATTCTGCACTGTCCTACTATATACTGCTCACAATAATGCAGCACAGAGATAGTATACTTGACACAGAGCTGCAAGATACAGCAATGGCCTACTGTACTTTACTATATGTATACTGTTGGTCACCAAAATGCTGCACTGTCCTACTATATACTGCTCACAATAATGCAGCACAGAGATAGTATACTTGACACAGAGCTGCAAGATACAGCATTGGCCTACTGTACTGCACTATCTGTATACTGCTGGTCACCAAAATGCTGCACTGTCCTACTATATACTGCTCACAATAATGCAGCACAGAGATAGTATACTTGACACAGAGCTGCAAGATACAGCAATGGCCTACTGTACTGTACTGTAATGTACTACTATAATTATATACTGGTGGTCCCCAGTCCCCACAATGCAGCACATTGAGCACAGATATTTGCAGCACCCCGAGCACAGATATGGAGCGTTTTTAGGCAGAGAACGTATATATTTTCAGCACACTGAGCACAGATATTTGCAGCACACTGAGCACAGATATTTGCAGCACACTGAGCATAGATTACGGAGCTTTTCAGGGAGAGAACGCAGCCACGTCCTCTCCGTTCAATCTCCAATGCACGAGTGAAAATGGCGGCGACGCACGGCTCTTTATATAGAATACAAATCTCACGAGAAAACGACAGCAGGATGATGATGTTCAGGCGCGTTCGGGTTAACCGAGCAAGGCAGGAAGATCCGAGGCTGCCTCGGACCCGTGTAAAATAGGTGAAGTTCGGGGGGGTTCGAATCTTGGAGAACCAAACCCGCTCATCTCTAGTTATATTATTCATACTATCACTTAAGTTAATGCTGTGCTGTTAATATGCACCTAAATTTAGTAAGACAGTTACCACAGGTATAAGAATATTAATTGGGCACTTTGCTCACTGTGTCACCCTGACAGCTGCATTCTTTCGTTTTTGTTTTGTTTTTTTGTTTGTTTTATTACATTGTTTATCAGGTTTTTTATTGCCATGAGACTTTGAGGGAATCAGTCAGGGAATATCTGGTAAGGTTTCCTGCCAATACAGTATGTAGATGTTCCCACTGTCATGGAACCACAACTCTTCCATATTCAGAGTATGCAGAGAATAGCACTTCTGCTTATATAATACACCCTTAGGTTTTGGGTGCACCATCAAAAATGTTCTTGTTGCTTCGTTTATCTCAGTTAGCACTAAGTGTCCCAGAAATGGCATGGGTTTGGGGAACAAGATAGCATTTGTGGAGGGGCAGAAGAATTGAATGGTGCAACACTGTTCTTTGCTAAGTACAGAGGCTTACTCTATTCCTGTTTCAGCACCAGAGTTTTGCTTTGTGGCTTTATAAACAAAAATTATTATTAAATAAAATTACATAAAAGGGTAGAGAATGCAAATGTTTAGGGATGGAAGAGTGTCCAGCCATTTCCACTCCACAGAAACACTTTAGTTTTGCACTATGATTCAGCCAGTTCTTCCTGTACTCTTAAAGGGATACATTTTACAAACGCTACATCTATACAAAATAAAAGTCATGCTTGCCTAATTCTTTCCTGTCTGGAACATAACGGGTGTAGTCACATGAAATTAAGGCTTTTTCACCCAATATTGAGGATGATTTAATTACAAATGATTTCTGTGTGTTTCAATCAACTTGTAGTATTTGGATGTTTGTGGGTGTGTGTGGGGGATTTGTACTTTATCTGAGAATGTACTCATGTAGACCAAACAATATACATAAAGGGTCATTCTGAGTTGATCGCATGTAGCAACTTTTTGCTGCCCGTGAAATCAACTAAACGCCGCCTATGGGGGAGGGTTTTTTGCATAGCAAGGCTGTGAATGCTTGTGCAGCCGTGCTATGCAAAAACATTTTGTGCAGTTTCTGAGTAGCTTTCAACTTACTTGCCCACTGCGATGTCTTCAGCCTCTCCATTCCCAGAATTGACATCAGACACCCGCCTTGCAAACGTCTGGACACGCCCGCGTTGGACTCACCACTCCCAGAAAACTGAGTTGCCACCCCGGAACGCCTTCCTGCTGGCAATCTTCTTACAATCGCGTTCTTCTTGTAGTTGGCCAGCAACAGCCGTCGCTGGCCAATGACGTGCCTGCGCATTGTGGCCACCGCGCATGCACAGAACCGACCCGTTCGCACCGCTGCGAAAAAAAAGCAGCATGCTATCAGGTTGGAATGACCCCATAGGACGTAATGTGTTCACATGGTTCATAAGGGTTCTCTATTGAACACCAGTAAAAACAATGTGACTCCTCATATATACAGTACATAGTTTTGTCTCTAGATTTTACAATGACTTTAGGAAAATAGAAACAGTTAGTAAGATAGCTAAAAAATAGTATCTAGCTGAAAATCAAACTGGATCTACAGTATATTTTTAAGTAATGGACTACATGTATTTTCATTTGGTGGGCTGTAGAAAATGTAATGCAGTAAGGTGGATAGCTTTAATTCCTATAGTATAAGGTGATTTGTTTAATTTTAATTTAATTTGCTAGTATGCTTATCTTGAATGGTAATTCATTTACGATATGATAGCTGAACTGTAATGACTTTCCATGCCTGTATTTTTGAACATCAAAAGTAACCCCCATGCTATACACAATTTTGCTGAAGTTCATAATTCTCAAGTTAACATTTTTCAGGACTGAGCACGTCCCTTTAAATTTTATTATTAATAATAATAATAATAATAATAATATTTTTATTTATATTATACTTTTCTCCAGTAGGACTCAAGTAGCTTGCAGTGTGTTCGTGGTGACCGCCTTGCTATCTTATGGACATATGAGACCAATTGGATATTATACTTTAATTACCAATGGATTTAATGATGAGAGGGATGGAGCATTGATGGCGATGGGACCTAAGTCTAAGCACAGATTGCATTTATGTTTCATAGACACCTTATACACACACAATAGGAAGGTCATTTTAGCCAATATTTTTAATAACTTTGTGCATTAAACAAAGTGTGTGTACATTCACACAATTAATTTATGTTTCATATACAACTTATACACACAGCCTGAAGGTCATTTAATACAATATTTTTAATATCTCTGTGTATTAAACAAAGTTTGTGTACATTGAGCCATCAGAAAACAAAGGTTTCACTATCTCAGTCTCACTCAAAAAATTCCGTATTTTGGAATATTCAATTTTTCGGAAATATTTGGATATGGGATACTCAACCTGTATATATAATTGTGGATGGTTTCTGTGTTCCACTGTAACAATATGTAGTTCATCTAAATCTGGGCTTTTTGCAAGTGCTATACCTTAGTACTCAGCCATATCTTTAAACCAGGAAAATTTGAGAATTATGGGCCTAATTCAGGTTGGATCGCAAATCGCTATTCAACCGGAATTTCTGCGTTCGCCCTGTGGGTGCATGCGCAGGGCCCATCCTGAACTATGGGCCACAGGCAAAATGTGGTACGCACCATGCTAAAATCTGACACCCCCACAACCACCCCCACCCACCCTCTACCTTTATTGCTCCAGATAACTTTGGGGGTGATTCAGACCTAATCGTAGATATGCTAAATTTAGCACATGTACGATCAGTTACTCTGACATGCGGGTGACGCCCAACACAGGGCTAGCACAGCCTAGACAACATGCAGCCACTGCAGCCCGCCCCTGCAATGGTCCAGACATGCCTGCGTTGTCTGGACCGTGCCCCACCAACGGTGTTCTAATGCCATTGGCATGCTTGTCAATCAGACAGAGGCAATTGCACCAGTGAGATGCTTTCGAATCTCACTGGGTGAGCACGCGCAGTACGCCCGCTACGCGAGCACACTAGGCAAAGGGCTTCAGACTGCGAACGCTGCCATTACAGCGATTGGGTCTGAATTAGGCCCTTTGTCCAGAGTCCAGAGGTGGTAAATGCTTGGCTACAGCTCTGCTCCAGTCTTCTCTGTCCCTCAATAATCCAGGGTTGCGATGTTCATTGGACTGGAATTAGTGCAGTGGCCTGGGGCAGCTGGGTTAAAGAAGCCAGAAAAAGACAGCCAGAGACAGTCAACAGAATTTTCAGTGAGCTAAGTAGCATGAGGGGGCTTTGGCTGTGATATAAAATCACAAAAGGAGCTCTGAGTTGAAATATAAGTTCATGAGGGGTGGCTGTGGGCTGCCATATAAAGACATGAAGGGGCTCTGCAGTGGCATCTAAGGACATGAGAAGGGGTTATGAGCTGGCATATTAGGACATGAGACAGGCCCTATTCTGGCATATAATTATATGAGGGGTGCTCTGAATTGGCATGGAAGGGCATGAGGGGCGCTCAGAGCTGACATATAAAGACATGAGGGGGCCTCTGAGCTGGCAAATAAGAACAAATGACAGGTGGCTCTGAGCTGGCATAAAATGACATGACAGGGGGCTCTGAAATAGCATATAAAGATATGAAGGGGCCTCTAAGCTACCAAATAAGCAAATGAGGAGGACTCTGAGCTGGCATATAAGGAAATGAGGAGGGGCTATGTCTGAGCTGGCATATATGAACATGAGGGGTACTCTGAAGTGGCATACTAATTCATGAGTATAGCTCTGGGCATATAAGTTTATAAGGGTGGCTCTGGACTAGCATATAAGTACATGAGGAGGGTCTTTGAGCTGGCATATTAAGACACGAGGCAGGCTCTAGGCTGCCATAAGGACAGGAGAGAGGGCTATGAGCTGTCATAAAAGGAAATAAGAGGAGGCCCTAAACTGGCATATGCAGTATGAAGGGCACTCTAAGATGGCAAACAAAGAAATTAGGAGGGCTCTAAGAAGGCATATAGGGATGCTCTGAACTGACATACAAATTCATGAGGCTTACTCTGGGCTGGCTGGCATATAAATTTATGAGGCTGTCTCTGGATTGGCATACAGATTCATGATGGGGGGCTGGAAGGACAAGAGGAGGGCTCTAAGCTGGCATATTAGGACATGAGAGGGTGCTCTGAGCTGGCATATAAAAATATAAAGTGGGCTCTAAGATGGCATATAAGATAATGAGAAGGTCTCTGAGATGACATAAAAGAACATGAGGAGGGGCTCTGAGCTGGAACAAATTCATGAGGTTGGCTCTAAGCTGGCATGTAAATTAATGAGGGGAGACTTTGGACTGGCACATACTTTCATGAAAGGAAAGACCTGGGCTGGCATATAGGAACATTAGGGGTGGGGGTCTGAGTTTGAGAAGAAAATATACGGTCCTCTGTTCAAAGTTCATTTGTTTATATGGAAGGAGAAAACATCTTGGATGGCCATGCTAGAAGTCATCTTTATTTGAGGATATTATTTTTGATGGCTATGTATTATGAGTATGCGGTCTATTCGTAAACCGCAATTCACAGAGCGGGTTACCGAAAAAAAGTTATTGACTTCTCCAGAGGCACCCCTGCTCTGTGCCTGAATAACATCGCCATACTTTTGTATGGTGAGTGCAATTCATGAAGGAATGGAAAGCTCTGCTTTCCATTTCTCCATGGAGTTCGGGTTCACCATATCAGGATGCGTTAACTGCATCAATGTTTTCTTTATGACTAGACCCCTATGTGTACAGTATGCTTGTGATTGTATCCATAGTGAAGATATGCAAGGCTTGATATATAGATGTGTCCTTTTTCTCTCAAAATGTGCATATTATTTGCATAATTAAAGCATGATGTGGGTTTTGTGGTACTTGTACATATGCGTGCGACTGAGTTGTCCTTCATCTGAGGCTTTGTATATGTGTTATACCAATTCTTGTGCAATTAAAGTCGCAGCCAAGCAGCTCTGGTACACTGTGAGCAGCTCATCTCAGAGCGTCTCAATCCCACCAGGCGTCTCATTCCATATATGTGGACACATCTGTATATATGACATGTAAGGTGTCCTTGTAATTGAGTACTGGTATATTTCTGTAAGTATTTCCTGTGTATACCTGTGTGCAATAGTGAATTATTGTGAGTATTAAAGTTATCCAGTTAGCAGTTCATATTGTCAACACTTTAAAACACGTAATAAGCATTTTTATATTTCATTTGTGATATAAAGAAAATATTATGTTTCATAGGACAATACGTTAAATGTGATTGTCTAAATATTTATGACATATATGGGAGATAAATAATGTCTTCTAGATGTAAGCGTTCATTTTAAACGATTATTTCCTTCCTGAATGTCGCACTGTTATTATTAAACATCAGTGCATACTTCCCAGCTTGTCTGTATATAATCAGTCACAGTTGTGTTGCAAAACTCAATTTTGCTTTTTTTATTTGCTGTTATCACATATATATATCATTATGTAGTGAGAATGATATTTGCAGCAAGAATAGTACTCACCACTATAATGTAGAATTCACACTGAAAGCAAATATGCAATTATCAATCAAATTTTCACACAAGCAAAATGAAAGTTATAGACAGACTTCAGCAATGCAAAGATTTTCAGACAGGCAGATTATGAATGCCCATAACAAAATCTCCTCTATCTACATTATTGTTAGGAATGTATAAGCAGATAATGTTCCTTTACAATTGGTGCACATTACTTAGTAGTCAGAAGAACCCACAAGCTGTCATGCTGTCTCCCATGTTCTCTGTTTGAGAGCATAGAAAGGGGGGAATATGGTGCAGAAGACAATCACCTGTTTCCATCAGCACAGTGCTATGATATCCATGTGACCCAGGGTCACGTTACACATGTGCTCTTTCTCCCCTACAGCTGCTCGCAGAATAGGCAGACATTAAAGCTGTCAAGGGGCAAAACTATTATCAATGGTTATCACAGACTATTGTGCCTTTTGTATTGTTTTACACGTGGTAGTCTGACAGAAAATGAATAGATACAATGCATCACATTATGCCAAATGTTTATGGGATTAAATAGTATTAAACGGGACACATTTTGTGATCTATTTTTCTCTATATACTGAGCATGTATTATATACAGCTATGGAATCAGTTATGCAGTATACTTGGAATTTTTCTCTCTACTTATAATTTTCTAGGAATTACATATACTGAGTAAACTATATACGATAGGAAGTATATATTTCCCTATAGATTACAAGCTTGTGAGCAGGACCTTCCTACCTCTATTATACCCCTGTCACATCGCAAATGCCAGGTCCCACCCGGTAATTGGAAATGGGTACTTACCGGGTGGGACCTTAACAACTGGCTCCCTAACCTGGCAATATGCTGGGTTGGGTTGCCATAGCGGTGGGGGGTGGAGCCGGCATTGGGGGCAGAGGTGACACTGGGAGATGAGCTCATCTCCGCATCGCCTCTCCCTATGTAGTGAACGGATCCCGGGTCGAATCAACCCGACAACCCATTCACACTGCCTCTGACCTGGTATTTAACCCGGGAATAACACTGCTTTATTCCCAGGTTGAATTACCTAGTCAGGAGACCCGGGAATTCGCCATGGGCCCTTTCACACTGTACAGCGACCCGTGTCAACCCGGCAATATACCGGGTTGATACCGGGTTATCTGCGGTGTGAATGGGGTATTACTGTATGTTATTATTACTAGAGATGTGCACCGGAAATTTTTCGGGTTTTGTGTTTTGGTTTTGGATTCGGTTCCGCGGCCGTGTTTTCGATTCGGACGCATTTTGGCAAAACCTCCCTGAAAATTGTTTGTCGGATTCGGGTGTGTTTTGGATTCGGGTGTTTTTTTTCAAAAAACCCTCAAAAACAGCTTAA
The DNA here is from genome assembly GCF_028390025.1 of Pseudophryne corroboree. Classification (NCBI taxonomy): domain Eukaryota; kingdom Metazoa; phylum Chordata; class Amphibia; order Anura; family Myobatrachidae; genus Pseudophryne; species Pseudophryne corroboree. Next base: position 930,551,240 of record NC_086444.1, on the reverse strand, counting down.
ATCATAGAATTTGGGGGTAATTTTGATCCAATAGTATTATTAACCTCAATAACCACAATTTCCACTCATTTCCAGTCTATTCTGAAAACCTCACACCTCACAATATTATTTTTAGGCCTAAAATTTGCACCGAGGTCGGTGGATGACTAAGCAAAGCGACCCAAGAGGGCGGCACAAATACCTGGCCCATCTAGGAGTGGCACTGCAGTGTCAGACAGGATGGCACTTAAAAAAAATTGGCCCCAAACAGCACATGATGCAAAGAAAAGAGAAAAAGAGGTGCACTGTGGTCGCTGGACGGCTAAGCTAAGCGACACAAACACCTCAATATCACAGGAATTATTTGTTCTAATCAATGGTATTATTGGTCCAAATCACTGGAAGAAAATGACAAAATCACTGGAATTATTCGTTCTAATCAATGGTATTATTGGTCCAAATCACTGGAAGAAAATGACAAAATCACTGGAATTATTTGTTCTAATCAATGGTATTATTGGTCCAAATCACTGGAAGAAAATGACAAAATCACTGGAATTATTCGTAAACATTTGTAGAAAGTCGCTGCTTTCTGATTACAGAAATGCTCAGATATTCCTGCGAATCCACAATCCCTTCCCAGGGGAAAAAGAAATTGAGAAAACGTTGTTTGAGAACGTTTGTTCTCTTTCCCTTACAAAGGAACAAACCACTTTCCAATAAGACTGACGTTTTTGAGATTATGGAGACATAATGTTTTTGAATATAAATCCTAAAGTAGGTGGTGTATTAGAGCAAAAGAGTGCAAGAGACCAGCCATGCAGTGTCTGAAATATTATGACAAAATGTTACTGTATTTCATAAGCACTCATTCCTAACTCTGCTAAGTACTGTTTGGTATACTGTATCTGGCTTCCATGAGTTAGTTGTCCATTATTTCAGCTTCCATTGACCTTTTTGAAAGCGGTAGAAGTTATCGATTCTTTTTTTTTTTTTCCCCCTATTTTTAATTTTCTCCTGCATAGCCCAGTAAAATGTTGCAATGTTAAGTATTGACTTGTGCCTTCTGGGGGTCCACTTTTTCACCAAACCCAGCCAAATCTCATCCTAACCCTCTGTACCACGTTCTCTATGTACCCCATCTGTGTCACCCATGTCTGTCTAACCCTCCCCTTTAGATTGTAAGCTCTCATGAGCAGGGCCCTCTTCCCTCATGTGCTTATCCTTTGTCTTACTTTAATAATCTTCAATTGTACCACATCCAGCAGTCTTCTGCCACCTGATACTTATTCCAGTGTCATCTACTGATGTAACTATGTTTATTTACCCTGTACTTGTCCTATACTGTCATCAACTGTAAATTGCTGTTTTCCTGATTGATTATTTATGTACTCTGTAATAGGGCGCTGCAGAACCCTTGTGGAAACATATAAATAAAGGATAATAATGATAATAATACAGGGTGTATAATCCCCAGGTGTATCTCACACATCACACAGTACAGTATATAGGGTGTATAATCATCAGGTGTATAACACACATCGCACAGTACAGTATATAGGGTGTATAATCCCCAGGTGTATCTCACACATCGCTCAGTACAGCATACAGGGTGTATAATCACCAGGTGTATAACAGACGTCGCACAGTACAGTATACATACTGGTCACAACAATGCAGCAGATATTGAGCACTGATCAGGATACTAGAAGTGACACAGAGCTGCAAGATACAGATACTGTACTGTACTATATGTATACTGCTGGTTACCAAAATGCTGCACTGTCCTACTATATACTGCTTACAATAATGCAGCACTGAGATAGTATACTTGACACAGAGCTGCAAGATACAGCAATGGCCTACTGTACTGTACTATATGTATACTGCTGGTCACCAAAATTCTGCACTGTCCTACTATATACTGCTCACAATAATGCAGCACAGAGATAGTATACTTGACACAGAGCTGCAAGATACAGCAATGGCCTACTGTACTGTACTATATGTATACTGCTGGTCACCAAAATGCTGCACTGTCCTACTATTTACTGCTCACAATAATGCAGCACAGAGATAGTATACTTGACACAGAGCTGCAAGATACAGCAATGGCCTACTGTACTGTACTATATGTATACTGCTGGTCACCAAAATGCTGCACTGTCCTACTATATACTGCTCACAATAATGCAGCACAGAGATAGTATACTTGACACAGAGCTGCAAGATACAGCAATGGCCTACTGTACTGTACTACTATAATTATATACTGGTGGTCCCTACAATGCAGCACACTGAGCACAGATATTTGCAGCACACTGAGCACAGATATGGAGCGTTTTTAGGCAGAGAACGTAGATATTTTCAGCACACTAAGCACAGATATTTGCAGCACACTGAGCACAGATATTTGCAGCACACTGAGCACAGATACAGAGCTTTTCAGGGAGAAAACGCAGCCACGTCCTCTCCATTCAATCTCCAATGCACGAGTGAAAATGGCGGTGACGCGCGGCTCTTTATATAGATTACGAATCTCGCGAGAATCCGACAGCGGGATGATGATGTTCGAGCGCGTTCGGGTAAACTGAGCAACGAGGGAAGATCCGAGGTTGCCTCGGAACCGTGTAAAATGGGTGAAGTTCGGGGGGGTTCGGATCTCGGAGAACCGAACCCGCTCATCTCTAGTTATTACCCAGTATTGTTCTATCTCTGTTTTTTCCAATTGTAAAGTGCAATGGAAAATGCTGTGCTACATAACAAACTGTTAATAAATAAATAAATAAATATATATACACTTTACATAGCTGTACAATGTATACAGTAAGCTACATGACAGTAACCTATAACTTTCCCACACTGCCTCTGACATTACCCTCTCCTTAATGTAGTAGCCCTACTCATTGCAGCCGACTGAAAGGACATTTGTTCTGCAGTATGTTGCTGATATTATCACAGAGCAGCAGCAATTAATGACTATAATTATTGCTTACATCAGAACATGGCTATTCACTATCACATCAAACTGATGTGCAAATTCTCCCCCTTTCACTGCTCTGAAAATTCTATCTGCGAAAGGATTTGAAAACGGATCGTGTGTCTGTGCGATACTGCAAGAATTTATTTCCTGTCACATAATTTAGATGATCAGTCTCTCAGTTTTTTTCTTTTCAAATTTTCTCCCACCCCACCCCCACAATACCCAATGCTCCAAGCTGTCTCCTGTCTGTTGTATTTAACATAACTTCCTGCCTCATGCCTGATTTCCATTTTCATATCCATGGGAAAGGAATCTTCTCCTGAGTGTCAGGCCAATATCCCCCCTGCTGTTGCTGCTTCTGTAGCCTCTGCCTTTTCTCTTTATTGGTGCTATTACTTAATTAATTGAGGCTGAACAGACAAGAAACCATCATCTTTTTCAGGCACATCACTCCCTCTATATTTGATCTGTCTTTTGCAATTTCCATTAACTAGTGCAAGACAAAAATATCAAATTATTTAACATAATGACTTTCTTAGAGGTCATGAGTAGTAATACAAAAATGGGTGTTGCAATCATTAGTGTAATTAGAAGGCTTCCAGCTAAACTTTTCTTTGGTAGCAAAAAAAAAGCTGAGTTTGATCCACTTATTAGTCTCATTACTCATCCACCTCTCCAAGTCACACTTCAAAGCGTCCAATTGCACTTCACAGATGAATAAGATATGGTGTGCTGGAGAGGGTATGCATGGTACACGTGCTCGAGTGGAAGTAGGAAAGGCATCATTAACACATGTGTTTAGGACATATAAAATAAAATGCCACTTTGCGCTCATATGTATGTCTCCCTAATTAGCTTAAATGTCTTGATTAGAGATTAATCAGATAGAAGACAGTTATCAGTGGAGTACTGGAGTCTGAAAGGTCACACTGAGGAAAACAAATTTGCTGTCAAGTCAAAAAAGCAACTTTCAGTGGTTAAGTGTCAGATGGTTACATTTTACATTACAGCTTGAAACTGGGTACACACTAGACGGGATCAGTACTAAATGCCGCCGGTCGGAATCCCGGCGGTCGAAATACCAACGCCGGAATCCCGACCACACAATCCCGACAGGGGTGGTGAGCGGAACGCAGCCCCTTGCGGGCTCGCTTCGCTCGCCACGCTGCGGGCACGGTGCCTCGCTACGCTCGGCACACTATTATATTCTCCCTCTATGGGTGTCGTGGACACCCACGGAGGGAGAATATGTCGGGATTGTGGCGGTCGGGATTCCGGCGTCGGTATTTCGACCGCCGGGATTCCGTCCGGCATCATCTTGACCGCATCCCCACTAGACAATGTGGAAATGAGGTGATGGTGGTCCTGATTTCTCTTCAATTCCTGGGCAAACAATATAGGTCCTCGTTCAGCAGCAGTCGCTGCTGCGATGTGACCGTATTTTCCTGCTGGTCTGTCCAGTGGGCCAGCACTGCGCGTACGCAGGCAGGGAAATGTGATTTCCTCCCAGTAATGCGAACGCCTCTGTCTAATTGACAACATAAAAAATTGGGAGGCTATGGGCCATTTTCGGGTGAAGGGGGGGGGGGGGGGGGCACGTGATGTCACATGCGTACCCTGCAATGGTAAATATGGCCGCTCTGTGCCTGCTTTCGCAGCCATGCTAAGCAAGCAGGGGGTAATCCCTTATTTTGCGGGGACAGTGATGTGATCACAATTGACATTTGCATGCTGGGCAGCCTTGTCCTGTGCTGGGGGACACCCAGCATGCGATCACAAGCATTTGCAGTTTTGCTAATTTAGCAAAACTGCAACTGATGCTGAATAAGGTCCATGGGGGGCTATTCAGGTTAGATTGCAGATTCTTCTGAAAAGCAGAATCTGCAATGCTTTTTGTCGCATGCTGACTAGGCTGCCCAATTTAATTGCGGTCACAGCAACTGTGGACGACCCTCTGTCTTTGCAGCCTGGCTGTTTTTCAATCAGAGGGGCTGTGTGTGACATCACGCAGATGAACCAAAAATGCCGCCGACCCTCCCCCATTTTACCTGTGCTGCCCCCGCAGCAGGCCATTGTTGCCCCGAGAACACATCTACCTGCCAATCATGAAGAGGCATTCACTGCCAATGTCATGCTACTGCATTAGCCGGGCTGTGCACATGCAGGACGGGACTAGTGTATGCGCACTGGTGCCGCCAACAGGGATATTGGGGTCATGTCGCTTAGCAATACGACCTGATATGGGCCCTCATTCCGAGTTGATCACTTGCTAGCTGCTTTCAGCAGCAGTGCACATGCTAAGCCGCCACCCTCTGGGAGTGTATCTTAGTAAAGTCCCTTGCACTTTATGCACCACACCATAATGCCCCTTACACAATATGCACCACACCATAATGCCCCTTACACAATATGCACCACACCATAATGACCCTTACACAATATGCCACACACTGTAATGCCTCTTACACATTATGCCACTCACAGTAAAGCCTCTTACACATTATGCACCACACCATAATGCCCCTTACACAATATGCACCACACCATAATGCCCCTTACACAATATGCACCACACCATAATGCCCCTTACACAATATGCACCACACCATAATGACCCTTACACAATATGCCACACACTGTAATGCCTCTTACACATTATGCCACTCACAGTAAAGCCTCTTACACATTATGCACCACACCATAATGCATAATTAACAACTCATTCCCAACTTTTTAAAATTTGAAAATACAATTTTATTTTCTTTCTTAATCCCTTGCAGTTTAAATGGTAGAAAAAAAAATTGAAAAATACCCCAAAATCTATCTGCCAGCAAGCTATCACCGACCACCCCTTCAACATGTCGACATCAGAATACCCACTTTAATGGGAGGTCGACATGTTAAATGCCAATATTCACAACCATAAACCTAAAATCAGGAAAAATCATCTGTCAACATTGTGTCTGTTTGCATTTAAAATGTCAACATTATGTCATTGTAGAAGTTAACACGTGTCAACCTCCCATCCATTTTAACAGTTTGAATGTTGACTATGTGAATGTATGCCCATTCTACTGACGATCAGTTACTAGCATCAATGCTACATCAGTGCTGCCAATTTGGACCATGTAGGCTTCTGCTCTTGGGGAAAGGAGACTTCAGGCACCCCTTCTAGCATGAACTCTGTCCACCCATCACTGAAATATAGCCAAATCCTCCCAGGAATGAAAGGTGGTAAGAGACCATGTTTTAAGTGGTGCCCATGTAATTCACAAGTATGTCTGCTAGATATAGCATTTTATATTGTGATAGCACCTGACATGCAAGATCAAGTATATCCTCGTAATGTTGTCATCTCAAATTTAATATTACGTTCATTTAATAAATGTGTTACATAAATACAATTGCCTTATCAAATGTATTGCTGGGATACGTCAGTGTACCCTTGCTTTGCACATGTATAAAATTATCCTCCTGTATGTTCCTCCATCTCAATTTATTATATACCATACTGCACATTTTCATTTTCTATTCTCTATTTTTCTCCTCTACAATACAGTCTTGTGTGACCTATTTCTTCTGAGATTGAGAGAGCCAACTGCATCTTGTCTCACTTTAATATCACAGCTCTAATCAGACTGATTTCCAGCTGAAGCACAGTTTCATAAAGGGCCTATGTAAATTGCAGTCTCAGCTGCTGTATTACATATTCAAACAAGAGAAGAGTATGAAGTTTACTCGTGATTTCAGACATGATTGTTTCATTTATATGGAAGCATTTTTCATCACGAAGAAAGGATCCCGCAACATCTGCATCAGTTTCTCTGTATCTATGGGGAATATTGTCTAATAGGTTTTAGAGATGATATTCGGATATTTTTATTTTATATTTTCTAAAAATGTGTTAAAAGGAATGTAAGTTAATTTAAATTTGTCAATATAAATACTCCCCCTCTGTACTCTTTTTTTCTGTAGATATAATTGCCTTAAATACTGATTGGCCAGATAGTCATATTATATTCCTCTCCTAAATACATGTTGTACTTAATTTTAATAAGGGCCTTCGCTAGGCTTGTAGGTCCTAGGTTCCCTAAACTCTGTTAAATAAAAGCGTTCAAAGGCATTTTCCATAACTACAGTACATAAGAGATACTAGAAACTTTGACAAGTTCTAGCTATGCTCTATGAGAATCAGCTATCTCATTAAGGGGTTTATTTACTAAGCCTTGGATGGAGATAAAGTGGTTGGAGATAAAGTACCAGCCAACCAGCATCCAACTGCCATGTCACAGGCTGGATTTGAAAAATGATAGTTAGAAGTTGATTGGCTGGTACTTTATCTCCATCCATGGCTTAGTAAATAGACCCCTAAATCCTCTAGTTAAAATCTAATCTACTTAATATGCTTGTGCTTTACTTAATATGTTTAAGTAAGACATTGCCATAAGTTGAAACCTCTAAACATACACAGAACTGATAAATGAAGCAGTGGTTCATGTTACATAGAAACATAGAATGTGATGGCAGATAAGAACCACTTGGCCCATCTAGTCTACTTCTTTTTTACCATATTTTTACCTCAAACCCTATTTGATCCTTATTTCTTTGTAAGGATATACTTATGTCTATCCCATGCATGTTTAAATTGCTCTACTGTCTTAGCCTCTACCACCTCTGATCGGAGGTTATTCCACTTGTCAGCTACCCTTTCTGTGAAGTAATTTTTCCTCAAATTTCCCCTGAACCTCCCCCCCTCCAGTCTCAGTGCATGTCCTTGTGTTCTAATACTACTCTTCATTTAAAGAATGTTTTCCTCCTGGACTTTGTTAAAACCCTTGATACATTTGAAAGTTTCTATCATATCCTGCATTTCCCTTCTCTGCTCCATACTATACATATTGAGATTTTTTTAGTCTTTCCAGGTATATTTTATTATGTAGGCCATGCACCATTTTGGTTGCCCTTCTTTGTACGTAAATAATCAGGTCTGTTCATGTGAAGAATTGATTATGTTACATAATGTGAACATACTGTATTCTCTAAAAATGGTATATCTAATAATAATCGTGAAAATGTAATAATACATTCTAAACAATATCACAGCATTTCATAACAACGTTTGCAAATTACATTGTCTGAAGTTATCAATCCACCTGAGCAGGGACAGCTCAGGCAATAACCAGCCTTCCCGGCTATGAAGTCCTTTGTGGTTCCAATGTTCAGTGCAGAATAAATACTGATAAATAAAACAGTAAAAGATGGTGAGAGGTTAAGTGAGTACCTGGACACTGTAATCACAGTTTCACCATACATGTTGTGAAAAATCAATCATAATTAAATTTTCCTTGTATATTTATTGGCAGATGCCTACAAGTAGGTAGGTGCATGGCCGTGGTGAGCAAAGAGGTTAGTCCACACACTGATTCCAAACTAGAGTAGGTTTTTTATAGATAACAGGATACAGGTGATCAGTGCTATTTTCGTTAAAAAAAATAGGTTCAGGAGCTTCCATGGGTGGGCAGTGATGGGCGGAGCTGTGAGTAATGTGGGAGGAGCTACTGTGTGGTGGGGGCACCTAGGGAAGAATAGGGGTATGGCCTCGCTGTAAGGGGTATGGCTTTGCTGTAAGGGGCATAACTTTGGAGGAAAAGACTACCTTTGCAACCCACACTCCCAGACATTGTCAACCACAGGGGGGGGGGGGGAATCCTCATTCATGGCCCTTACTTTATTTGTATTTTTTCCTCTTTTTAGTAATGCCTCTTACACATTATGCCATACACCGTAATGCCCATTACACATTATGCCACACACCATAATTCCCATTACACAATATGCCAAACACCATAATGCCCATTACACATTATGCCACACACTGTAATATATTTTAAACGTTATGCTACACACTGTAACACCCAATATGCATTATGCCACACACTGTAATGCCCATTACACATTATGCCACACACAGTTATGTCCCTGACACCATTTTATGCCCCACACACAATAATGCCCCTTACAAATTATGGCACAGAGTAAAGCTTCAAATTACTTTTAAATCACCTGCCTGTTGTCATGGATCTCCTGCTCGTTGCCAGGGGTTTCATGCACATTGCCAGGGGTTTCAATCATATTGTCAGGGGTTTCATGCTCTTGGTTCCGTGTTTGTTGCCAGGGGTTTCATGTGCATTGCCTGGGGTCTCCTGTGTATTGCCAGGGGTTTCAAGTGCATTGCTATGGGTTATCATGCGCGTTGCCAGGGGTTTCATGCATTTTGTCAGGGGTCTCCTGCTCGTTGCCAGGGGTTTTATGCGCATTGCCATTCATGCGTATTGTCAGCGGTCTCCTGTGCATTGCCAGGGGTTTCATGAGCGTTGAAAGGGATTTTTATGCACGTTGTCAGGGGTCTCCTGTGTGTTGCTAGGGGTTTTCAATGCTCATTGCCAGGGATTTGTGTGCATTGCCAGGGGTTTTGTATGCATTACCAGGGGTCTCCTGTTTGTTGTTTGAGTGAAGGCAGGTGTAGGTTGTGAATAAGCATATACCATAAGCCCCCGCAGCCCCCAAAGTGGAAGCATTTCCGTCCATAGCAGTGTAAGACCTCTTAAATTGTCTGCCGCCAAAGAGACAGATGCTAGAGGTCAAATGTGACCTCTAGCGTCTGTCTCCTCCTCGGCGGCAGCCATTTTTGGTGGTTTTTTTTTTTACACTACTATGGACGGAAGTGCTTCCACAGTCCCCAACGCATCTCAATCCACTGTGGGGGCTGCGGGGGCTTGCAGTATATGTTTATTCACAGCCCGCACCTGCCCTCCCAAACTTTGACAGCATGGCTGGAACGTTCCGACAGAAAATTAGCCCTGCAGGTGATAGAAGATAAACATTATTGGACATGATAAGGTATCAATCTCTCCTGGGCTAAATACTGTACAGCACTGTTATGCTCCAATAACACAGTCACCAGCTTAGGCATGTGCAGACCTTTTATAGAGCCAAGTAAACAACTGCATTCTATGCACCTGCATTCTAATCAGCCTGACATGTAAGTTTGCTGACTCAGACATGTGATGTTATTGTGGCTGATGAATCATGCACAATAACACAGACATGTAATATGATTTTTGTTAATGAGTCATGCACAATAACACTCAGTTAAGAGACAGCTTGCAGTGTTTAAACATTTAACATGTGAACAGAGATTTAAAGTAGTACTATACTATATCATGTATTAGCTGTTAACCTGTAGGTGGAGATTCATGTAAATAATAAAACAGTTACATGTATTATGCTCCAGATTCGTTATCCCACAATTGCTATAATTTGATGTATGCAGTACATGTCCAATGATCAGCTGTTGTGCAGGTTCCAGATTAACCTGTCAAAGCATGTTGGGACTTTTAGTATCATAACAATATTAACATAGTTCTCAAGGTTAAGCAGGGCACTTACCTCTTGTTCTTTCTCCTAAACTTCTTCCCATTTCAACTCCAAATGCTAACCCCTTCCTTTAGCATGTAAGCTATCACAGACAGGGCCTTTCTTTATCTTTTTCTTCCCTTAAGGGCCATATTCACGGGCCGATTTGGGGAGAGATGTGTGCTGAGCGGTTCGCTCAGCACACATCTCTCCCCCCGCTCAGCACAGCGTGATGTGTGCTGAGCGTGCGGGGGGAGACGGAGGGCCGCTCATTTCACCCAGCGGGTGAAGTGAGCGACCTGCTAGATTGGCATGTATGCAGGCCAATCTAGCACCAGCTATAGCGATTCGCGGGGCTGCGCATCGCTATCGCTGTGAGGGGTACACACGGAGTGATCGCTGCTTAAAATCTAAGCAATCTAGTCATTTAAGAAATATAGGAACTTCAGATAAGGTGCAAAACCCACCAAATCCCCTCAACCTTGCACCAGCCTTGGACTGTATTACTACTGTCCTGATACAAAGGTATTCAACAGGGTAGACACACCAGGTGGGGTAAAACAAATGATTAATTATGTAGGTAGACAAGAGAAATGGTCAAGAGTGTGGCAAGTACAGTTTAATGCCAAAAAATGCAAAATCATGCACTTGGGTCTCAAAAATCTGAAGGCTAAATATACTGTAGTGTTATTGGCACTATACTGGAAACTGCTGAGAGATCTAGGAGTCACTTTTTCAGGTGACTTAAAGCCAGGTAAGCAATATAACAAAGCAATGAGGAAGGCTAATCAGATGCTTGGTTGCATAGGGAGAGGAATCAGCAGCCAAAGGAAAGAAGTAATAATGCCACTGTATAGGTCATTGGTACGGCCTCATCCTAGAATACTGTTTTCAATTATGGAGCCATATTGTATCTCCAGAAGGATATAAATACATTAGAGACTGTACACAGAAGGGTAACTAAAATGGTGCATGGCCTACATCACAAAACTTACCTGGAAAGACTAAACAATCTTAATATTAATATATATTGGAGCAGAGAAGGGAAAGATACATGCATGATAGAAACTTTCAAATATATCTAGGGTTTTAACAAAGTACAGGAGGGAAACATTCTTCAAAAGAAGAGAAGTACTAGACCATGAGGACATGCACTGAGACAGGAGGGAGGTGGGTTCAGGGGAAATTTTAGGAAAAATTACTACACAGAAAGGGTAGTGGACAAGTGGAGTAGCCTCCTATCAGGGGTGGTAGAGGCTAAGACAGTAGAGCAATTTAAACATGCATGGAAAATACATAATTATATTACAAAAAATAAGTATCAAATAAGGTGTGAGGTAAAATTTGGTATAAATGATGGGCAGACTAGATGGGCTGAGTGGTTCTGCCATCAAATTCTATGTTTCTGCAGTGTGTAATGATGTTGTTGCCCAAGCTTTCTTTACCCACTCCCCCTCTGTGAAGATACCAGGATCCAAATCACTCAGGCAAAGTGGTAGATGAAAAACCAACAGTTGTTCATTGAACAGAATGGGTTATAAAAAGCTCAGCACACTTCTGTAATCCAATTCCACATGACAGTTCCCACCACAAACTCCTGACAGAACAGTACTTCTTAGTCAAGGAACACAGAATCTCTCCTTCAGCTCTCTGGGTAGCTCTACTTAGGGTTCACTACGATATGCCGGCGGTCGGGCTCCCGGTGACCAGCATACTGGCGCCGGGAGCCCAACCGCCGGCTTACCGACAGTGTGGCGAGCGCAAATGTGCCTGCTGTGGGCTCGCTGCGCTCGCCACGCTACGGGCATGGTGGCGCACTACGCGCGCCACACTATTTTATTCTCCCTCCAGGGGGGTCGTGGACCCCCATGAGGGAGAATAAGTGTCGATATGCCGGCTGTCAGGATCCCGGCACCGGTATACTGTGCGCCGGGATCCCGTCAGTCAGCATACTGAAGACCACCCCTCTACTTATATCCCCAGAAGCTTCATATTGCAGTGGTGTGTGTGACTTCTTTGTCTTAAGGCCAGTACTCATGGCCCGATGCGGGAGAGATGTGTGCTGAGCAAACCGCTCAGCACACATCTCTCCCGGCGCTCAGCACAGCGCAATCTGTACTGAGCGTGCGGGGGGAGATGGGGGGGGGGGGGGCGGCGCTCACTTCAACCAGCGGGTGAGGTGAGCGACCCGCTATTAGGATCTTACAGCATTGGAATTCAATACATATTCTAATCAAGGTGATTACATCAGCCAGAGAGCCACCATGTCTGGTCAGCTCACTGTTGAACAATGGGGAGTAAACAAAAAGGGACAATGGTACCTTATATGACTCACCCTTTGAGTGTCCACTGTGGTGTATGAAAACAATAGGAAACTAGGTCTAACATGAATACATTATCTAAAGGATAACAGATAATATAACACAATTGCATATATTAACAATATTAAGGTTGATTTAAGCACAATCTGGGGATGATTAGGGACATGCTATTGGGAAAAAAAGTACATGTTTGACATGGTAAATAAGGCATAGCTATATTAATTGTCACAGACCTCTCATTTCATCACACCCTCCTTCTCCTTCAACACTATCCATGCCATCGTAATCCTTGCTTTTTGTCTCTTTAGTGGTTCTGATATGATGTGCTCGCTCTTTTATTGGGTACAGGTACAATGAGTCCTGAATTTCCTTCCCCTCCCTGTGACTCACCACTGCTAACCCTACAGTGAGCTTTCCTACCCTCACTGTGCATCCGCATCCTACCTACAGTAGTCTGTCGTTTTAGTGCAGTTTGTTGTTTCTGAAGTACAGTATGTCTACGTACATTGCAATGTAGTTTTATGATATGATAATCTGCACCATTACTATGTATAATCTTTGTATGGTGCTGTGGATGCTCTGAGACACTTAAAAATAAAAACAATAATTATTATAATAAATATGGTGGGAAATGGAGTACTAGGGAGAGAGAGGGTTGGAAATACAATTGAATGGCCATGTCGTCAACATGGGATACTCCTGAACCATCTACAAAACATTTTCCTCTATGGACCTAGATGAATTTAAAATGTAACCATGCAAAGAATGTTAAACTCACCAATTCTTGGAAACATATCTGATAACCAGTGGCAGATGTTACCTATGGACTGCAAGACTGCAGCCCCCCATGTAAAATCAGCCACTGCACTGGCTTCACTGTGACTGACAGTGACTTCCTATTGGAAATCATACCTGTCAGTCACAGACACACAAGACAGTGCCATTGGGAGGTGTTTCCTCCCTCTGGGACTTTCAGACTGGGCTGCGATTAGCAGAGAGCTGGCTTCCAATAGGAAGCCACTCCCTGTCTCGTCAACCCTAGCCAGCTTTTATGGGCTGCAACCAATGCAGTCCATAGAAGCAAGGGTATTGCGCATGCGCAGTCCCACTGCCACTTTTGCGCTGGTTTTGGCACCTGCTAGATCTGTTGCACAGGAGCCGGGGCCCAGCTGGCGGCCTGAGTGCTTCCTTTCCTCTCTCTGGGCAGACACATGTAGCGGCAGCCCATCTACCACCATCTACCACCATCAGGTATGAATTGCCGCTGCTGATAACCTTGCTCTGAAATCTTTTAGGGTGGACAAAAAAAAAATCTTACTAAAGATATTGATAACTATTCTTACAGTTTAACTAAGAACCTAGTTTTTATTTACGTTATGTCGGTACACAAGAGTATTTAAAATTTAAGGAAGACTAAAGGGCCCTACACACTGGCCGATCCGCCGCCGAGCTGCCCGACGGCGGATACGGCCGACTAGCGACCCGGCGGCGGGGGGGCAGTGACGGGGGGAGTGAAGTTTCTTCACTCCCCCCGTCACGCGGCTCCATTGAAGTGCAGGCAAATATGGACGAGATCGTCCATATTGGCCTGCATGCACAGCCGACGGGGGACCAGCGATGAACGAGCGCGGGGCCGCACATCGTTCATCGCTGGAGCCTCCACACTGAAGGATATGAACGAGTTCTCGTTCATTTATGAACGAGATCGTTCATATCTTTCAAACAAATCGGCCAGTGTGTAGGGCCTATAAGAGTTTAAATAATAAAAGACTTGCATTGGATTACAATTATTTGTGATATAATATAGTAGTTATGAATATCATAGAAAAAAGTCTAACAATAGAGATTTTCTTATTTTGTGCTGAAATATTTATTTTGTATTCAGCTCACATTGCCCAAGCAGAAACAACTGTAATACTGAGCTGGTCATGATGATCTGGCATAAAACACATTATGTGTTGCTCAGATGTGAGATAACATGTGTTTAGCGGGAACTATTGATTGCTATTACTTCTTGTATTGTTTAAAAGTAAAATAAATGACACGTCTGTAAGATGACCTTTTTCAGTTTGTAACTGATATCACATTCTTATTTGTAGTGAGACAGCAGTCACGGTGTATAATATGTTATGTAGGTAAAGCTGCTGTAAGTAATCCCTTAGCAAAAACAGATGTTATGGGAAATTATAAATAATTTCAATCCAAATTAAGGTTCCATTTAAATAAGCAAAGTGTATGTACCTTCATCTGCTCCATCAGACTACAAATAACAAATAATGCAGTCACTAGTTAGTGTTGAATCATCTTAATCTAGTTAAATTAAAATTAAAATAAAATTTCAATCAACAGTGAGGAAGCAAGTACAAATGATATGTGAAGATGTATGAACTTGAATATAAAGATGTGGACAAAGAAAAAGAGGAACCTGTTTTTTTTTCACTGCAATACTGTAACTTGAAAGTCACAAAATGATTTGGCATCCAGACTTTGCATTAGATGTTTGATTCAGCAAAATATTTTAAATAATTAAATGAAAATAGCATTGAGCAGAATGATTGGACCCACTGCAATCAATCAATGGGCCCGATTCAGACCTGATTGCTAGGCTGCGTTTTCTCACTGCCTGTTATCAGATCTGAACTGCACATGCATATGCACCTCAATGCACAGGCGTGATGGACCACGGCAACGGGGATCGCCAGTAAGTGACGGGATGGTGCGAAATTTCCGAACGCACAGGTGATCGCAAGGAGATTGACAGGAACAGGGCATTTGTGGGTGGCAGCTGAACGTTTTCTGTGAGTGGAAAAATGCAGGCGTGTCCAAGCGTTTGTAGGGAGTTTTCAATTGCGGTTCCGGAAAGGCTGATGTGAGTGCAGTGGCTGAGTAAGTCCTGGGCTGCGCAGAGACTGCACAAAATCAGTTTGTGCAGCTCTGCTACACATGCGATCGCACACTTGTGCGGTGCAGCTAAAATACACTCCCCCTGTAGGCAGCAACTATCTGATCGCAGCAGTGCAAAAATTGCTTCCTAGCGATCAGGTCTGAATTACCCCCTCAGATCTGATTGCTGCAGCGATTGCAGCCTGAAGCCCATTGTCTTATGTGCACGCGCATATCGCGGGACCGTCGGCCAGTGTGTACGGCCGATACGTCTGTGAACTCCGTCGTTCACAGACGTATCGGCCGTACACACTGGCGCAGCACAGCCGATGGCCAATATATCTACCGATATATTGGCGCGTCGCTGTGTGAGTACGGGGCGGTCGGCCGACCGCCCATACACATGCTGCGGCGGCCGGCGGTGATTGACAGCTGAACTGGGCGGGCGTGTACACACGCCCGCCCAGGTCATGACGTCAGTCCCCGACGGATCGGGCATTGTGTATGCACAGCACACTGCCCGATCCGTCCATAGATATATCTGCAGATCAATTGATCTGCAGATATATCTTTCTAGTGTGTACCCACCTTAACTCTCTCTGCACGTTATATCTGCCACACCTGCAGTGCACATGGTTTTGCCCATTAGAGATTTTGCTTTCGCTATCCATGCTGAATTAGGCCCAAAGTTATACATGTATGCTTCTTTCTGTTGCACTTGTCTTATATCCCCTACGGCTGTTTATCCATTACATTATCTTTGTGTCTTAGCTATGTCCTTCCTGTGTTTTGTCATTGTATCCCTCTTGTATCTTGTCTGTGTTTCCCTTTCTCTACCCCTTCTGTGCATTGTTTGTTATCGCCATCTTTCCCTCTCTTGTGTTTTATTTATAGCCCCATCTGTCATTCCATTGCTTTATCTGCTGTCAACTCTATCCATGTCCTGTATCCTACTGTAGTCCTTTCTTATCCCTCTAGTCTTGTTTGTGTGCACTCCTCCCCTTGTGAGTTTTGCTGTGGTATGCTCTTTGCCCTCCTTTATCTTGTCTGTGGTATTCTCTCTCTCTCTTCAAATGTCTCGTCTGTTGTTCCACCTTACCCTTCAGTTTCATTTGTGTTATCCTTTTAATACAGTGGTCAGGAAACAGGGGTAAATTACCCCAAATGGGGTAAAAATGAAATTCCTGGGAGTAATGGATGGTCGTGCTGCCGAGATACAGCCCCGTCCAGCACTGGCCGGCTCAGGATGTGATGTGCTGATGTAACACCGCGCACCCTCCTGCCAGCCCTGCGCTGTGCTCCTGGCACCCCGTGCTGTGTTCCTGGCCGCGGTGTGACGTCAGCTCCCTCATGCCTGCCTGTCATGCGCTGTCCTGTCCCACCAACCCACACACAGAACTTGAAGTGTTCTGTGGCTGACCGCTGATGGAGTTCTGCAGGATCAGACAGTGGCCCACATAACAGTGGGAAATTCCCGCTGACATTACTGAGGTGAGGCTGTGACCATCTGTCTCCTAAAAGTCATGTGCCACCCCCCCCCCACCCCCACCCCCCACCCTTTATCCATCTTTCTTACATTCATCCTGGTGTTTTGGGGAGAAAGTGTTAACCCACTCATTGCCAAAAACTAATTGGCGAAAATAATAAAAAAGAAAAAAAAAATTATATATATATATATATATATATATGTATACACACACACACACACACACACACACACACACACACACACACACACTATATCTCAGAAATGCCATATAACCAGTATATAGGCCCAATAATATATGATTTCCTTCCTTTCAAATCAAGGGGGTAACGTCGGGGTATCTAAATATATTTTGGGGTAAAAGGTAAAAAAGTTTCCTGACCCCTGTTTTAATGCCTCCATATTGTTAGTAAATGCTTTTGCTGTTGTAATACCTGGACTGTGGCTAGACAGATAAATCATGCCATATGAATGAGTCCAAACTGTCTACCAGGGACAGCTCTGACCAGTAAATTCCTGACGTTACAGGTAGTATAAACTAGAGATGTGCACCGGACATTTTTCGGGTTTTGTGTTTTGGTTTTGGACTCGGTTCCATGGCCGTGTTTTGGATTCGGACGCGTTTTGGCAAAACCTCCCTGAAAATATTTTGTCGGATTCGGGTGTGTTTTGGATTCGGGTGTTTTTTTCAAAAAACCCTCAAAAACAGCCTAAATCATAGAATTTGGGGGTAATTTTGATCCCATAGTATTATTAACCTCAATAACCACAATTTCCACTAATTTCCAGTCGATTCTGAACACCTCACACCTCACAATATTATTTTTAGTCCTAAAATTTGCACCAAGGTCGCTGGATGACTAAGCAAAGCGACCCAAGAGGGCGGCACAAACACCTGGCCCATCTAGGAGTGGCAGTGCAGTGTCAGACAGGATGGCACTTAAAAAAATTTGCCCCAAACAGCACATGATGCAAATAAAAGAGAAAAAGAGGTGCACTGTGGTCGCTGGACGGCTAAGCTAAGCGACACAAATACCTCAATATCACAGGAATTATTCGTTCTAATCAATGGTATTATTGGTCCAAATCAATGAAAGAAAATGACAAAATCACTGGAATTATTCATTCTAATCAACGGTATTATTGGTCCAAATCACTGGAAGAAAATGACAAAATCACTGGAATTATTCGTTCTAATCATTGGTATTATTGGTCCAAATCACTGGAAGAAAATGTCAAAATCACTGGAATTATTCATTATAATCAATGGTATTATTGGTCCAAATCACTGGAAGAAAATGGAATGGATGGATACTTGCAGGGACACAGAGCTGTAAGATACAGCAATGGCCTACTGTACAACTATATCCTGTTAGTCACCAAAATGCCGCACTGTAATACTAGAAGCTATAGAAAAGTATATATATTATTGAATATATCAGTAAAGACAGAGCGGTGTAACTGTGACACATGTGTCCTGACAAGCAGTATAGAAGATATAGAAAAGTATATATATTACTGTATATCAGTAGTAGTACAGAGCGGTGTAACTGTGACACATGTGTCCTGACAAGCAGTATAGAAGCTATAGAAAAGTATATATAATATCACTGTATATCAGTACAGAGCGGTGTAACTGTGACCCATGTGTCCTGACAAGC
This sequence comes from Pseudophryne corroboree, assembly GCF_028390025.1. Lineage (NCBI taxonomy): Eukaryota > Metazoa > Chordata > Amphibia > Anura > Myobatrachidae > Pseudophryne > Pseudophryne corroboree. The sequence continues at coordinate 930,532,511 of NC_086444.1, read as the reverse complement.
AGTATAGAAGCTATAGAAAAGTATATATAATATTACTGTATATCAGTACAGAGCGGTGTTACTGTGACAAATGTGTCCTGACAAGCAGTATAGACGCTATACTGAAAAGTATATATATTACTGTATATCAGTAGTAGTACAGAGCGGTGTAACTGTGACACATGTGTGTCCTGACAAGCAGTATAGAAGCTATAGAAAAGTATATATAATATTACTGTATGTCAGTACAGAGCAGTGTAACTGTGACACATGTGTGTCCTGACAAGCAGTATAGAAGCTATAGAAAAGTATATATAATATTACTGTATATCAGTACAGAGCGGTGTAACTGTGACACATGTGTCCTGACAATCAGTATAGAAGCTATAGAAAAGTATATATAATATTACTGTATATCAGTACAGAGCGGTGTAACTGTGACACATGTGTCCTGACAAGCAGTACAGATTAGAAGCTATAGAAAAGTATATATATTACTGTATATCAGTAGTAGTACAGAGCGGTGTAACTGTGACACATGTGTGTCCTGACAAGCAGTATAGAAGCTATAGAAAATAAGAAAAGTATATATATATTATTGTATATATCAGTACAGAGCAGTGTAACTGTGACCCATGTGTCCTGACAAGCAGTATAGAAGCTATAGAAAAGTATATATAATATTACTGTATATCAGTACAGAGCGGTGTAACTGTGACACATGTGTCCTGACAAGCAGTATAGAAGCTATAGAAAAGTATATATAATATTACTGTATATCAGTACAGAGCAGTGTAACTGTGACACGTGTGTCCTGACAAGCAGTATAGAAGCTATAGAAAAGTATATATAATATTACTGTATATCAGAACAGAGCGGTGTAACTGACAAATGTGTCCTGACAAGCAGTATAGAAGCTATAGAAAAGTATATATAATATTACTGTATATCAGTACAGAGCGGTGTAACTGTGACCCATGTGTCCTGACAAGCAGTATAGAAGCTATAGAAAAGTATATATAATATTACTGCATATCAGTACTGAGCGGTATAACTGTGACACATGTGTCCTGACAAGCAGTATAGATTAGAATCTATAGAAAAGTATATATATTACTGTATATCAGTAGTAGTACAGAGCGGTGTAACTGTGACCCATGTGTGTCCTGACAAGCAGTATAGAAGCTATAGAAAAGTATATATAATTTTACTGTATATCAGTACAGAGCGGTGTAATTGTGACACATGTGTCCTGACAAGCAGTATAGAAGCTATAGAAAAGTATATATTACTGTATATCAGTAGTAGTACAGAGCGGTGTAACTGTGACACATGTGTGTCCTGACAAGCAGTATAGAAGCTATAGAAAAGTATATAGAATATTACTGTATATCAGTACAGAGCGGTGTAATTGTGACACATGTGTCCTGACAAGCAGTATAGATTAGAAGCTATAGAAAAGTATATATATTACTGTATATCAGTAGTAGTACAGAGCGGTGTAACTGTGACACGTGTGTCCTGACAAGCAGTATAGAAGCTATAGAAAAGTATATATAATATTACTGTATATCAGTACAGAGCGGTGTAACTGTGACACATGTGTGTCCTGACAAGCAGTATAGAAACTATAGAAAAGTATATATTATATACTGGTGGTCACCAGTCCCCACAATGCAGCACACTGATCAGATATTTTCAGCATACTGAGCACAGATATGGAGCGTTTTCAGGCAGTGAACGTAGATATTTTCAGCACACTGAGAACAGATTATTTGCAGCACACTGAGCACAGATATTTTCAGCACACTGAGCACAGATTACGGAGCTTTTCAGAGAGAGAATGCTGCCACGTTCCCTCCGTTCAATCTCCAAAGCATGAGTGAAAATTGCGGCGACGCGCGGCTCCTTATAAAGAATACAAATCTCGTGAGAATCCGACAGCGGGATGATGACGTTCGGGCGCGTTCTGGTTAACCGAGCAAGGCGGGAAGATCCGAGGCTGCCTCGGAACCGTGTAAAATGGGTGAAGTTTGGGGGGGTTTGGATCCCGAGGAACCGAACCCGCTCATCTCTAGTATAGACATGTAATAATAGAGATGTGCGGCTGGCACTTTTTGTGTTTTGTGTTTTGGTTTTGGTTCTAATTCCACTTTCGTGTTTTGTTTTTGGCTTGGTTTTGCCAAAACCACCCTTTCGAGTTTTGGTTTTGGTTTTGGATGATTTTTGAAAAAAACAAAAACAGCTAAAATCACGGATTTTGGGTGTAATTTTGCTCCTACAGTATTATTAACCTCAATAACATTCATTTCGACTCATTTTCAGTCTATTCTGAACACCTCACACCTCACAATATTGTTTTTAGGCCTAATAGTTGCACTGAGGTGGCTGTATGACCAAGCTAAGCAACACATGTGTGCGGCACAAACACCTGGCCCATCTAGGAGTGGCACTGCAGTTGCAGACAAGATGGCACTATTCAAAAACTAGTCCCCAAACAGCACATAATGCAAAGAAAAAAAAGGTGCACCGAGGTTGCTGTATGACTAAGCTAAGCGACACAACCCTCTGGCCCATCTAGTAGTGTCATGCAGTGGCTGAATGTCGAGAGTGGGCTGCAATTGTATGGTGCACTGACAGAATCTCCAGCATGCCCCTGTTTTTTTTAAAACAAAATCTGCAATTGGTGGACTTATATGGCAGTACCCCAGGACTAATACAGCAGTACCCCTGGACTCATATGGCAGTGTCAGACAGGATGGCAAAGATGTTGAAGAGGTGCAATGAGGTGGCTGTATGACTAAGTCAAGTGACACAAACAATTCCCAAAGGAATTATACATACAAATCACTGGAATTAAATGGCAAAATCACTGGAATTATACGTCCAAATCACTGGAATTATACGTCCAAATCACTGGAATTAAATGGCAAAATCACTAGAATTAAATGGCAAAATCACTGGAATTATACGTCCAAATCACTGGAATTATACATCCAAATCACTGCAGAACAATCACTGGAATTATACGTCCAAAGCACTGGAATTAAATGTCAGTACCACTGGACATATACAGAAGTGTCAGACAGGATGGCACTTTAAAAAAAATAGTCCCCAAACAGCACATGATGATAAGAATAAAAAGAGGTGCAAGATGGAATTGTCCTTGGGCCCTCCCACCCACACTTATGTTGTATAAACAGGACATGCACACTTTAACAAATCAATCATTTCAGTGACAGGGTCTGCCACATAACTGTGGCTGAAATGATTAGTTTGTTTGGGCCCCCACAAAAAAAAAGCAATTAATCCCCCCACCAAAAAAGAAGCAATCTCTCCTTGCACAAACTGGCTCTACAGAGGAAAGATGTCAACCTCATCCTCATCCTCCGATTCCTCACCCCTTTCACTGTGTACATCCTCCTCCTCCTCACAGAGTATTCATTCGTCCCCACTGGAATCCACCATCACAGGTCCCTCTGTACTGTTTGGAGGCAATTGCTGGTAAAGGTCTTTCCGGAGGAATTTATACAGTAATTAATTTTGATGAACATCATCTTCTCCACATTTTGTGGAAGTAATCTCCTACGCTAATCACTGACAAGGTTACCGGCTGCACTAAACACTTTTCGGAGTACACACTGGAGAGGGGACAACTTAGGTAAAATAAAGCCAGTTTGTGCAAGGGCATCCAAATTGACTCTTTTTCCTGCCAGTATACATACGGACTGTCTGACATGCGTACTTGGATGCTGTCACTCATATAATCCTCCACCATTCTTTCAATGGTGACAGAATCATATGCAGTGACAGTAGCCATGTCAGTAATCGTTGGCAGGTCCTACAGTCCGGACAAGATGTCAGCTTTCACTCCTGACTGCCCTGGTTCACCGCCAGCGGGTGGGCTAGGAAATCTTATCCTTTTCCTCGCAGCCCCACTGGTGGGAGAAATTGAAGGAGGAGCTGTTCCACGTTCCACTTGCTTTGACAATTTACTCACCAGCAGGTCTTTGCACCTCTGCAGACTTGTGTATGCCAGAAAGAGAGATACAACGTAGGCTTTAAACCCAGGATCAAGCACGGTGGCCAAAATGTAGTGCTCTGATTTCAACAGATTGACCACCCTTGAATCCTGGCAAAGCGAATGAAGAGCTCCATCCACAAGTCCCACATACTTTGCGGAATCGCTCTGTCTTATCTCCTCCTTCAATTTATCCAGCTGCTTCTGCAAAAGCCTGATGAGGGGAATGACATGACTCAAGCTGGCAGTGTCTGAACTGACTTCACGTGTGGCAAGTTCGAAGGGTTGGAGAACCTTGCACAAGACAGAAATCATTCTCCACTGCGCTTGAGTCAGGTGCATTCCCCCTCCTTTGCCTATATCGTAGGTGGATGTATAGGCTTTAATGACCTTTTGCTGCTCCTCCATCCTCTGAAGCATATAGAGTGTTGAATTCCACCTCGTTACCACCTCTTGCTTCAGTTGATGGCAGTGCAGGTTAAGGAGTGTTTGCTGTCGCTCCAGGCTTCGTGCTTTTTCCAGCTTAACTCTTTTTATTTTTTTAGCGGGAGTATGAGGGCTTCCATCGTCATGTGAAGCTAAACCACTAGTCATGAACATAGGCCAGGGCCTCAGCCGTTCCTTGACACTCCATGTCATAAATGGCATATTGGCAAGTTTACGTTTCTCCTCAGACCATTTCAATTTTTTGGGGGGGGTCTTTTTACTTAACTTTGGCTTTTTGGATTTTACATGCCCTCTACAATCACAATGGGCATCGGCCTTGGCAGACGACGTTGATGTCATTTCATCATCTATGTCATGGCTTCTTGATCTTTCCCTATTTTATCCTCCAAATGTTTGTTCTCCATTATTTTTCTGTAGTTATATAACACATTATGAGGCACAGGAATGACTGATGGCTGATGACCAGGACACTACCACGGGTATGATTCAGCAGAACACAGCAACACTGTGAGGGACTTGTTGTTGTTATTATTATTATTATACGGCAGCAGTGGATATATAGCAGCAGCGTTTACCACTGTGATTGCTTGGTCACTGGAATGACTGATGGCCAGGACACTACCACTGGTCTCATGCAGCACAACAAAGCAACACTGTGTTGGGACTTGTTGTTGTTGTTGTTGTTGTTATTATTAAACGTCAGCAGTGGACATATAGCAGCAGCGTATACCACTATGACTGCTTGGTCACTGGAATGCATGATGGCCAGGACACTGCCTCTGGTCTGATGCAGCACAACACAGCAACATTGTAAGGGACTTATTATATAGCAGCAGTGGACATATGGCAGTAGAGGACACCACCACTGTGAATGGTCACTGGACTGACTGATGCACAGGACACTACCACTGGTCTGATGCAGGACAACACAGATAATTATACAGCAGCACTGGGCATATGGCAGCAGATGACACCACCACTGTGACTGATCACTGGACTGACTGATGCACAGGACACTACCACTGGTCTGATGCAGGACAACACAGCAACACTGTAAGGTACTTATTATACAGCAGCACTGGACATATGGCAGTAGAAGACACCACCACTGTGACTGGTCACTGTACTGACTGATGCACAGGACACTACCACTGGTCTGATGCAGGAAAACACAGCAACACTGTAAGGGACTTATACAGCAGCACTGGACATATGACAGCAGAGGACACCACCACTGTGACTGATCACTGGACTGACTTATGCACAGGACACTACCACTGGTCTGATGCAGGACAACACAGCAACACTGTAAGGGACTTATTATACAGCAGCACTGGACATATGACAGCAGAGGACACCACCACTGTGACTGGACTGATGCAGCACAATACACCACCATGAACTGATGCAGCACAACAGAGCACCCTTTACAGCAGCACTGGACATATGGCAGCAGAGGACACAAGCACTGTGACTGGACAGATTCAGCACAAGCCACGGACACTGAGGACACTGAAGGAACGGAGACATGTCCTCTCTGTACACTCTCAAATGCCGGAGTGAAAATGGTGGGGACGTTCGGTTCCTTATATGGAATCCAAATCCCGCGAGAATCCGACAGCGAGATGATGACGTTTTGCCTCGTTTTGGTTTTCAAGTCAGGCGGGAAAACCCGAGCCGGGCTTGGAACCATGTTCAGAGTGTGAAGTCCGGTAGGGTTCGGTTCTCTGAGACCCGAACCCGCTCATCTCTAGTAATAATTAATTTATCACCAACAATCAGGAACTCTTCCCAGGTCTACCTGATCATGATGTTACCTTTGAGTGAATGCAGGGATATTGGCACTGATGTGACTGAATTGTGGTTGAGCATACTACTCTGACATTGCCTCACCTTCCCACATTAATCTGTTGCCAGTAAATAGCAATGGTAGGCACCCTGCATCTCTTCAGTTCACAGCATGCCCTGCTAGACTTTGGGACTTGTGGTTACACAATAGCAAGAAGGTTAAAGGCTGCCATTTTGGTATATATTATGTCCCTCATTTCTTAGTATACAGTGTGCAGGCCCCTGATGCCTTTTCACCCACAAGTTAGTTATTGCACCTCTTAGTAACCCCAGTGAGGTCACTTTGTATGCCTATCTTCCCGGCCAGGAGGATGCATGTGGAGCCTAGATGAAGGATTACACAGACTGCTTGTAAGTCATAGGCTAGGCAGTTTGTACACACAGTCATCCACCTCAGATTGCTTCAATCTGGCTGGTACTGCTAAGTATGGATGAGACGCAGAGGTGGTTCTTCCTAATGCTCTGGACCCAACATGTTCCATCTATTTGCCCAAAGTATAATTAATCACTGGATAGCAGACATTACTTCACGTTAATTCCAATAATGTGCTGAACTATATACCCAATAAGCAAATATTATACCTTCAGAATGTCACTTTTTTAAAGAATTCATTTTAAATAAAGAATAAAAGGTGATATTCCCCTTGGATTTCTGCAGCTTCTATAAGACTGTAACAAATTCATTCATGCTAGTCCAATTTATTTAGAAAAGTGACATGGTTGACAGTGTAAAAGAGTAAGCTGGATGTAAAATTATTTACTTCTGCCTCTTGAGTTCCTCTTAAATCCCTAGCTGTCATAAGGCACAATGTGTCTGATTTGCAGACCTTCAGAAACTCTTTTGCGTAAACAAAGTAAGATTGCTATAATACAGAATGGGCTTGATAACCAGTTGGAACTATATTGGGTTTATATTGTTCAAAGGAAACGTGCATGGAAAAAATGCGTACAAGTGCCCATATGTAGAGTTGTACACATCTGCACATACAGCAGATTGACTACTAGTTATCATCATCATTGTTCACTTCTACCTATCCTATGATAGGAGCAGAAAATATGCCACCAAACATGCAGTATTTCACTAACATCTATCCTACCATAGTTGGCCGTAACACCAACTGAACTTCGCCTAATTGAAAACGCCTTCCCCAACTCAGTAATGCATTCTCAGCGTAGGTATGCTTATGAGTCTTCAGCACCCGTACTTGAGTGTGAATGATCAAAATTCACTGAAGATGTGCCTTGTAAACAAGCATATGTTCAACTCTGCTTCAGCCTCAAAGTCAACAGATTGACAAACTACTATGAGTGTTTGTCCCTTCCTATATAATCAAAACCTCATTTAATAGGATTTTATTGGGTTGGATTTCAACAAGTAAAACAGAAAAACGAGGTAGGCTTGTAAACAATCTTGGAACATGTGTAACTTCATCTAACCCTCATCTAACATCTACCAAATTAAAAGGTGGGGTTACCTATAACAATATTATTGGGGGGGGGCACAGGGGAAACATTTTGGGAGATATACACAACCTAACACAACCTTCCCCCAGGCCCCCCCTGTCTTAAGTGCGCTGTACCCTCCACCAAGGCTTAATCCGGCCCCGGGGCCACCAATTTAATACGGTAAGTTGTATAGTTTCGAAAATGGAAAGCCTTGTTATATGGTGTTTAAAATACAGAAAAAAACATTTGCTTTTAGTTCCTTTTGTTGCAATTTAAATAAAGAACACTTTTTGGTAATTTGGGTTAAAAAATTAGTTGATGTGTTAGAATGCTGTCAAAGTCGAAAAATATTATAATACATATGCCTTGTACTAACCCCATGCACATGCCCGCTGCTCGTGCACTCAGTCCTCCGTGCGTGCACATATCAGCAATTTGCGTAGGATCGCTCCGGCAATCATGCGCGTGATATGGGTATTTACGGCGGAGTTTGTGAGTGCGTAGAGGGTTATTAGAACATTACATATTTAACCCAAACAGTGCATTTTGTACCCATAGTTCCCTTGCACCACATCAGCGAGTATTAATAGTTTAAACAGTTCCTGGACTAAGAGATTCGCCTTTGCATGATAGGAAGGGTCAGATAAAGGTTGGAAGGTGATGTCTAGTATCCAGCTGTAGGGTATTTTGAGGGTAACATTCCGGTGTTGGCTAGAGAAAGATTGCATGTTCCTGCGTATAGTTATGTGCAAAAGTAGAATATAGATATTAACTGTATTTACTGTATATTATGTATGCGGCGGGAATCCAGAGGATACCACCCACAAGAGCAGTTGGGGAAAGACATCGCCCATCTATTGAAATCCACCTATGACCTCTACTGTAATGTAAAGACACATCCCTGTGTCCAATGGACAATGAGATTACAGTGACCATTGTATTGTGTATGCATGTTGTGTATAAAAAGCCCATTGTTGCCTGGCCAGTCAGAAGACTCTGAACGCTTTCTATCTGACTAGCGGAGAACCGGCCGGGTTGCGCTTGCGAACATTCTCACGTATGTACATTCTCTGTAGCCATTATTCTGTTTAGATTTATCTTGTTAGCCTGTACTGTATGATTTGTACTGTTTACCTTTTGGAATTAATCCACAGTGGCCTTAGTACCCTGTGGTTGCAACTACAAATCAGTGTTGTGTCTTCACTTTCCTGCAAGGGCTTTAGAGTGTATTTATCTGTATAAGGTGTATAAGTATTGATAAGGTGTACGCACTGCGGTTACTTTATACCATCAGCGCTACTTAAGGTTTAAGGTATAACATCGTTGCAGTACTTTGCTGCTAAGGGTTTAAAGTGTAATCATATCATTGCATTGTATCATTAGCAAGGTTTAAAGGTTACCAATTTGTGTGCGCATGCTGTGTGTACTCTGTACACTCAGCGCGGCGTGTGTACGCCAAGTATGTACCACATGCGGGACTCTGTACGCAAATAGCGTACAAAGTGCGTAGCACGTGTATTCAGTCTAGCGGCTATAGCGGCTCCACGGTAATAGTGTATCCAGAGGTATAGCTTTTCGGTCTAAGATAATATCGACATTATCAATTGAGAGCTCGTCCGGTTCTTTCTCATACCCGCAGCCTAGCACGTTTACGCAGACTTTATCTATCAGCAAAGGGCGGAAAGGTATCCCCGGTAAGCCTTCTCTTGGTCGGTGGATACACTAGTGCTGATTAGATAAGCGTCTGCCCTGCATGGTTTGAAGGGGGGATCCGTAAGGTAAGAACGCAAAAGCTATTTTTAAAATCTGTACATTTTTGTTTTGGCACCAAATGCGCACACAACACACGCATACACCTGTATTTTGTACTTTGCATATCTGCTCGCATTATTGCCATAAGCATTGATTACTAGGTTCATTTTGACCTGTACTGAGAAAATTTGTTGCTATTTAGTTAAAATATAGTTAAAAGTTAAGGTAGTAAGTGTAAGACGCACACGCAGCCTGGCCTAGTTGTAAAGGTTTATACAGTAGAAACTGTGTGTTGTGTTCAGTAAGCGATTATATTTAAATATCGCTTACATTTATAGAAGTGTGGGTTTTGTAGTACTGCGGACGTACGGCCTTTGTACACGTGTCTTGTACAGCATACGGGACTGCGTACGCAACGTAAAGGCATACATACGTGGCGTGTTCACGCAACGTGCGTAAAAGTACGCAAGCTAAATACAAATCACACAATAGCATTATTTTAGTTTAGGCGCGAGACGGTAGCCACGCAATAATAGCACAAATTGATCAGTGTCCAATATTTAGTTTAAATACCTTTTTTACTGTATCACCTCTGGTACTAAGGCTGTTTTATCTGAATGAAAGTTAATTTTCTGTACAGAAAAACCAAAGTGTATATAAGTGAACGAGCGCGAGTGTGCAAACAATAAAGGTTTTGTGGACCCAGGGAATTCGGGATCCCGTAGGAGACCACACCAGGTGAGTGGACACTTGGTGGCGTGAGAGTAGTTTGCTCACGTTAACATTGATTAAGGTGTAAAGGAGCAAGTAGTAGATAACAGCAGACCAAGAGGTCAGCGAAGTCAGAAAACCGCTGACAAAGTCAAGCGGAGCTCTGAATACTGCGGCCTATAAGGTTAGCCAGGTTTTTGTGGAGAGAGCACAACCCAGCGGGTTGGCATAGAACCCATATAGGCCCGTTCAGATACACTCCGGCTGAGGTTTCGCAGCATGAAAAACTATTCCATTGGTCGCACGGCGGATAAGTAACAGTTACCTATATGCTGAGCAATTGGACCGCGCGTTCGTGGGTGCGAAATTTAGCTCAACGTGATACCCTTTTACGACTTTGCGTAAAATAGCGGGATCATAAGCGCTAGGTGTAGCACACGCAACGTGATTTGTGTAACAATTTTTTTTGTTTTAAGGGAGTTTCGCTGGTCACTCAGGAAATCTCCAACGACCAATATTTACTGGGAAGGGTAAGTCACTCCCACACACTTTCAGTAAATAGAGGTTACACAGGGGCCCGATGTTGGGGGCATTGCCTGCGCTATCAACAGTGTATGGTAGTATTGGCCAACGGTGGCGTGAGTGGGTGAGAGCACTCGCTGAACTTTCACCGTTGCCTTATTTTGAGTATTTTGTTTTTTTGTAGGAATTAGCTTAGAAGGCAATACCTGCAAAAGATGGGGGCCAGTTGCTCAAGTAAGGGACGATCAACCAGGGTTCAGGTTGATATTCCGCGGCCCAAGGGGTCGGCGAGGTACATAATGTGTGAGAAATATGGATCACACGTAGAGGTTTTATGCAATGAATGGGAACGTATGACTGCGGAAGATAGGGAACCATTCCCTAAGGAAGGCAGTTTTAGTCCAGAGGTGTTGCAGAATTTAAGGATTAGGATATGTCTGTTAAAATCCCGAAAAGAAAGGATCACACACTCAAACTGTTTACATTTATGGCAACGAGAGAGTGATATGCAAAGGGAACTAGCTCACGCAGCCGGTTCCAACCCTAGCAGGAAACTGATTGCAACTGCACCACCACCACCATATATTACAGGGGAGAAAGTGGCTACAGACAATGGCATACTAATATATGATAAGAGTGTACTTGATAAATGTATTAATGCTAACCCGTGCAAGTTGTATCCCATCTTAAACTTCACTCAGGACTGCGAGCAAGAAAATGAGCCCAGCACGATATCGGCACTCTCTCTAGCAGCCACCGTACAAGACACACAAGTGGGCACGGCCCAACCAGTAAGAACAGTAGCAAAGGCCCCTAGCGGAGGGACAGGTGAGGTCGTGTCCACAGGTAAGTACGGTACAGTACATTATGCAGAGACAATTGCACCTCACATTGTAGAAGCAACCCAAAATGATGTAATTGAACTAAATCCTGTCAGGGTGATCGCAGTCCCCAATGGGAAGACTGACGCTCAGGGAATCACTCCCGTCAGGAACATTGCTATGCATTGTCCTTGGTCCCGGACAGAATTGAGGACAATTATGTCTGAATTTCCCGATCCCAGAAATGATCTATCCGCATGTCAGAGGTTTATTAGAAAACTAGGTAACGCCACCGAACCCACAAACAAAGATTGGCGGACAGTGCTACGGGCATGTTTGCCCTCCAATATTGACCCTGTGAAATTCATTGCTGATTGTAAATTAGACGCAGAAGTACCTCTCACTGATGAGTACACTCAGGAGAATGTAAAACAGATAAATCTGCAGTTAGGGGTATATTTCCCTACTGTTGTCAAGTGGAATAAAATCTTTTCCATAAGACAAAAAGAAGGTGAAACTGCTTCTGAATATTTCCATCGAGCACTGCAGGAAATGGCTAGATACACTGGGGTCGAGGACATTAAGGAAAATGTACATCATAGAGAGGTAGCTGTGTCCGTATTAATGGACGGCTTGAAAGAAGCGTTGAGAACAAGGGTACAAACCACTCAACCTAACTGGAGAGGTATTTCGGTGGCTGCATTAAGAGAGTCCGCTATCGAGCACGATCGGAACATCATTAAGCACAGGGAGACACAGGGGGATAAGCTGATGACCGTAAGTATCAAAGCCCTGACAACGAAGCAACATCAGCCAAAACCCCAGACCCCTGATGGTAAGTCGTATGTAGTGAAATGTTATAATTGCAAGAGGGAAGGACATTACGCACGGAACTGTAATTATAAAAGCAACGTATATCGACCCCCTAGACCAGAACATGACTCACAGCATAACACACGAAATTGGGATCAGGTACCGCGTAGGAGGAATTATGAGCCACATGCAGGGGAAACAAGGAGGTACCCACCTAGGAGGGACTGGCAGACCTCTGAAAATTCTCAGCTACCCCCCTCACATATTGTAGCTGCCAGCGCACTGCGGGAGGGTCACAACATACAGGGTTAGGGGGTTAGGCCACACCTGCAGTTTGCAGCCAGTGAAGTTGATTGCTAGCCTTGGAAATGAACCCGAGGTTACAGTTGATGTAGCTGGTAGATCACTACCTTTCCTTGTAGATACAGGGGCGGCCAGGTCAGTGTTAAATTCAACGGTAGGTATGAAAACCACGGGTAAAACAATTTCAGCAATGGGGGTAACAGGAGTAGTGAAACACTACCCTTTAAGTAGACCAGCGGAGATTACGATAGGGCCTTTGCAGACCAAGCACTCCTTTTTGCTAGCTGCATCGGCTCTGACTAATCTACTTGGGAGAGATTTATTGTGTAAAATGAGGTGTGTCATATATTGTACTCCTGAGGGTGTCTTCTTAGATATACCGGAGAATCACGTTCAGGAAGTGCAGGATATGTTAGACACCCCACAAAGGTTAATGTCACACTCTGCTGTTATAGACAGGTGTCCATCCAAGGTAGAGGAAATGATCTCCCAGATACCGGAATCCCTCTGGACAAAAGATGGACAAGACACTGGATTGATGACAAATGTAGCTCCTGTAGTAGTGCAAGTAAAAGATGGTAGGATAGCTCCAAAAATCCCACAGTATCCTCTGAATCCAGAGGTGGAATTAGGAGTGTACCCAGTCATAGAGCGCTTGCTACAACAGGGCATCCTAGTTAGGACGTCCAGCACTGCCAATAGTCCCATCTTCCCTGTGAAAAAGAGTGGGGGGAGGGGTTACAGGTTAGTGCAGGATCTAAGGGGGATAAACAAGATAGTTGAGAGCCAATTCCCCATAGTGCCAAATCCAGCTGTCATCCTCATGCAAATTCCCCCTACTGCAAAAAATTTCACTGTCATTGACCTCTGTTCTGCTTACTTCTCAGTCCCTCTGCACCCTGACAGCCAATATTTGTTTGCATTTACATACAGGGGAGTACAGAACACCTGGACTCGCCTACCCCAAGGTTTCATTGACAGCCCAAGTATTTTCTCCCAGGCTTTGCATGACTGTTTACAATCCTTTCAACCTGAGAGCGGATCAGTATTAATACAGTATGTAGATGACTTACTGCTGTGTTCAGATTCACTTGAGTCGTCCTTGAAAGACACGAAACAGCTTCTGTTTCACCTTTCTAATACGGGACACAGGGTTTCAAAGGATAAGTTACAGTTGAGCCAGACCAAGGTGAAATATTTGGGACATTGCTTGACACAAGGACTGAGACACCTCACCGCTGATAGAATACAGGCAATTCGCGACATGACTCTGCCACAAACCCAGCAGCAGATCCGCACTTTCCTTGGAATGTGTGGGTACTGTCGAAACTGGATCCCAGGGTTCTCCATACTGGCTTTACCTTTGCAGGAAATGATCTCCTCGAACAAACCAGATCGGATCTCTCACACAGATGAGTCCGAACTGGCATTTGTGAGACTTAAACAATGTCTATCACAGGCACCTGCATTAGGCATGCCAGATTATGGGAAACCTTTTGAGTTGTACGGTACGGAAAGTGCTGGGTGTGCGGCAGGTGTCCTAACCCAGAGACATGGTGATGCCAGCAGGCCGGTAGCTTACTACAGTGCACAGTTGGACACCGTAGCACGGTCTCTCCCCACATGCTTGCGAAGTGTTGCAGCGATAGCATTGCTAGTGAGTAAAAGTGAAGATGTAGTGTTGGGATACAAACTGACCATCCATACACCTCATGCAGTATCAGCCTTACTGAACTCTCCCCAAACCAGACATGTCTCATCAGCACGGTTTACAAGGTGGGAATTAGCACTAATGGCACCTGTAAACATCACCATAAAGAGATGCAGCGCACTAAATCCTGCAACTTATCTCCCAGGTGTGCCTGGACAGGCACAAAGGGTGGAGGATGAGAGTGATGGTGAAGGAGGATTTAGTACAGACACTGACACACATGATTGTATGGAATATCTGAACCAAACTTTCACTGCAAGACCCGACATTAGTAACAACCCACTGGAAGGCGTAGATTTTACTTTTTACACTGACGGTAGTTGCCACAGACAGACGGACTCGGGAGACTTGTGTACTGGATACGCAGTCGTAGATGACAAAGGTATCATAGAAGCTGAACCCCTGGGCCCACCGCAATCAGCACAAGTTGCTGAGCTGGTCGCCCTAACCAGAGCATGTGAATTGGCTAAGGGTAAGTCGCCAATATTTATACAGATTCTAGGTATGCCTTTGGAGTAGTGCATGATTTCGGGGCCCTATGGCGCCTCAGAAATTTCATGACGGCAGCTGGCACACCTGTAGCACATGCATCCCATATAAAAAGGCTTCTAACAGCGATACAGGTACCTGACAGAGTGGCCGATATCAAGTGCAAAGCCCACACTTACAGTCAAGACCCAGTGTCACTTGGTAACAGCCGGGCAGACGAAGCTGCTAAATCAGCAGCCAGCACCCCCATACAGACAGATATCACACAACTGATGGTATTCAATACCGTCAACACACAAAAATTAAGTGAAATGCAAAATTTGTGTTCTCCACAGGAAAAGGCAGTCTGGAGGTCAAAAGGATATGGCCAGGAGTCCTCAGGACTCTGGACAGATGGACCGGGTAAGCCAGTAGCCCCAGAGCATATCTTCCAAGCTTAGTTGAGGCGGCACACGGTCTGACTCATCTGGGCAAAGAAGGTATGTGTAAGCTGGTGAGAGCCTACTGGTGTGCGCCAGGATTCTCTTCTCATGCGGGTAAGAGAGCAATGACATGTCTTATCTGCTTGAGGAAGACTATTGGAAAGTCAATACCAACAGAACCATCCCATATCCCGCCGACAGACGGCCCTTTTCAGGTAATACAAATTGATTTCATACAGTTGCCACCCTGCAAAAATTTAAAGTATGTGTTAGTTTGTATTGACGTGTTTTCAAATTGTGTAGAAGCGTTCCCCGCTGCCACAAATACTGCTACGTTCACTGCAAATAAAATTGTGCAGGAATTTGTGTGCAGATATGGTATCCCTAGGATAATTGAAAGCGATAGGGGTACCCATTTTACAGGTGAAGTCTTTCAGGTTATGTGCAAACTGATGGGAATTAATAGTAAGCTGCATACTCCGTACCGCCCACAGGCGAGTGCGAAAGTGGAAAGAGTAAACAGCACTATTAAGAACAAGTTGAGCAAAGTGATGGCTGAAACTGGATTGTTATGGCCAGAAGCTTTGCCACTTGTATTGTACAGCATCAGAACCACTCCCAGGTCCCCCCTTAACCTATCACCCTTTGAGATTCTTTTTGGTCGACAACCCCATGTAATGATTGACCCCCAGGATGATTTGAAATGCAATAATGAGGTGACTGTAAAATATATGGTTAAGATGAGCTAGCAGTTGAGGAATCAAAACAGAAATCTAAAGCTGGTGATTCCTGACCTACCAAACAGTAATTCAAACAAAAGAAATGCTCTGCGCTCCCAATCACTTAGAGTTAATTGACCAATCAATTAAAGGCAGTCTATCATGGAGAATAATTGACTCAATGAGGCTTGACCCTTTTTTAAAAATATTTTATCAAACAATTAGATACCACATAAACAAATAAAACAAACAATACATGAAAAATTGACAATTTAAAAATTCAGAGGTTAATACCTCTAGCATATGTAAGCAGAAACACTGTATCTATAATTGTAAATGTGCTATTAAGACAGCATACAATGTAACTAAAGTGCAAAATTGAATATCTTGAGAGAGAGGCTCTCTATCAGAATGTCAATTGATTCTACCACTGGCGTCCCAGTATAAAATCATATATACTGTCCACAGAAGGCTCCGCAAAAACTAGTATGGGACTATTAAGGCAAAACAAACAATGATAGTTACCCCCGTGCTGGTTCCTGGAGTTTATCACAGGGTCCTGTATGCAAATGCACGAGGTAGATGTTATGATTTTTAGTTGATGCCTCAGTGATAATTGGAAGGCAAACTTGCTGAAGTGCTCTCACCTTAGTTAGAGAAGCCGGCAATTGACCATATGATGATATTATATTAGGAACTTCGTCTTGAGGAAGTCTCCGTTGCTAGGAGATGAAACGCGTTGATGCCCCCTTCTACGAGTTCATTATTGGACATCTGATATCTGGCAGACAGGCTCCTGAGCTTCTCGGCTCCCGGCACCTTCCGGCGTTTACACTGCAGCCAAGTGACCTTCAGGAACCGTACCTCCGCAGTGAGGCAAAAGGTGATTTCAGCTACACGGCATTGTATTTTTTGGAAACTGCCGCGACTAGGGATACGAACGGATCTCCGCAGTGAGACCACTTTATCATCAGCCATCAGCGGACTTGCCTTACCACACTGTTATCACCAGCTGAATCAATCACATCCATTGTTGGGAAGTTCCTAATATAATATCATCATATGGTCAATTGCCGGCTTCTCTAACGAAGGTGAGAGCACTTCAGCAAGTTTGCCTTCCAATTTATCACAGGGCATACAGGACCCTGTGATAAACTCCAGGAACCAGCACGGGGGTAACTATCATTGTTTGTTTTGCCTTAATAGTCCCATACTAGTTTTTGCGGAGCCTTCTGTGGACAGTATATATGATTTTATACTGGGACGCCAGTGGTAGAATCAATTGACATTCTGATAGAGAGCCTCTCTCTCAAGATATTCAATTTTGCACTTTAGTTACATTGTATACTGTCTTAATAGCACATTTACAATTATAGATACAGTGTTTCTGCTTACATATGCTAGAGGTATTAACCTCTGAATTTTTAAATTGTCAATTTTTCATGTATTGTTTGTTTTATGTGTTTATGTGGTATCTAATTGTTTGATAAAATATTTTTAAAAAAGGGTCAAGCCTCATTGAGTCAATTATTCTCCATGATAGACTGCCTTTAATTGATTGGTCAATTAACTCTAAGTGATTGGGAGCGCAGAGCATTTCTTTTGTTTGTGTTTCATAGTGTTTTTCAGCCTAGCCAGCTGTTTTGCTCAGCAGCCGTAATTTCACTATTTTTGTATCGATCACCAGTTGGTTAATTTATTACTATTATCTATAGCGCCAGATTTATACAGTTTGAGATTTATCTCCAGCTGTATTTATATACCAAACAGTAATTGTCATGACATTGAAGTTGGGGATTATGTAATGATTCAAAATTTTCTACGCTCAGGTTGCCTTATTGACCGGTGGGAAGGACCGTACCAAGTCTTACTGACCAGCATGACAGCATTAAAGGTTGCCGAGAGAGAGACTTGGGTTCACTCGTCCCACTGTAAGAAGGTCGCTGACCCAGAGAGAGCCCGTGACAAAGAGCAGAGTGTAGAGGAAATCGTATCACTGGAGTGCCTGTTCCTAGAAGGTTGAGAGGCAGGACTGTTGTCACGGCACCTGAGCACAGAGAACTACAAGACCAGAGGCGGTTGTCGCACCAAATTTCTTTTTCCTTTTTATTATTTTCTCCATCTCCCATTACCCTCCTTTCCCCCCTTCCTTGCTCCTTTTTCTCTCCCCTTAGCAAGATGGACTTACCCCAAGAGACTGCATTCCGGGTTTTCCTGTTGACCCTGTTGTTGACCAGAGCAGTCTGTTTCGGTGAGAGTACCAGAGAGGTCGAGAAAGGATCTGGAATGGGTTCTGATGGCAAGGACGGATTTGTAGAATTCCAAGAGCAACACATCCACCGAGCAAAGCAAAAAAAATACACCCATCCAGAAAAGACTTTGAGGAACACTCTCAGCAAAAATACACCCATCCGGACAAGACTTCGATCAACACCCAAGAATGATTGCACAAATGTTATGTGATTGTATTTTTGATATGTTTCTTATCTTCATCTCTACAACCTTCAGGTAGTGACACACATAGTCGACAGGTGATATCCACATATTAGCATTCACATGTGTTCCCCCTCCATGTATCATCAACTAAATGTGCACCCCATTTGTTGGAACAAGAAGCCGAAAAGAGCTCGGTAGTGTTTTTTGGCCCACTTACAGACCCTTAATACGGGACGAGAAGGATTTAATGTATACTTCGCAATACCTCGAAGCTTATCTAGAACATATACGGCACGATGATACATGGCCCTCAGACATGGATTTCATACATACATGCTTATACTATCCCACTAGGTAATACATTTCCCGCCTACACCTCTCCTCCTACCATCCAATTATTTTATGGATAATGTATTGTAGATTTTTATCCAACCATCTGTAG
Organism: Pseudophryne corroboree; assembly: GCF_028390025.1. Classification (NCBI taxonomy): domain Eukaryota; kingdom Metazoa; phylum Chordata; class Amphibia; order Anura; family Myobatrachidae; genus Pseudophryne; species Pseudophryne corroboree. The sequence goes on along the minus strand of NC_086444.1, from coordinate 930,513,629 downwards.
ATATTGTATTGTATATTTTTCAGTTTAATGTTTAGATAGTGGCAGAAATTGTTGACTGCCAAAGGGTGGACTGTCAAAGTCGAAAAATATTGTAATACATATGCCTTGTACTAACCCCATGCACATGCCCGCTGCTTGTGCACTCAGTCCTCCGTGCGTGCACATATCCGCAATTTGCGTAGGATCGCTCCGGCGATCATGCGCGTTATATGGGTATTTACGGCGGAGTTTGTGAGTGCGTAGAGGGTTATTAGAACATTACATATTTAACCAAAATAGTGCATTTTGTACCCATAGTTCCCTTGCACCACGTCAGCGAGTATTAATAGTTTAAACAGTTCCTGGACTAAGAGATTCGCCTTTGCATGATAGGAAGGGTCAGATAAAGGTTGGAAGGTGATGTATAGTATCCAGCTGTAGGGTATTTTGAGGGTAACATTCCGGTGATGGTTAGAGTAAGATCGCATGTTCCTGCGTATAGTTATGTGCAAAAGTAGAATATAGATATTAACTGTATTTACTGTATATTATGTATGCGGCGGGAATCCAGAGGATACCACCCACAAGAACAGTTGGGGAAAGACTTCGCCCATCTATTCAAATCCACCTATGACCTCTACTGTAATGTAAAGACACATCCCTGTGTCCAATGGACAATGAGATTACAGTGACCATTGTATTGTGTATGCATGTTGTGTATAAAAAGCCCATTGTTGCCTGGCCGGTCAGAAGACTCTGAACGCTTTCTATCTGACTAGCGGAGGACCGGCCGGGTTGCGCTTGCGCACATTCTCACGTATGTACATTCTCTGTAGCCATTATTCTGTTTAGATTTATCTTGTTAGCCTGTACTGTATGATTTGTACTGTTTACCTTTTGGAATTAATCCACGGTGGCCTTAGAACCCAGTGGTTGCAACTACAAATCAGTGTTGTGTCTTCACTTTCCTGCAAGGGCTTTAGAGTGTATTTATCTGTATAAGGTGTATAAGTATTGATAAGGTGTACGCACTGCGGTTACTTTATACCGTCAGCACTACTTAAGGTTTAAGGTATAACATCGTTGCAGTACTTTGCTGCTAAGGGTTTAAAGTGTAATCATATCATTGCATTGTATCATTAGCAAGGTTTAAAGGTTATCAATTTGTGTGCGCACGCTGTGTGTACTCTGTACACTCAGCGCGGCATGTGTACGCCAAGTACGTACCACGTGCGGGACTCTGTATGCAAATAGCGTACAAAGTGCGTAGCACGTGTATTCAGTCTAGCGGCCATAGCGGCTCCACGGTAATAGTGTATCCAGAGGTATAGCTTTTTGGTCTAAGATAATATCGACATTATCAATGCGTAAAATGACTAATGGTATTTTCTGAAAATACTAATTCTTCTGAAAACAATAAGGTATAATTTGTATGGCTACTGCATAAAAAACACTGTTATACTGATGTTGCAATGTGATGAGTGCTAACATCAGACAATGACCTCATCACAAGGGTGACAAAACCCTCAGAAGCGAAGGAGTTAAAAAGAGTGTACAGCAAATTTCCATATCAATCCAATTATAGTGGATAATTAAAATAAAATGACCAAACAAACCAACAAACAAACAAACAAACAAACCAGTTACTAAAATGGGCAATCTAGACAACCCAATTGTTTTGCAAATTCAATATTTACTGTATATGAACAATATAGCACTTTCCAAAGTTTACGTTAACAACAATGAGAAATAGTATTGTTTAAATGGAAGACCATAACATAGATTAAGCACAGTAAGCTTGGCTTTTTTGCTATTATAGTGAGCTCAGTTATACAACATAAAGTATATTCCAAGGACAGCTCATGTCAGAGGCTCATTTCTTAAAGTGGCTGCTTCAGTCTGGCCACTTAAAGGACTTCACATAAGACGACACTTAACAACAACAGCAAAGAAAATGTAGTTCTGCATGTATCAAAGCTTGACTGTTCCAAAAACAAACTTACTTAAATATTAGATACATATCTTTAGTGAATGGCTTCATTATTAATACAGGATACTATTTTGGTATAAATTATTATTATTATTATTATTATTATTACTACTACTACAACAACAACATCCTTTATTTATAGGACTCCACTGGGGTCTGGTCCACGGTACCTTACAAACTGCACCTACTCATACAGTGAAATTATAATAGGACATAAAATGCAAAAACATTACAGTACTACAGACAAAACACAACAGAGCAGGATATAAAATAGTGTAAATATGGCAGTAACTAACTACAAATGTATGCAAATTCCGACACCATAACCACAAAATCATTGCTGGATAAAAAGGACACAGTGGATGGGTGGAACTGTGCAGGAGATGATGTTGGAGATATAGGGGGTAGAGGATAGGATAAGTGTGAGGAGTTTGAATTGGAGGGAGAGAGGAGCAAATGTAGGACCTGGTGTAGATGAGAACAGATGAATGGATGGAGAGAAAGATGAGCATAGATGGATTTATTGTGGAGAGGCAGGATTAAGGAATGTCAAATAATAGGAGATTGTAGTATTCCAGTTGAGAGATGACCAGTGAGTGTCTCCAAGTTAAAGAGTTATTCAATATTATATTAATACATTAAAAAAAGATGGTACAGTTAAACAGTAACAGAAATTTTTTTAGAATGCGTATTCCTGAAAAATAGAATACGGGTATCAATTGTTGTAAAATAGATCTTTTCGACATTGGAGTTATTGCAGTGCATTAGTAGAATGGAAACTATGGAAAATTATTAGCATATGTATTAATGGTAAAGATATGATGAGCCACACAAACTAACAATTTCCAACACATTTGTTCTTTATTTGTCTGGGTGTTCCTTCTTACTAACATTAACCTGCCATTATTGACCAATCCAACTGCAATAACTCAAGCACCATTGACTGTAAATGTCAACTGAGCATCAGTTGTAGGGAAATAATCACTGCCACTAGGGTCTTTCAGGGTCCGCACATGGAACCTCTTTCTTCCGGTTGAAGTATGTAGCAGCTGTAGTACCTCTTTTCTGGTGACAGTGGCTGAATCCTATTATTCATTATAGTAGGATCAGGACTAAAGGATAGTGTGGAATCTGGATATTTGGTTAAATACAGGATATTCAAAGAAGCTTCTATCTGCAGGTCACAAGATTACAGCAAGTAATACGCATGCAGCAGGACCTTGTAAGAAGAATGCCATATACAGTATTGCTCATATGTACCCCATGGCAAACTTCCCATTAGGCATGTGAGGCACATGCCTAGGGACAGCACCTGTTTGGGGGCTGCACTTGGATGCTTGTGTTGGTACTGTCAGCCCAAAAAGTAACAGTAACTGCTAAATATTTCCACTGTGCTGTACCATATGCCATCTCGAATGGAGTGTAAATGGGTAGGACATGCACATATTGCCCCTGTAAGCCATCCTACTTAGTAAATATGTATACATAATTAAAATTACATGGTTAGTTGCTTTTTTATTATTTAATTACAATGGCTATCATCAAATGAGGGCTTATAACCAATCAATAAAAGTAAAAAAAAATAGGCAGGTGGGGGCATCTGTTACTGCTGTGCCTAGGGGCGCTCTCACCCCTAAATCTGCCCCTGATGTAGTCCTTAAAATAGTTGGTACATATCACTATGTGGTAGAAATGATCAGGGCATCACCTCCCACTGCCAGCCCCATCCTTGATCATGTGACATGATAACATCATCCCTAGGGGGCAGGGCTGGGAAAAGAAAGCAGCTGACTGCAACTGTGGTTCTGCGAGTAAGCAGCTGATCCCTCTGGAGCATCCTAAGGACTCTCCAGGCACCTCTGCAATGGTTATCTTTACTGCAAGATGAGGCTTGAGCAGGGCTGATGCTAGGGTGTTAAGCGCCCCCCTGCAAACTTTAACTTTGCACCCTCCCTCCCATACTTTATAAATGGACAGTGTGCACTGGTGTCGCGCACTGCAAAAAAAGTGTGTGGTTTCATAAGGAAGGGACAAGGCCACACAACAGTACCCACATTTCAAATTATGCCACACAGTAGCACAATCTTATTCGCATTACTTCGTACATAGTGACTCTGATTCAGGTCAAATCACATATTAGTATCCCTTATTCTCTTTACACTATACAGTAGTATCCCCATACACATTTCCCCACACAGTAGTGCCCCTTATACATGTTATGTTACACAGTAGTGCCCCTTATACACATTGTACTATATAGTAGTGCCCCCTTACACAATGCCAACAGTAGAAGCTCCCTTTACACATTTCCTTCAGTAGTAGTGTCCCTTACACATAATGTGCACAATAGTACCCCTTATACAAATAATGCCCACAGAAGTAGTGTCACTTACACATAATGCCCACAGTAATGCGGCTTACACATTATACCACAGAGAACAGCACTATAATTCCAAGGTCATTTTTGCAAGAAAGCAAAAGCAAGACATAAATAGCTTTTTCTGGGGCACACTTATCAATAGGTAATAATTAGGAAAAATTTGTATAAAACTTAACCTTTAATGAATATTACCCATAAAAAGAGGGACTCTCAGGTTCAAAGGTGGGTTATATAAATGTATAAATCACTGTAAAATCATATTAAATTGAGAAAAAAGTACAATGTGTAGGGATAATAATCAGTCTCCACTAAAGACAGACAGACAGACATACAGACAGACAGACAGACAGACAGATAGATAGATAGATAGATAGATAGATAGATAGATAGATAGACTTTATTTTGTCTTTGTGCAAAACAATAAAATACTGTACAGAACAACGAAATTTCCTCCATATCAACCACATACTCATAACAGTAAAAAAAAGTATATATATTAGAACTCCTCAACTAGGTTCATTCAAAGTATAATGGATGGAAAAAAATAGTTTCTAAACCGTGAGGTTCTAGATTTAATACAGCGGAAACGCCTTTTTGAAGGTAAAAGAGAAAACAGACTGTGGTGCGGATGTTCACAATCATTTAAGATACTATTTCCTTTCCATAGGCTGTTTCTAATATATACTTCTTCAAGTGTGGGCAATTTAGTGCCAATGATATTCCCAGCTGTCTTGACCACCCGCTCTAACAACTTACGATTAGCTGTGGTCCAATTACCATACCAAACTGAAATAGAATAAGTTTAAATGCTTTCAATAACACAACGGTAAAAATTCAATAGGTGTTTCTTGGACTGGTTAACTGCCCTCAGTTTTCTCAAAAAGTACAAACACTGTTGCGCCTTCTTGACCATAATTAAAACGATGGAACTCCAAGACAGATCATCTGAGAGGATGGTTCTTAATAATTTAAAGTATTTTACCCTTTCAACCTCTAAGTTAGCAATAAGTACTGATAATAAATTAGACCTATTTATCTTCCTGAAAACAATAATGATTTATTTTTCAAGTTTAAAAGTAAATAATTAGTCTCACCCCAACTAACCAACCTATCCACCTCTTCTCGACACAACGTCTCATCTCCATCTGATATGAGCCCCACAATCGTCGTATCATCAGCAAATTTTATGATTGAGTTTGACTCAAACAATGGAACACAATCATGGGTGAATAGTGAGAATAGAAGTGGGCTTAAAACACACCCTGTGGGGTACCAGTTCTAATCTTAGTAATAGATGATTTCAAAATATCCAAGTTTGACTTGTTGCGGTGTATTTATTTAAAAAAATCTAAAACCCAACTGCACAATGTAACAGGGAATCCAAGGTTCGACAATTTTCTCATCAAAGCAATAGGGAGGATGGTATTGAATGCTGAGCTGTAATCAATAAAAAGTACTCTGACGTAAGGGTTGGGCCTTTCCAGATGACAAAGGGAAGAATTGACAATAGAGATCAGTGCATCCTCAGTCGACCTATTTTGTCTATAGGCAAACTGATACCTGTCAAAATCATTGGGGCAGATAACATTTCATACGCATCAATACCAATCTCTCAAAGCATTTCATGATTAATGGAGTCAATGCAATGGGCCTCTAATCGTTTAGATTAGTAACCCTAGAATTTTTTGGGACTGGAATAACTAACATATTCTTAAAACATTCAGGGACAATGCACTGTGATAGGGACAAATTAAAAATATAGGTAAAAATCTGATAAATTCCATCAGCACATCCATCCAGTACTTTCTCTGGAATGACATCAGGGCCAGGTGCTTTTTGAACACTAACACCTACTGTAACAGACAATTTCTAACCTCCACGTCTGGGAAGACTGACACCTGATAAGTACACTCAGGGAGCAGTTTAGACCCTACGGGTTTATTTTCTCTATCAAAATAGGTATAAAAATAACTCAATTCTTCTAGTAATTCAACATCAGCATGACCATCAATTGTGGATTAAATTCTGTAGTCCGTTAAACTATGAATTCCCTTCCATATAGCTATGAGTTCCCGAAGCAAATAGAATGGCCTGCACTTCAACATTAAGAATTCCAGCTCCAGGGAAACAATGGCTTTCAAGAATAACTGCATCTAAACATCAGTTATTATTAGTATAAATACACAATCCGCTGCCTCTAGTCTTTCCAGAGGCAGCTAATCTATCTGCTGTGAATAAAGTTCTATCTGGGAGCTGAACAGACAAATTCGGAATACCACAAGTAAGTCAGGTCTCAGTTAGAAATACCACAGAGCATGGACTCATAATATTACTGCTTGGAATCCTAAGCAGCAGTTCATCCACTTTGTTAGTCAGGGAACAGACATTTGACAGAAAGATACTGGGCAAAAGAGTGCTGAAAGGAGACTTCTTCTACCTTTCCAAGACTCCAGCCTTCTTACCCCGCTTCAGCCTCTGTTCCCACTGTGCCACCTCCTTTTCCTCGGCACTGCTTGAATGGAGCCTACTCCATCACCATCTGCACGCAGACTCCTGCCTTCACCGGCGCCGCCCTCTCTCAATGCCCTGCCGGCTCTGCCCACAGCCATGGCGGTGGACGATGACATCATTGGTTGGGGACATGGCCTCTCACTGTATTCCCAGAATGCCAAACATCACTCCCTGGCCACCTCCTGCCCGCGGAAGTGTCTCTCCATGGTGGCCCACTCTCCGGTCAGTGCAGATTGCAAGGAGCTCCTGCCAGCCATACTGCAAACGACCTTCCGCTGCTGACATCAGTAAGACCTCATCAGCCTCATTAGACATATGTGGAAGCCCTGAACCGCTGTGACCGAGCACACTGCCATCTTGCCTCCTGATGGTGTGGATTGTAAATGCAATAAAGGCAAAAATATGAAAAATTCCATTTTGTACCATTAACCTCATTGATTATATAGTGCATGTGGCCTTAGCAAACTCTCCCAGGACAATATCTCTGTGCCATTGGTTTTACTGGTCACCCGGTAATCCCAAGTGGTTTTTGATTCAAGTATTAATTGCATTCAACAGATAATTTGGCAACTGTTGAGTTAATATCCACTCATATTAACTATGGTTGGTGTGGGGTTAATGGTTTTCTCTTCAGGACAATATCTGGTAATCCCAGATGTTTTCACATCCAAGCACTAGCCAGGCCCTTTCAGACATCCTTCAAAATCCCGGGTTTTTGGTATGTCTGAAAGTCACCAACCTGGGTCGCCAACCCTGCAATTGACCTGGGTTTTTACCGGTTCTTTCTTCCCGGGTTGGCTTCCTGGGTTAAGTCTGAATGACGCAACCCGGGAATTTGCTCTCCGGCTTCATGTAAACTGTTTTAATTGGCCAGAAAGGGACGCCTGATGCCTGCTGATGACAGCCAGAGAGGGACAGATGCCACACATGAGAGGAACACAGAGCTGTGCAGAGAAGTGTGCCAGTGGCAGAGGGTGCCAGTGAAGAGACTACCATTCTGTTTATAATTCTTATCATTATATTGTTACATAGTAACATAGTAATTGAGGTTGAAAAGAGGCATAATTCCCATCGCGTTCAACCTGTATTTTGTATTAACTTGAGTTGTTTTTACTGTACCTGCTGAAGAATGTTTAATGACTAGTTAACAACTACAAATCATGTTACACCCGGATTAACAACTTCTATATTTTAAATGTTGTAACCTTGGATATCCTTTTCAATCAGAAATTCATCCAATCCCCTTTTAAATGCATTTACAGAGTCCACCATTACCACCTTACCTGGCAAGGAATTCCAAATCTTTATTGCCCTAACAGTGAAGAACCCTTTCCTCCATTGCGTATGGATTTTTTTCTCCTCCAGCCTCAGCGAGTGCCCACGTGTCCTACACAGAGTTCTTTTAATAAATAATTCCTCTGATAACTCTTTGTAGTGCCCCTTTACATATTTGAAGACATTAATAATGTCTCCTCTTAGCCTTTCCTTGTAATCCAGTCCTTCTAGCCCTTTAATCAATTTAGTAGCTTGTCTTTGAATCCTTTAGAGTTCACCGATATCTTTTTATACAGAGGTGCCAAAAACTGAACACAATATTCCAGGTGCGGACGTACCAATGATTTGTACAGCATCAGAATTACATCCTCGTTCCTTGTCTCAATTCCCCATTTTATGCACGCTAACACCTTGCTTGCCTTCTTTACTGCACTTTGACATTGTATACGGTTATTAAGTTTATTATCAATGAGTACCCCCAAATCTTTTTCCAAAATTGTTACCCCTAGACTTTCCCCATTTAATATGTAGGATGCAAGTTTGTTTTTAGTCCCGAAATGCATTACCTTGCATTTTTCTATATTGAACCTCATTCTCCATTTAGACGCCCAGATTTCAAGTTTAGATAAGTCATTCTGTAGAGACACCACATCTATTTCTGAATTAATTACCCTACACAGTTTAGTATCACCTGCAAAGATTGACACTGTGCTTTCCAGGCCTATTTCTAGGTCATTGATAAATATGTTGAACAGTAGTGGCCCGAGTACGGGACCAGTGTGGTATTCCGCTGACTACTGGTGTCCAGCTTGAGGACCTTCCTTTGACCACTACTCGCTGTACCCTGTTGTCCAGCCAGTTACTTATCCATATACAAACAGTTTTTCCTAAACCAAGATCTTTTAATTTGATGATTAGTCTCCTGTGAGGCACTGTATCGAAGGCTTTTGCAAAATCAAAGTAGACCACATCCACTGCTGTTCCTTGGTCAAGATTGTCGCTCACTTCCTCGTAGAAGTTAACTAAGTTAGTTTGACATGATCTGTCCCTCACAAACCCATGCTGGTTCTTGCTAATAATCTTAGTGGTCTGCAGATACTCCTGTATGCTATCCCTATGAATTCCTTCCAATATTTTCCCCACTATAGATTTCAAACTAACCGGCCTGTAGTTACCCGGATGATTTTTGGATCCCTTTTTAAATAATGGCACTATCGCTGCTATACTCCCATCCTTCGGTACCATGCCAGATCTAATTGAACTATTGAAAATCAAGTATAGTTAATCAAGTATAATAATAATAATAATAATAATTATTATTATTACTATTATTATTATTATTATTATTATTATTATTATTATATTACCGCATTATTGTGTGCCTGCAAACCGTCCCCTAAAAAAGATGACACTGCCTTCAAAACTCGAAAACCCAGCTTATGTCTGAAAGGGGCCAACCCAGGAATTTCCCGTGTCTGTTGAGTAGTGTGAAAGGATGCCTCGAACAAAAGCCCGGGTTTTTGCTGGAGAGAAAATCCGAGGTCTGAGCAGGGAAATTCCCGGGTTGTATGTCTGAAAGGGGTATAACTTATAGTAATCTCCACAGGAAATTGAATGTAGTTTTAAATAGAAACACATTTGCCTACCAAGGCATAATTTCACAGTTCAGTAACCAATTATCATAAACAGCAGTAACCAATTATCATATACAGTCCAAGCAGGTCAAAACATACTTGCAATGGTACAATTTTCACAATTCTGTATATAATTGTCACAGTCTATTAGTAGATCAACATTTTTGGGGTTTTCTGCTAATATGTACAGATCAAAATGCTAGTTTAATTATGGTGTAAGTGCAAACACATTTACCTGCTGTTGTGCAATTCCACCTTTGTGAATCAAACAAATACAAAATGTTCCATTAGCAAAATATTCATTGCACTTTGTGCTGATATATGGAGAAGCACATATCGTATATCAAGGCAGAGTATAATTAGGCTTACCATACCATCCCTTTAAACTATGACAGTCATGAATTACACAGGTTATGTGGCTGATTAAAACAGGTATAATGCAGGCTTGAAGTCAGTCCCTATAATGTTAGGGACCTGTCCGACGAGGTCACCATGAAGTAGGTGGGCAGGCTCATATACTGGCCAATATATGCCAAGAACCTCTGGTATGATGGTTGTTATAATTTTAATAGTGTATAGTGCACCCGCACCCTTATTTATATATTGAAGTCAGCCAGCCACAGAACCTGTGTAATTCATGACTGTCCCAGTTTATAGGAACACAGTAGAATTTTAAGCATATGTATAATGCATTGTAGATATCATTATGCGTCTTCTCAATTCAAACGTTTGTGCTTCTAGTGGTCTAATTGACCAATAGTATCTAGAACAGTAATAGTGTGTCTGTTGTATATATTATTACAGCTCTGTGGTGGCAAAATTATTATAAGTAGTGCTCTGTTTCAGAGTCTACTAACTATAAAGTGTATCCAACATTGCACTCAAAACAAGTTTTATGACTGCCAGCTAAAGGGAGTATTGTATTGGAACCATTGGTATCAATAGATTATATCCACGTATTGGTCGAATGTTTCTTTATTCGTTAAAAGTACTTTGGGGCTATAAAGTACCCCCCATGGGAAGGTCCTCCTGAAACTTGCTTGCCTAAGTTACTGCTGTGGAATCTATTCTTGCAATTAACCATCCCACATTGATGCCGGCTGGGAAAGATCAGTTCATGACACATTTCACAGTTCACTACGCCGATACCGCTGCCTATCAGTTTGACAGGTGCAATGTCAGCCAGCAGCAACAGTACACATAGCAGCAGGGTAGCAGAGCACGGAGAGTGCCTCTCCAGCCCCCAGCTCAGCGCCTCCCTGCTTTGCAGACCTTGCTGAGCATGTTTTGCACCGGCCCTGGGTGTGAGACACCCTGTAAGCCAACTGCAAGAAAAGGGAGCTACAGTGCCACACGTAGAGTCTGCAATGAACAAAACTTCCACTTCTATAAAGCCGCACTTTAGTAAATATACCCCCTACAGTGCAGATACAGTAAAACACCACTCAAAGTGTATTACAGATGCTCAGCTGCGGCTTTATCCACAATAACTATTTTTAAACGTGTACAGGTTCGTAGATGGAGCACAACAGAACTTGGCATGAGAAAAAGGGGTTGGGTATGCTGTACCAGCATCCGTGTTCCCGGCCGTAGATGGGGGGGTGATCGCAACGAAGCCCCTTACGGGATAGCTGTGCTTGACATGCTGTGGGCTCGTTGGCGAGCTGCACTCGCCACAGGTTCTATTCCCCCTCTATGGGTGTTGTGGACACCCACGAGTAGGAATAGTCTCTGATAGTCAGCATGCCAACTGTCAAGATTACGAGCCTGCGGGACTTTGAGGTCGGTATTGTGAGCGTCAGTCTCCTGTCCACCGGTCACATAACTACATGCCAGAAAAAGTTGCAGCCACTGCATTGTAGCACTTTGTATATGGTTTCAGACTCACTCGCACACAGCTATATAACATATGGCACATCAAATTGATCAGTGTAATCTAGCAGAGTAGTTTTGTTGCTTCCAGCTGTTTTATTTATGCAAATAAGATTCACGTTTTGAGTGAAAAAGATGCTTGGCACAGATGTTTTGTCCTGGATCTGGCACACCAGGAGGGACCGTTTGGTGCGACTGAAGACACAGTGTATGAGGACACATCTGTATATATTCTGATTTTGTTTTTCTTCTATATGCTGAATAATTAAATTTTTTAACAATACACCTAGAGCTTTTAATCATTTATTAGTGTGAGTTATGTAGATCATATCTTATAGAAAATGTATCCTTGTAAATTGCGCTCAGTTACCAAATTATTTTAAAATCAATTAAACTGCTCTGAATCCTCTGACACAGTTTTCTGGCACATTATTCTCTTAATAATTTTCACTTTATGATAATAAACAATCTAAGTTTTAGAACCTCTGCCAGGAGTTACTCATGTAAAGAAATATGCGATTTTGCTCTGAGTTCTACATATTTCCAAATTCTCGGCAAGTATAGATGAATGTAAATTTGAAAAAGGAACTCTAGTGAAACTTCTGAATAGAATCAGCCACTTGCAATGCTGAGAAGAATATTGAACCGGAAATTACTGTCACTGAGTTATTTTATAGAGTACCCCCACCGCCTCCCCCCACCACCACCACCATCACCACATCACCAATAGCCAGATTAGCAAAAATGATTATCAGAATAAAAAGTATTAGTTTTCCACATGTACAATGTGTACTGTTCAGGTCTGGCATGCATATCACACTTTTGTATACATGTTTGAAACATATTCATCCTAATGATTTAATCATGAGGTAGCCTGTGTGCGACAGACCACAAATTATACATCGGGAGTCCCACCATACCTGGGCTGGCACCATATATCCATGTGATAGAACCATCTATAAATCTTCCTGGTCAGTGCCACCAACTTTTCATCTGAATTCAGCAAGATGGATCACGCACAGTAAAGAGCAAAGACTCTGTACAGAGCCAGAGTCTTTGCTGCCTGGTGTCAGCACCATTGCTCTGTCTGAATACATCATGGAGCACTTATAGTACAGGGAAGCACAGCCAAATATCTCCTGGGTGCAGGGTTTGTAGCATATAAGGGCCCACGGGTCCAGGGGGTCCCCATGCCTACACTCATTATTAAAGATGAGCAGTTCAGATTCCTTGGAATCCTGCTTCGAACTACCGGGATCCGGGTCTTCCCAAGCCATGTCTCGGCTTTTCCCTGCAGACTTGTATTCCAACTTTGAAGAAAATGTCATCCTCTCAGTATCGGGTTCTCATTGGTCTGGATTCTATATAAGGCGTTGCGGCCGGGAATCAGTGCCATTTCACTCTCAGGCATGCTGCTGTATGCTATTTATTCAAGCATTTCACTAATATCTACTGTTAAGCTTGTTTTGTATTTTGTGCTGTAAAGGCAAATATAAAGCATGTTTAGTCCTATAAGGAGAAAATTTCTATATAAATAACATTATGATTATTTTTACTATTATTATTATTATATTGTTATGTTCACTGTACTTGGAACTCAAGAGGCTGAGTGGATAAGCCCCAAGCACAGGAACGTGATGCTGTAGTTGGCACGAAGTTCAGCAGTAACCCCTACGGAACCCTGACTCCGTTGTCTCACCCACGTGGTCAGTCTACGCCTGCAAGACTATGTTTGCTTGAGCCCACGGCAGCCGCGTTTCAAGGGTGGATTAGGTCTGCCCAACTCCGATGCCCCCCAGTCCTAGTTAGAGACAAGGCGTAAACCGATATGGGGCGAGAACAAGGGGAACCTCTAACTGAAACAGAAACACAGAGATAGGGGGAACTACTGAACACAACAACAAAGGTATGTGTGGCGCGGCCGCCAAGACAAACTGTAACCAAGAAAATGCTGCCCGAATACCAAACACGACACCGTCGTAATTCGGCAAGGACAGCAATAGTGGAAACCCCCGCAGAGAAACACAAAAGCCAGAAAGTAAGAACAAATACGGCCACAGTAAGGTGCAGCAGAGCCGCTACTCACAACACCAGTAAAGGTGCACGCTGAAGGAACAGGAACCCCAAGGCTGCAGATACAGGACAACAGGACTGGAAGGCTGGATAAGAATTCCAATGATCAGGCTCTGGACACCAGGACTCAGGATACAGAATGAACTGGCAAACAGGGCCTGGATTCAGATGCAATACTGGACATGAAACAACCAGGAACATACAGGTATCTTAACAGAACGTCTATCACCAGCACTGATTGCAAGGCTAGCTGGGTAATAAGGGAACATGCCCCAATCAGGATGGCTGGAAGCCAGGTACAAGGTAATGGCAAAAATACAAGCAGGTGAGGTACACAGACAAGAGCCAGACTGCAGTACAGAGACTCACCACATAATGACCAAATATCTTACAGGTGAGGCTTAACACATAGAAACAGGCTGCAGTTACACAGACTCACCACCGGCGGCCAACAAGAGTCTTCTAAACCAGTACCATAGAAATCCTGGCATGCAAACAGAACTATAACATGAAATGAATAAACAGAGAGCAAACAGGAATGAACCACTGCTTGTGGTTCATAACATATATAATGCAGAGACCATCAGTGACCTACATATAAGTTATAACAGAGATACACACACAAAAATACTATATTAATACACTGCTTCTACCACAGACAAGATTAAAATACACACCATTACCCCTCCCCCAAAGAAATATACAAATGCACCCCTCCCCATTGCATAAATATACCCCTCCCCTGCATAACATCAGTAGCGGGTCTTGCCATGGACAAGCAGGAATTTTGCCCGGGACGCCGCCATCTGAAGGGCGCCGGCTCCATCCGGAGGGCGCCGCACCATGGCAAGATCCGCTGCCCGCTGTGTCCCCCGCTGTGAAGGGAACTAGACGCTACACGTCTAGTTTCCCTTCGTGGAGAGGACCTTTGTTGTGGAGAGGACCTTTGCTGTGCAGTGCGCGATGACGTCATCGCGCACCGCACAGCATTGTGGGACTGACACCAACGCTAGGGGTCATAATTGACCTCTAGTGTCTGTCTATGTCAGATCCGAGGAGAGGAGCGGCGCCGGCGGAGGTCTGCAGCGGTCGGGAGCGGGATAGTAGGTAAAAAAAAAAATTATTTTACAGCGGCGCTACTCTACTGTACAGGGGGCACAACTGACCATGCCCCCTGTATGAAGCCATGCCCATATTTCCCGCCCGGGGCGCCAAAAGGGCAAGAACCGGCCCTGCATAACATTAAACATTTTCATACGTACCTGTCCAGAAGGAGGATCTGTGTGATTCTTGCTTAATTACATGGCATAGGAATGGAGAGAGATAGGGCTAGATCGGAGATGAAAGGGCAGGGGCTTGGCATTAGGGGGTGGGGGTCCCAGTCAGGGATTGGTGTGTACAGGGGTAGATTGACCATAGTGCTCACCCCCACCACACTCAATACACTGCATTGTCCCCATTCATTCTGTTATTCCATATCTGCAGAACAGCATCTCTGCCATCCAGTGATGCTGACAATGTGCTGCCCATGTTGTGGCACATCTACAAAATTTTACATTGCACATTTATTTCCCATACTGCCCCTGGTCTCATACACATCTGCAGCAAAAGAGGCAAGGAAGGCTGCAATTGTGTACAATTAGGCTCTATGAAGAGGGATCCCACCCCCCTCAACAGACCACACACCCCCATCAGATCACACCCCCATTAGGGCTGCTTCCATAAATTTCCCAGGCTAGTATTCTATCCCAATCTGCCACTGGGTGTGTAGAAGAACAGCCAGATGAAAGGAGAGGGCTATGTCTCAGGCAAGTATAAGAGGATGTAGAAGAATAGATCACTGTAGCCTGGTGTGATAGGTGGAGGATAGGAAGGGGAGGAGCCCCCCCCCCTCCTCTGATTGGACCTCCTCATCCTTCATTGCAATGCACTGCTGATCACAGCATACTCTAATGAGTCAGTATGACAGTGTTGCCTTTGATACAGTCCCCAGTGCATTGCACTGGCTGAATCACCGGCAGTTCAGCCCCTGGATGGCAACAACAAGGAAGATTTTTTTATTGCTGTTTATTGTAATTATTGTAATTTAAAAAAAATATCACCAGGTCACCTGAGCGATACTCAGCTGCTGTTGTGACACTGAACCAGACTTTGCAAATGCATGATCCAGCTAATTTTATGAATATACCGTATACAGAACAGGTATCGCATTTGCATAAAGACACTACTGCAATGATTCTTGTTAAATATTGTTTTCTGTTACCTCTTTTGTCTTAATATTTTATTTTATGCCCAAATGCATTTTCATTTTTGTGCGAGCCAAATATCCAGAAACATTACAGAACAGACCTTTAGAACTTCTGTAGGAAACAATGTTTTGAAACAAATGTATTTATGATTTTATTGCATGTTAATGATTTTAAACTGAATTAAACACTGATGAGGTAAACAATTTGCTAATTAAGCAGCAACATTAATTAGGCAATAGCTGAACTGAAAAGGAATTATTTCTCAGGGATCATTGCTTTTCTTCAGAGCATAATTTACTAGGATATTGCAGCATCATCTTCCTTCTAAATAGAAAATGTACTATCTGTACAGAATAATCTCAAGATAGGAAAGCTCCCCAGAGAAAAGCTGTGAGACACCTTTGCATTATACAAGCCTGCATAACACAGACTTCCTTTCATTTATTCTCCCTTCGGCTTATTTTACCTTGGTACCAAAGAAACCAGGCATTGAAAACAATTACACATTTGCATAACTAGTTCTATGTAAAAATTCTGCATCAATAATGTAATGCATTAATTGAATTTTTGTGTTTCTAGCAAACAATGTTAAGCTTAAGGAATACAATATTAATACATTGTCATCCATCACTCTCAATGTTTACATTGTAACTGTATCACAACATGCTTAGCAGTTACTCAACATTTGACCATAAATAAAAGGATAAACAATTTAGAAAAATATTGGTTTTCTTGAGAATGTATGACCATTTTTCATATCATTTGATATTTGCAATGATTGAACTAATTTGTACAGAAAGCAATTTGTAATTGGCCTATAAATAATATAGGACAATAATTGTTATTTTTCAAACACAGCCTGTAACATGGCATTTAAGGAATTGGTACTTTATCTCAGTGAACTTTATCTCTCCAAGACTTAGCATATAGGGCCTAATTCCTACCTGATCGCTAGGCTGCGTTTTCGTACAGCGAGTGATCAGGCCTAAACTGCGCATGCATATGCACCGCAATGCGCAGGCGCGTCGCATGTGTACAAAGCGGCTTGGTGCTCAGTGATGGGTTTGTGCAAAGGATCAATTCGCACAGGTGATCGCAAGGAGATTGACAGGAAAAAGCCATTTGTGGGTGGCAACTGACCGTTTTCTGGGAGTGTTTGGAAAAATGCAGGCGTGTCCAAGCGTTTGCAGGGAGGGTTCCTGACGTCAATTCCGGTCCCGAACTGGCTGATGTGATCACAGTGGCTGAGTAAGTCCTGGGCTACTCAGAGACTGCACAAAATCTGTTTGTACATCTCTGCTGCACATGCATTCACACACTTGCAAAGTGAAAATACACTCCCCTATGGGGGGCGACTATGCGAACACAGGACTGCAAAAAAACCCTAGCCAGCGAACAGGTCTGAATTAGGCCTGTAGACCCTTTAGAAAAAAGGGGGGATATATAACTGACCGAGAAAACAGTTTAAGATTGGAGTCTGTTTTTGAAGGTATCTTGAGTGGGAGACTCCCAAGCTGTGTTTGGTCCTGTAGCAAGTTACAGGGAGTCAGTGTCACAAAGTTAAAAGCTCGAGTCCCAAATGAAGTATAGGAGATTCTAGGTTCTGCAAATAGTCCTTCATCTTCAGATCGAAGTAAGCAAGTAAAAGTATAAGGATTAGGAAGCTTTTCAATTGCCTTGTATACTGGGTATTGGGTGCTTGAAAGCCAATCTTGAAATAGATTTGACAGTGAAAAGAGTGGAGAATGGGTGTTAAATGGTAGAAATGGGTTGCAGTTTTTTTTCAAGTGCATGTATGAATGAAGATCTATTTGAGGGAATCAAGTGCTTTATACAGCCAATGTTTTACAGATGAAAGAATGAAGATTTGATCATGGGTGAAAGCTGATATTTAAGTGTCAAGCCACAATTTGCAGCTACCACACTCAAATCCATTTGGTTGGCCCAGGGACAAAATTCTTCTTTAACGGAGAACTCCTATTATAAGAACCTCTGCCATTTGCATTAAACTGGCACTCATCCTTACATGTACAGGTATGTAAATACAGTTGATACAACACATACTATAGTACCATGACAAGTCCCCATGTCTACATTTCAGCTAAAACTACTGTATTAAAATTAAAACAGGTAAAAAAAGAATAAATAAAATCACTTAATAAATATCAGTCACTAATATATATAATATATCTCCTGAAAAAGGACCACTTTAAGAAAATATTGTGGGCCCCAGTATGCAGAAGTTTGATAATTTATGGTTATACGTGATCTAATACACCTTGATAAATAAGTTTCTACAGGTAGTGGGAATGACTTATATTGATCTGAAGATGAAGGACTATTTGCGGAACCTAGAATCTCCTATACTTCATTTGGGACTTGATCTTTTAACTTTGTGACTCCGACTCCCTGTAACTTGCTACAGAACCTAACACAGCTTGGGAGTCTCCCACTCCAGAAACCTTCAAAAACAGATTCCAATCTTAACCTGTTTACTTGGTCAGTTATAAATTTCCCTTTATCTAAGAGGTCTATTTACTAAGAGTTGGAGAGAGATAAAGTTCACTTAGATAAAGTACCAGCCAATCAGTCCCAAAATGCCATGTTACAGGCTGTGCATGAAAAATAACAGTTATTGTCCTTATTATTTATAGGCCAATTACAAATTGCTTTCTGTGCAGGTTAGTTCAATCATTGCAAAGCTGCTACACTGTAGGCATACCATTTTGTCTTTTACTGCATTTATTTTGAGCTCTATATACCAATGCAAATATGGAATAATAGCAATACATTCCTTATTTTTCTTCTTTCACTCATTCTTGCCTCCTCTTAGTCACTTTCATAGCCATGCACAATGACGGACTAGTCATCTGGCTCTTCTGGAAAAGTAGTCTTCCGGCCAGGCCCCCTGACTCGTGGCATGCACCCGTAAGCAATGGCTGCACCACCATTGTCATGCCACAATGACGTGCCAGGGCTGCTTCACAGCACCTGTCCGTCCCTGACTATGCATGAGAGAGCATGACATAATTATTACCCTGTAGTGTGTGTACCAGGCACTGCCTTCATCCTGCACTAATATCCTCCCCCACCAATATTAGCACTGCTGCAGTGAGTAATCACTAAATACTACATGTGGTGTTGCTCTGCTCTCAAAATTGAGCACTGAGGGATTGATGTATAGTTGGAAGTCATAATGGAATACACTATTTAAAGTTCATGGCTGAAAATCATATTTTGTACATATGATATGCATCTGCATGTGCAGCATATGGGCCTGGTTTACTATAATTCATCATCATCGTCATCATTTTCAATGTCTACTTGCCCTATACTATGTGCAAAAGATATCTCATGTATATGCTTAAGTGCTTGTCTACATGAAGATGCTGTTGCTGAATTTTGCTTTTGCAGTAAGGGTTGGTTGGTTGGTTGGTTGGTTGGTTGGTTGGTTGGTTGGTTGGTTCAAAATGCCTTTGACTCTCTTTTACGTCTGTTCATTATCTTAGTATTCCCAGAGTGATTTCACGTAACATACGTTAAGGAAACTGATGTATGTTCAACTTTACACCAGCACCGGTGTGTATATGACTAGGTTGCAGATTTCTGAATTAGTGGAACGTTAGTAGGAGAAAGATAAATCAGTCACTAAAATGTAAAACATAAGCACAAACATAATTAATATACATTTTTAAGACAATAAACAAAGACTATTACTGGCAAATGAATAATTAACGCTTGTCTGAAAATAGAAATCTGAATGCAGCACATTACATTGATTGTTCCCTTAGTGGGCCATCCATTTGGAGTAGTTTTACTGCTAATATTGTATACTTCAAGAAAGTCTCCACCATACAAATGGTGACATACAAATGGTGTTCAGTAGTCCATCCAACTGTGCATATCTAATATACTGTAGTGGTTCATATAAAGGGCCTGACTCTGCACCGCATGCAGTACCAATGCTGTACACAGTTGACCAATGTTTCAAAGCTGCACATGTGTCCTGATTGTTATCACTCAGAGACGCAGTACAGAATTGGATGCGCAGTCTGTTGAATTCTGTGAGCATATCTGAGAGGTAACAGGGGGGTGGATAAGGGCATACTGTAAGCGGCTGCATCCAAAGATGCACAACAGCTCACACAGTACGCCATACTACTGGGACAGAGAAACTGCTCCTGCCATAGGGTTGGTGCAAGTTTTGATGGTGCGTCCAAAGGGACACTAATGGTGCTGTTAAAAAATGCACTGAGACACAATTTCACAATGCCGCAAGTGGACATCTCCGTATTAATTATATCACCAAAGCATTAGCATGTGGCAAAAGATGCAGTCTGTATGTGACACAGAATCAGGCCTAAAAAGTCATACTGTATGTCTAACGATATCATAATATTAATAAATGAATACATTTTATGAATTAACCATACAATGAAGTTCATTCATATCCCACATGGTGTCTGTACACAAACTGCCACTAAGCAGCTTCCTCATGACCTAACAGTCAGAATGAAGCCAAACTGTTTGAATACTGTGAACAAGCTGCCGGCCTGTCAGTGGTGTTGTAGCACCGCAAGTATCAAGTCATACATCTAGGAGTTTCTTGTTTTGAACCAACTGCACTTTATGTACCAAAGTTCTCTTGCAGCCATGGGTATACAGACATTTGTTAGTTGCTGCCAAGACTTAATGCCACATACTGTATGAAAACACAATTTATAATAATTATCCCAACAGTATATTTACTAAAGAGTAGGTTTTTAGAAGTAGAGATGTTGCCCATAGCAACCAATCAACCAGATTCTAGCTATTATCTTCTAGAATGTGCTTGATAATTAACAAGTAGAATCTAATTGGTTGTTATGGGCAACATCTCCACTTCTGAAAACCCGCACTTTAGTAAATATAACCCTAAGAGTTGGGAGAAGTCCGAAAGTTTGGTCTTTTCACATATTTTTTGTGGTCCAATTTATCAAGGGAATCTAGTCCCATGCTGAAGAGACTGGGGCTGTATCTGACAATGCCTGGTGCTGGCTACAATCTTTTCAGACGAACCCCAAGTTGTTTGTCCTACTTAGAGAAATCCACTTAGGCTATATGTGCTGGTTCTTTGTTCACTTATGTTCTCAGTTTCTATACAGATCTGGCATATTTAGAAAGTCTTCCTATGTACTCTAATCAATACAATCTGATTGATTAGAGTACATAGGAAGACTTTCTGCTGCATATTGCCAAATAGAAGGCAGCAGAAAGCCACATTGTTTGGAGAGCGCAGGGCCTGCCCTCTAGCATTACCTGAGTGAGTTGTGCTTGCCTTTTATTGTAATTAAATGGAATGAGACAACATGAACTCAGAACAGAATGGGAGACTATAGACTGCCCAAGTTGATTTTCCTTGCTCACTGCTGTCAAAAATGATAGGTTTGTTATATACATCTATCGCTCTCCCTCTGTCTCCTCATGTATGTATGTCCACATCTCTCTTCTTTGTGTGTTGTTCAATCTCTGCCTCCCCATGACTGCCCCCCCCCCTCCGCCTTTTGTGTATATTTGTCTCTATCTCACTCTGTGGGGGTAATTCAATTAGCTGCAGGATTTACCCCACGTCTAATAGCTGGCAAAAATCCTTACAGCGTGGTTAAAGGCTATTCAATAAAATAGCCTTTTTCCCACACCGACTAATCGGGATTCATGCACAGAAATGCACCGATTCCACATATACTGCAGAATAAGTGTGCTATAAGTGTGTATAAAGCATCCTGAGATGGCGATAACATAAGAGGTTTTGTGCTGAATACTTGTATGGTAGAGACTTACCACATGCTTTTGGAGTGAAATCAGCTCTAGTTGATACTGGCAAGCTGCAGGGTGGAACTGCAGTCAGTCAAGCCAAACAGAGCATTCAAGTTATTCAGTTTTATTCATGGAAGCTGTGAACTGATTCAGGGAAAGGATAAACATGGGTTTATTGCCAACCACACTGATTCAAATACAGTTATTGATTATAAACAGAAGAAACGGGGTCCATGTAGCCATAGCTCCCAATATATGTAATGTGAAGATTGAGCCCCTGTACATGCCAAAGGTGCGGTCGCCTGAAAAGTGGGAGTGGCCTCACAAGGAGGGTGTGGCCTCATGTCACAATGACGGCATGGCCTCATCACACTGGGGCATGCCCAGCACTCCCAGTGATGCTGGGCTGCCCCCATGGTCTCCCTGCACTGTGATCAGATGCAGTGTGTATGAGCAGAGACCTCTGCTATTAAGAAAAGCAATGAGAGTGTTTCCCCAACCTTTTCATTACCGTGGCACCATTTTACCATGGGGTATTTTGTGTGTTTGTGCACAGCTACAGACCTGAGAATGTGCATTTCAGTCACGTAAAATTGAGACATTAGTGTAGTCTGAAAGCGTAAATATGCCTGATTTCAAAATTGTCTTTTGCACCAAGGATAGGGCAGGTACAAGCAGCAACGGACTGGGGCTCAAAAACAGCAAGGGCATTTGTGAGCACGCTCGGAATGGGGACGCGCATGCACGTCACGGGGGTGTGCCGCCACGATGTACGGGGGCACACTGCCATGATGTATGGGGGCATGCCATGAGTCATGGGGGCGTGGACTCATGGCATGCCCCCATTACCATGGCGATGCTTGCTGAGGCGGGGGCGAGACGCTAGTCCGGGGGCGTGGACTTGCGGCATGCCTCCATTTCCATGGAGACCAGTGGGGGTGGCTGAACCAGAGAGCCAGAGGATGCGCTGCGCGCGGCCTTCATGGCTCTCTGAGGGCTCACCTGCCCATTGGCCCTTCTGGCATGTGCCAGAAGTGCCAGATGGGCAGTCCAGCCCTGGGCGCAAGTGTTACTGGATGATGATGATGAGTTCCAAGCCAAGCATATGGATGCCCACTCCAGTCCAGGCACAGAGATGCCTACAATGCGGAATCAATTCAGGCTACTCAGCATCAGCCCCATAGAATATAAATGGATAAGTAAATTTAAAACATCCTTGGATAACAGCCAATACATAGATCAGCCAATGGGGGTCATTCCGAGTTGATCGTAGCTGTGCTAAATTTATCACAGCTACGACCAGGCACTCAGACATGTGGGGGGACGCCCAGCATGTCAGTGCTCCCCCCCCCCCCCCCCCCCCCCGGCAGAAGTGCAAAAGCATCGCACAGCGGCGATGCTTTTGCATTTCAAGAGTACCTCCCGGCCAGCACAGCTCCTGCGGCTTGCTGGGAGAACCTCTTCGCGGCCTGCACCTCCAACGGTCCAGCCATACCTGCGTTGGCCAGACTGTGCCCCCTAAATGGAGGCTTAACGCCGCCGTCCAGCCCCCTCCCTCCCAACGACCGCCTCTGCCTGTCAATCAGGCAGAGGCGATCGCTAGGCAACGAAAGCCTTTGGCAATATGGCATGCGCCGGTCACTGTGGCACCAGCGCATGCACAGTTCTGACCCAATTGCACCGTTGCGAACAAATACAGCATGCGATCGGGTTGGAATGACCCCATTGTGTCTGTATGTTGTTATCTCAACTTTCTTTTTTCTATGAAGTAATAATAACAATAATAATAATAATAATAATAAACCAACACACAGTATTCTTAAGAGCCAATCTATTATAATGTTATGATAGATATGACACGTGCGCAGTGGCGGATTTAGGGGGGGGCACCAAGGCACGTGTCATTTTTAACTGATTGTATTGACCGCGCCGCTGCGCGCACCCGCACCCGACATGTCCCGCTCCTCCCCTTTCACCTGCTGGTGCTGCTCTGCTTACGTGTGGAGGAGGAACTTCACACAGATCCAGCCCGCCGCCGCCGCTGAGGGACAGTGCACTGCCGCCGCCGCCGCTGAGGGACAGTGCACCGCCGCTGCCGCTGAGGGTCAGCACCCAGGAACAGTGCACGGTGGTGGGATACACTACCAGAGCCACTCTGCCTGTAGCTGCACAGCAGGAGAAAGATACCCTGCTCTTTGGCCTCTAAATACAAAGTAACAATTATAAATTCTATATTTATTTATTTATTTAGTGTGTGTGTGTGTGTGTGTGTGTGTGTGTGTGTGTGTGTGTGTGTGTGTGTGTGTGTGTGTGTGTTTTATATTAATATACAGGATGTAAATAGCATATTTTAATGTTATATATGGTATGTACAGTATGTCTCACCACATTTAAATGTAATATACTAAGTTATATATGTGCATGTAATTGTGCAGTATAGTCAAGGCTATTCCTCTAACAATAACACATAGGCAGTTGCCTCCGGCAGTAAAGTTTAAGGGGCAGCATTATGAAGGAAATTGAATTTAAAAATAAATTGTACAAATGTATAAATTGGTGGTATTTACATTTTTGGTAGAGATAATAATGATTACAATCAAGTGATGTATTGTATACAGTGCCCAATACAGAAATAAATGCTGATGGTCAGCATACGGAATAAGGAGAGTGCTGTGTTGCTTGGTAACAGAATGGCAAGGCACATCTCTTAATGTCTGTATTAGATATGTACAGTATAATTATACATTTTATTTATGTTCTGGTATACGAAATATTTTATGTGTAAGTGTATGGGCAAGTGTTTGAATAAACATTCATTTTATAATGTACACAGTGAACTATGGGGGTAATTCTGAGTTGATCGCAGCAGGAACTTTGTTAGCAGTTGGGCAAAACCATGTGCACTGCAGGGGAGGCAGATATAACATGTGCAGAGAGAGTTAGATTTGGGTGGGTTATTTTGTTTCTGTGCAGGGTAAATACTGGCTGCAATTTAGATTTCAGATTGAACACACCACACCCAAATCTAACTCTCTCTGCACATGTTACATCTGCCCACCCTGCAGTGCACATGGTTTTGCCCAACTGCTAACAAGGGCCCTCATTCCGAGATGTTCGTTCATTGCCGATTTTCTCTATATTGCGATTAGTCGCTTACTGCGCATGCGCAATGTTCGCAGAGCGCATGCGCTTATTTATTTTACTCAACAGTTAGGTATTTTACTCACGGCATTACGAGGATTTTTCTTCGTTCTGGTGATCGGAGTGTGATTGACAGGAAGTGGGTGTTTCTGGGCGGAAACTGGAAGTTTTATGGGTGTGTGTGTGAAAAAACGCTGCCGTTTCTGAAAAAAACGCGGGAGTGGCTGGAGAAACGGGGGAGTGTCTGGGCGAACGCTGGGTGTGTTTGTGACATCAAACCAGGAACGAAACTGACTGAACTGATCGCAGTGGCAGAGTAAGTGTCGAGCTACTCAGAAACTGCTAAGAAATTTCTATTCGCAATTTTGCGAATCTTTCGTTCGCAATTCTGCTAAGCTAAGTTACACTCCCAGAGGGCGGCGGCTTAGCGTGGGCAATGCTGCTAAAAGCAGCTAGCGAGCGAACAACTCGGAATGAGGGCCAAAGTTCCTGCTGCGATCAACTCAGAATTACCCCCTATGTGCAGAAACTCCATTAAGTTGTTGTGATGCTGATATAGCTTTGGCAGGAAATGAGACCTTACTCTTTTGTTACTTACACGTAGGGACATTAGCTGATCTTGGTGCTTAGTATCCTCTGCTAAGTGGGTGGCAGCCTAGGAGCAGGAGAAACAGGGATATTGTGGGCCCTTTAGTTGTGGGTACCATAGGCCAAAGTGAGAGGAGAACTACGATTGGTGCTTTATGTCAGCCAGATTTATGGATCATGCATGGAGAGATGAGTGCTTGTGGGCATGGGCTACAGGATGTAAGACAAAGGTGGAGTTTGTTGATTGAGAGTATTTTACAGTTTTAAAGTGATTCACTTTCAAATTATATGGCAGAAACCTGACATTTTTTAGATAACTTGACTTTGGACAAACTATTGCCCATAAATGATTGCATAAATGCTTCTTCCACTGTTATCCGCATAGGCAGATCCAAGGGCGGGGGGAGGGGGGGGGGGGAAGCACTCGGGCCTGTGCCCCACCCTGTCGTTTTTTTTTTTCAAAAGGAGAACAGCAGCAGCACTATTGCTATTTCCGTCAGTCAGATTTGATAAAAGAGCCGACAGGCACTAGGACCCGCCGCTGCTCTAACAGCAAGTCCGTGTGGTAACCAATGGGGATGCTGGAGCTGCAGCTCCAGCCTCCCCTGCTCACACTGCAACCTACCTCACCCTACTGCCAGCCAGCCATTGTCCAGCCCAGGCACGGGGTTCAAATGCCAGCATGGAGTAAGACTGTTACTTATGACGGCGCAGAAGGCTTCATTAGCCCTCACTGCACCGCACAGTTTCCCAGTGCTTCCTCCTCCACTTCCTTTACCACCATGCTAGGTGTAGTTACACTCAGCCTCAGCTTTGAGAAGGCGGCCCGTGTGATTGTGACAGGGCTGTCCTGCAGATGTCTTATGCTGTGTGACTGTGACAGGGCTGTCCTGCAGATGTCTTATGCTGCTTGTTGGAGATCCAGCCAGCTGCTTCTGCTAATCAAAGATGGGCAGTTTGTGTCCTGCTGTCTGAGTCTCAGTGCAGTGCCCAAAACAAGTTATGCTGCACCTGCCACCACCAACTAAACACTATAATAATTATATTGTGCTGGGGTGCCTTCCAGAATCCCATAACTAATGGAACAGGTGACCAACATTTCAAGGCCCAATCAGCCTTTTCATCAGGGTGCAACATTGGCAATAAACCAGGATGCGCTCCTACAGTCAATCATTACCTGATGGCGTATTCTGTGAGGCCACGCCCCTGTGATACCACACCCTTTATCTGGGAGCACGCCTGCCTTAGGTGCATGTAAATATAACTATTACCGTTCCCCTATCATGGTGCCCCCCCTTTCATTTTCTTCTGGATCCGCCCCTGCACGTGCGGCCTCATTTTTTTCATCTAAGTTATTTAATTAACATTATAATGGTTATATACAAGATAAGGGTTAAATTAGACAAAAAGCTGTTTACCAGGGCTTGCAGCAGAGGGCTGACTTCATCATCATACACAGCCTAAGGCAAAATGTAATTCAACAGATACAAAAGAGATAAGAACATCAACAATAAAAAGTACAGTAAAAAACATTTCAGAACTCATACAGTTTTAATTTAGTATATTTGACCTATCTTCATGCTGTGTGCATTGAAGAAAAAGAAACATGTCACTGCTCTGAAAATGTCTTTTCTAATTCACTGAATCCGTGTATTGTTATAAATCTGTTTCCTTGTCTTGCCCAAATCACTAAAAGATACATCCACAGGAGAACAAGTTCCATCATCTCAGATAATGAAAAGGTTCTCCACCATTAAACTGTCAGTTTTGTGAAGAGGAGGCATGCAAAGATTTAAATAGGTGAGCAATTCATACATTAATTATGTCTAGAATAGCAAAAGACAGGCAAGACAATTCTTCCAATCTATTTTAGCAGTACCTGCAGGCAAGGCAACATGCCAATTCAAATCTGCTATTTAGGGAGGTCTAAAGAGCTGTCTGCTTTGAATTGTATTAGGGAGCATAGTGATGATAGTAAAGGTAAAATTCCATCATACACGTTTTAGGTGCTCTTTTTATTGTTTTTGGTAAAATGCTATAGTCACGTCACGTATAGCCTGGGCAGTGGTGTGACAGGATACAAGGTGGGGTGAGCATACTACTGAGAAAGTGTGACTCAGGCCAGAGTTTGGGGCCACAGAGTTTTCGTGTACATGAGATTTTCACAATGTACAGTACTTTGAGGAAAGCTGCAAGCTTCTATGAAAGGTCATTTTGTTCCAATTACAACAGAAATAATACTGCATATTTCATAATTTTTATAGCACTGGAAATATTTCATAAGAATGATTTTTTCGCTTTTGATTTTTTTTTTTTTTAATTTACAGTACTTCAAGCAGCTCACCCGCATATAATTGAAAACATGGATATCTAATCTAGATATTGAATTACTGTAGATTATTATTATTATTATTATTTGTAGTAGTAGTAGTAGTAGTAGTAGTAGTAGTAGTAGTAGTAGTAGTAGTAGTATGTCTATGGGGGGGCATATTTTTTAATGTATATGGGGAGGCACATTTTTTTAATGCTCGCATTGGGAGCCAAATTGTCTAGAAACAGCCCTGCCACCAGTTCATATAATGCCAAACTATAATGCCTCCACTTCATATTATGCCACATTACA
Source organism: Pseudophryne corroboree (assembly GCF_028390025.1). Classification (NCBI taxonomy): domain Eukaryota; kingdom Metazoa; phylum Chordata; class Amphibia; order Anura; family Myobatrachidae; genus Pseudophryne; species Pseudophryne corroboree. The sequence continues at coordinate 930,485,518 of NC_086444.1, read as the reverse complement.
GTGCCCTAATTCATATTATATAACAGGGTATTTCCCTACAGTACATATTATGCCACATTACTGTGTCCCCAGTTCATGTAATGACAAACTATAGTGCCCCCACTTCATATTATGCCACATTACAGTGCCCCACTTCATATTATGTAACAGTATAATGCCCTCCTATTTCTTTTATATCACATTACAATAAGCAGTGCTAGGGGCATAACTAGATATATTGTATGCTCCAAGGCAAACGTTTGTAAGTGCCTCTATGTATCACCCAATGGTGAAAAATGTATATAACACATGTAACTGTGACAAGGAAGGGAAGGTGGGCACCTCCCAGCTCGGTGCTTACAGTCTAAAGGGGTTAGACAGACAGACAAATAGATACCCCAAGTAGATATACCCCTTGCACATGCAGAAAGTACTGAAAACCAGAAAAGATAGCAAAAATCAAAATAAGATAACTGCTGGTATTTTATTATATAAGGCGCCCATAACTTTATTGTGATTAACAGAAACCTTTCTTAAGCTAGTTTATCACTAAAATAAAATGACACACACACTGAAATAAAGACACGGACACGGTAGCTGGAGTTAAAGGTCAGATGATATTTATTGATCCCTGACCAACTCTTTAAACTATAATTGTAATGGAAATTGTAATTAATTTAGATTATAAAGTTAAATTTAGATTGGAGGATGGCAAAGAAAAAGTCGCTACCAGACACCAGCTCCAGTCACTTAGATGAAATCCAACAAACCAAGGAGGGGACTATCAAAACCCCGCCTCCTTCCTGCATAACCCGCATTGTGCTGGCCTCACCACTCTTTTCTCTGGCAAACGTTCGGTTCCCGCAGGGGAACGTCTAAATGTCCAACCGCAAGAGAAGGACACACCTGCCGTCCTTCTAAAGAGGGTGCCCCACAATGACCACTTATGCCTGTTTGATTGCTGGTTGGTAGCGACTTCCCGCCACAAAAGGTTTTAACAAAACCGCCACCGCCATCCGAACAAGCAAACAAGAACAACTAAAGAGCCCTAACGGAAATGACCAAAAACATCCTCCAGGAAAACCTGAACTCCGTCCGGAGAAAGATGAACCCCATCCTCCTTGTAGAACTGCCTATTACGCAGCACAAGTAAAGGATGCCTGACAGCTACGCCACCTATGGCCCTAACAAACAGAGACACCGCCGAATTCACCTTCTTGTGAGCCTTCTCCAGAGCCGAGAAACGCACCGCACCTCGCCAATGAAAACGCGGAACTATCTCAGACCACACAATACGGACTCCTGGCCAGTGACAATGAATCGCCACCAAATCCGCCTTAATGGACAAAATTAAATCAATGCCCTTAACTCGGCCCAAATCATTGCCTCCTAAATGCAGGACAATACAACTGGGGCGACCCCAGCAGCGCTCACGGGGAAAAAGGAGACGCAACAAATCACCCCAAAGCATGCCCCTGACACCTAACCAACGCAACTCTCTAGATCCAAAAACATCAGCCGCCCTAAGTGCCATAGGATGTCTCGCCGCCCAAAAAAATATAAGAATGGACAACCAGCCACACATGCTCCCCAAAATCAACGACAGCTGAAAAAGAAAAACACCCTAACATCAGAAATTTGAACACAACATAGATAAATGCAATAAACAGAAATAACCCAAGTGTAGGAGAAAACTCAAAAAACCTCCAGTGGACTTTAAGAGAACAGCCAATTGAAATTAGGCCCCCTCGGAGGAAAATTAAAAAATTAACTTCACACCCTCGATTCCAGAACGGTAAGCGTTCAAAAACCGACGAGTAAACAAGTTTTTGGGTTAGCGCAACAGGCGCACCTAAATCTTATCAAATCGAACATAAGACTTATAGGAGGCAGAATTCCAACGGCCCAGCTCCCGAATAGCTGTCGGGGAGGAGCCCGTAGCCGCGGCATGGGTAGCCGCCCCAATCCGAAAGGAATGGGTACCGAAGTCCGCCCCGCGCAAGCCTAGCGCCTCCAAACATTTTCAAACACTGCAGCAAATTGGAACTTAGTCAGTGGGCCAGCGTGCGCATGCACTAGCAACTGGTCACCACCCGAAGGCCTCAGCCGGAGATACTCCTGCGCTAGCCGCAGCGGGCAAACACTCGCATCCTCCCGGGCCTCCAAGGACACCCAGCGACCTCGACCTGTTTGATCTGTCTTGGACCGCACAATCCTACAGAGCAACAGGCCATCCTGCAGGTGCACATTCCCGCAAAGCATACCGGACTCACGAGATGCCTTACTGCACACCACTAACTCGCTCACTCGGAAAGCCCTAAAGAAAGCTAGGGCAAAAGCATAACTAAATAGGGCCACCTCGAACTCCGAGGTCGCAATTTGAGGCAGCACTCGCAGTAACTCCGTTAGAAGCTGCAAGGTCACGGGTCTACGCGAGTCCTCGGGCGCCGGTCGCATCCTAGCCCATCCTTTAAGCGCTCTGGAAAGGACAAAAGACCCGGTGGGGTCCGTCATCACGTGGAGCCGAGAGTGAAAGGAAATGCCCGCAAGGGCAGAAGACATGGCTGCTCTCGAACTACCCCCTTGATAATGTTCCCAAACAAAGGCCATCAAAACGTCAGCCGGGGGCTCACCTGCCACACCGTACCTACTTTGAAAGGCCGACCAATCACGCCAGGCCGCATTATACGCCCTGAGCGTGGAAGGAGCCAACGCACACCTGGCCAGAGCAGCTAACCCGACTCGACAATCTGCCAGACAGAAGGCGGGCATGGTAAACCCTCCGGCGCTGCTCCCGGAACCAACGCCCGGAATTAATCAAATTGGAACCGAGACAACGCATCCACAATTCCGTTGTCGATTCCAGGAACGTGACAGGCCCTGAAATTAATATTGCGCCACAAACAAACTAGCACCAGATGTCGCAAAAGCCGCAAAGCCTGTGGAGAGGAAGAACGCTGATTATTTATAGCGTGCACCACTCCCAAGTTGTCGCAGCGGAACGAAATGTCCCGATTCGAGAACTGGCAGGCCCACAACTCTAGGGCAACTATGATCGGGAACAACTCCAGCAAAAGGAGGTTCTTGGTGAAACCCCGTGTCACCCAAGAGGACGGCAAAGCAGCAGCGCACCACGACCCGGCAAAAAATGCCCCAAAGCCCTGACTGCCCGAGGCATCCGTGAACAACTGGAGCCAACTGTTGGAACAACAAGGAGGAGGCCACAAAACCTCCCTGTTGAAGGACACCAGGAAAGAAACCCAAATCCGCAAATCATCCCTGATCTCGCGGGAGAGGTACACTGTGTGATGCTGCCGGATCGTCCCTGCCGTGGCCCGTTCAAGTTTGCGACAGAAAACCCTACCCATGGGGATAATCCGGCACGCAAAGTTGAAGGAACCCAGCAAAGACTGTACCTGCTTAAGCCGAACCCTGCACTTGCCCAAACAATCGTGAATTAAACCCAACAGCTTACGACAGCAACACGCCACCGTTCTATTTCAATTCCCAAATAGCTAAGACAACTACAGGGGCCCTCACACTTGTCCTGCGCAACCGGAACCCCCAAACTTTCGAACAAGGACCTGGCAACTGACAGAATATCGCCACAGACCGAACTTCCCCCCGGGCCCATAAAGAGAAAATCGTCCAGGTAGTGGGCCACCCCGGGCTGCCCGGAGGCGGCCTGGACGCACCAGTGCAAAAAAGTGCTAAATCTCTCAAAATAGGCGCAGGAGACTGAACAGCCCAATGGGAGACACCGATCCACGTAAAACTCGGCCCCCAACTTGAAACCCAGGACCCGCAGGGAATCCGGGTGCAGGGGAAGTAGCCGAAAAGCCGATTCAACATCTAATTTCGCCAACAGGCCCGCACCAAGCGCAGAGCGTCATGAAAAGACTGAACCCTGCACACTGCCTCGGGAATGGAGTCATTAATCGAAACGCCAGGAGGATGTGACAAGTGCTGTATCAGGCGGAACTTACCCGGGGCCTTCTTGGGCACCACCCCCATGGGGGAGATGCAGAAGGAGGGTAGAGGGGGAAAGGCGTAGGGCCCACACATGCGCCCCAAGCCGATCTCCGCATCCACTTTCCGCAGGACCTCCTGCGGGAATTCGCGAGCAGACTTCAAATTCTGGCGCGCCACCACGTGCACCGAATCCGAAATGGGCAGGCGAAAACCATGCCTAAAACCCTCCAAAAGGAACAAAGCTGACGACTTGTCGGGGTATAAACTAAGCCAGCAACGCAATTCGGGAACCCGAATAGGGGAGGGAGCCTTACTTACCAACTCCCCCAGCCTCGGCTGGAGAGGAGGGCTTATCGCTCGCCGCCGAGGTGCAGTCTTTGGCCGGGTGACCGGCCCCGCACAACTTACACGAGTGGCGAAAACGACAATTTAAGCCCCTAGTGCATTTTCCCTCGTTGTATGAAAAACACCTGCCTTTCCCCGAGGAGTAGGAACCCGAAACCCCGGCGGCCGCGGGCTTCTTGACCGCGGCGTCCGGAGAGGGCTTGACCTGTTGTGTGACCTCCAACCAAACCTCGACATCCTTAAAACCCGCGGGCAGAATGGGGTTATCATCCTGATTATGACGGAATTTCTCGTCGTAATCTCGTCAAGCGGAACCCTTGGATTTTAAGTACATGTCATGCAGCAAAAAGAGATATTTAACCAAATTGGGATACTCTGCGGGCCGCGATTCGGTGTAGCAAGCTGTGAAAACCACGAAACCCCGCAACCACTGGTGAAAATTACGGAAAGCACTCTCCCCAATGCCCCCCGGTTTCTTAGCTGCGTCAAAAGCATGCCGCATCTCATCCGTAAGGGTGAAGATGTCAACGTACTTCCCCTTCCTGATTTTTTTCCCGCATCCGCATGCGAACCCGCCGTGTAACGGCCGTATTAGCGCAATGCACCATCTCCGTATAACAGGGGGGAGGGTCAGGGGGAACTGTCGCCGCCGGCGCTGCCGCCTTTTGCGATTCCTTAGCCACGCGACGCACAACAAGTCTAGTTAGTTTACGTGGGCACCGCGGAGAACCTGAAGAAACACTGCTAGAAGAGGTGGAAGAAGTGCTAGAAGAACAATGGGAAGTAATAGCGTGCTCACCAGCGCCTGAAGGACCCGGAACGGCGTCATCCGTTTCACCCGACTCCGGTGGCGGTGGAACATCTCCCATCGGTGCCGCGGCCGCAGCCCTCTCCGACCTCCGGCTCCTCCGCGACGAAGACCCGGAACTTGCCAGCACCTGAGAGGAGGAAACAGAAGGGACAAACGGCGCAGGAGAAACCAGCGCATCAACAGAAATGGGGGGAACAGGCGGGAGGGGGGGCAAAGCACAATTTTCGCTCGGCAGAGGGGGGCCTGCGGGCAGCGACGGGGGAGGACCCCCCAAGGAGGAGGACGCCACGGCGGGGGGGAAAGGAGCCCTGACCCCCGGCGCGCCACCAACGGCGTAGGCAGGAAGCCACGCGGGAGGTGAAAGGTATCCAGTCGACCCGGGGAATCCAGACAAAACAGGATGGAACGGAGGAGGAGCGGGGGGTGGCTGCCAAAATTGGGCCAACGGGTTCGGTGAAAAGTGCGGTGTGGAGGAAACCGGGAAGCCCGTGAATGGCCCCCCCGGACGATGCGGGAAACGCCTGCGCAACTGGCCAGGAAAGGGCACCGGGGAAAAACTGTCCCCCGGCAAAACCGTGCGGCGCAGCAAACGACAGCGGAGGGCCAGGCAGGTGGAACGCAGCAGCAATGGACAACTGCGTCGCCACCAGCTACACCGCCTCCACAGGGCCGGGGGGAAGCACCTGGAGCCCGACGCCCATGGACGCCGCTGCGCACCGAAACCCAGCGGGTGACCGAGAACCCAGTGGAAATGCCCCCGCTGAGAGATCCCCAGCCAGGGACCCCAGCGCGGACACCATCCGCGGGGCCTCCGATGCGGCACTCCGGGAAATCTCCACCCCTACTAATGTACCGGGGCCCCGTCCCCAACAACATAAGCGGCGAAAATGGCCCCCCCGCAGAGGGGAGCCCGTCCGCTTCAGCCCTGTCCTGAGGCAAACAGGGCACAGGAGACCCCTGTATCCCCACAGTAATGCGACCCCCCTGCAGCACCAGTCCCCCCTCACCACCCGCAGCTCGTTCGCGGACGCCAGGCCCCACGTGGGCGCCCGCTCCGCTGGCCGCAGCCGCCAGCGGGGGGGGTAAGGGGAGACACTATGGAGCCAGCCGCGCTGGGCGAGGGAGCCGCCAGGCGCACAGCAGCCGCCGGGGACACCCGCGACCGCGGCCTGGCCGAAACTTTCCCCGCAGCAGCACAGGCATTGCGCCCGCTGGCCGCACGATCACCGCGACACAGTATCCGCCGGGGGCAAACTCCGGGGGGCCGCACTGCGGGATCGCGGGCGCAGGGCACCAGCGGCCTCCACGAGGCGGCGGGAGGGAGGGTCCGTACGTGGCATAATAAGTGCTGCACAACAGAAAACAGCACGCAGGGCACAAAGAATAATTGAGGAGGGAGGGCAAGGGTTGCAGCAATGGAACAAGACCGGAATACAAATGAAACTAATATGTGGGATACAAATTGAAAGCAATGACAGGCAAAAAACACAGTACCCAAGGGCAGCAATATACTCAGCCTTCCTGGGCCATACAATAATGGCAAGAGGAAGTCTGAGGTACATGACTATGCCTTATATACTATACTGAGACCAACCCCTTAAAGCTTGACGGACAACCCTATGATCCTATAGGAAAAAACAACCGGAAACCATGCTCTACCTAGCAACTGCTTAGTCATAACACAACCAATCACAAAAAATTGGGCTCTTATATGGCCTTAGGCTTATGCAGCCTTCAGCTAATCTTACCCTAAAAAATCCTAGTCACTGTGAGGAGCACCAATAAATAATATGAAAAGTTTATAAAACATTAGGTTATTTTTTAAACGTAATTGCTTTTAGGTGCTTCTAAAAACAGGAAAAAAACATACTGTAATCTGGAAATCTTTAAGTGATATTCGCTAATGATAACAGACCCCACACCTATTCATCATATTTAAACTAAAGACAGGCTTTTTGCTCCCTTACTTTCCTGAGTTGATTAATAGCTTTAGGGCATTCATTCAATACCAGCAGTTCATTGAAAAAATAAACAGGAAAAGCTTGTCAGAGGGATACAGTCAAATAGGAGCATAGACAGTGTTTTAATCTGAATTCACTTTTTATTTCACAAACATTAACTGCAATGGAAAAAGAGTGAGAGGTACTGTATGTGCAACCACCTGAGCAGCTGGTAACTGTTGCTGACAGCAGAGGCAAAGATGCAAGACACCATACACAACTTTGGGGGTAATTCCAAGTTGATCGCAGCAGGATTTTTTTTTAGCAGTTGGGCAAAACCATGTGCACTGCAGGGGAGGCAGATATAACATGTGCAGAGAGAGATAGATTTGGGTGGGGTGTGTTCAATCTGCAATATAAATTGCAGTGTAAAAATAAAGCAGCCAGTACTATTTACCCTGCATAGAAACAAAATAACCCACCCAAATCTAACTCTCTCTGCAAATGTTATATATGCCTCCCCTGCAGTGCACATGGTTTTGCCCAACTGCTAAAAAATTTCCTGCTGCGATCAACTTGGAATTACCCCCTTTGTGTTGTGCTTCTCTGTCACAAATGGCCTGCAACGAGTCTAAAAACAATGATCACATTATTACATTTATGTATACGCAGAAAGGATGCGTGCAATTAGGTACTAATATGATTATTTGAGCAGCATGAAGAGTGAGTACACGAGAAACCATGGGCCTAATTCAGAGTTGATTGCAGCAGCAAATTTGTTAGCAGTTGGGCAAAACCATGTGCACTGCAGGGGGGGGGCAGATATAACATGTGCATAAAGAGTTAGATTTGGGTGGGGTGTGTTCAAACTGAAATCTAAATTGCAGTGTAAAAATAAATCAGCCAGTATTTACCCTGCACATAAACAGTATAACCCACCCAAATGTAAATCTCTCTGCACATGTTATATCTGCCCCCCAGCAGTGCACATGGTTTTGCCCAACTGCTAACAAATTTGCTGCTGCGATCAACTCTGAATTACCCCCCATATCATTATACATGTTTAGCTATAGAGTACTATCAGCAGGGATGTAGTTATGTGACCCGTCACATAACCTCCCTCTACATCCCACCCCCTCACAATCCAGATGTTTGGCATGCCAACCAGCAGGCACTGTTCCCACTCGTAGGTGTCCATGACACCCATAGAGTAGGATTGCCATCGAGCCTGCAAGGGGTTTGCTGCTCTCACAACCCCCACCGGGATCCCGGCGTCGGTATGCTGACCGCCGGTCACGCATACCATACCCCTATCAGCACTGTCTTATAAGAGAAGCAAGTGTAGACTGCAATTATGGCATTAGCTGGACAAAGACATAGGGGCCGATCCAATTATCCGTGATGATATCGCGGGTGTGAGTCATCATGGCAGAGGCTGCACTTTACAGCGTCCTGAACTCGCACAGAAGTGCTCACCACCCAGCTGGCCTCCGAGCAAAGTTGTGCAAGTTCAGGCTGAAACCAGACTGCGAAGGATGCAAGATCAGGTGCCGTTGCCAGCATTGAAATGTTGCGACAACAGCACATTGCACCCTATTGGATTGACCCCTTCAGTCGTAGTTGAGAGTCCCAATTTTCATGTCAGCTCACAATGTTACTGAGAAATGGAAACATTTATACTGGGTTCCACACATGCACACATGGGCAAGCTGTGTAAAAATTTATAAATAAAATGTATTAAAAAAACAAATTAACCTGTTAAACAAGTTGTGTGTCTAGGTCATGATGACGGACAGAACTTGGTTGCATGTGCTCCTGAATTGCGTGCACAGAAAAAAATCTAGATAGATAGATAGATAGATAGATAGATAGATAGATAGATAGATAGATAGATAGATAGATAGATAGATAGAAAGATGGATAGATGGATAGATGGATAGATAGAGTTTAATCTTTGTTTTACTATTCTTTTTGCCTCATTTTAAAAAAATGCACTCTTGATATCTCAAAAAATGCAATGTATTTTCAAAAACACAATATGTAGCAACTCAGATAATACATTAAGAAGGGCAAGTGTTAAAGAAGGTTTTAGGGAAATAGTTTTGTAAGCAATTGCTGTCGGATATGAAAACCTTGTTCCTAAGACTGAATTAGTTTATCTTAACACTCCCCACTACCTAACAAGCCTAACTCACGCCAACAAACACCAGGGAGAGGTGGAGGAGCATGACTCATTGAATGGAGAGTCAACAGGGTATTACTTTGGGGGGACAAATATACTTGGCAGCCAAAGCTAGCAAGTAATTCTCATCATTAACTAGGAGTCAATCCTCAGTGAGCAATTTTCATGCTATTTTCCAAGCAATTGAAGCAACTGGCTATTTTGCTATGGATAATTGCCTTCATGCAACTTAAAAAGTGATTATATCATATTGTATCTTGGTCATACAATTTCAAATATTTCATGCTTAGCGCACAAGACAATGGTTGCCCTATCATTTAAATTACAGTTTTGTACTATGTCCGTCACAAATGACACCTTGTATCATCACAGTTTTCAGAAAATGGGTGAAGACTGAAAAACAATGCATGCTCTACTTTCCTGATCCACCATGCATTCCCTAGAACACAAAGTGCCCGATACAGAGATGCCTGCATTTGTGCCCCAAAGGTACTATTTACTTCACTGAAAAATATCCACTTCCGTATATGCAAAGCTGGAACTAGCACATTATATTTGCAGATCAGAGCATAGTGCCCAGTTCATACATATTTCTATTACTCCCATGTTTTAATCTGTCTCTTGTGTTTTGCTGTTAGACTTAAATGCAGCTTCAAATACTTCTCTACAACATCAGAAACAACTTCCCATTTTGTGCAAATCCCCCTCACACCCCCAAAAAACAATTATTTGTTTAAGCATGCACACAAAAGTTATAATATAGCCTCAAATAATAAAGAATCACCACTAAGGTTGAATTACCTAACAGCCAATCACAAGAGGTTTCCAATTGCTTTTTTGCACATGCCCTTGAGCAAAGAAAAAAAAATCATACAACTGGGCAAAACCATATTGCACAGCAAGTGGGGCAGATGTAACATGTGCAGCGAGATTTAGATTTGGGTGGGTTATATTGTTTCTGTGCAGGGTAAATACTGACTGCTTTCGCATGTAACTACAAATGTTACCGTTATTTTTACACTGTGATTTAGATTTCAGTTTGATCACACCTCACCCAAATCTTACTCTCTCTGCACATGTTACACCTGCCTCACCTGCAGAAGCAACATGGTTTTGAACAGTTGTGTGCTTTTTTGCTTTGCTTACAAACATGAATCAGGCCCCTAATACGCCTTTTTTAAGGCATATATGCATTTGCATCCTGTTCTACAAGCAATGCTAAATTGTGTCAATATGGCCTTACTGTAATGAGCCTACATTAGAACATCCTTCTCCTTCTCATCTCCACCTTTCCAGCCACTGGCTGGCGTAAATGCCAGAAGCATGCAAATCTGTATATGTACCTATGTATGCACACACTTTTCTCACTCAGCATAAAGCCCAATGGGGGGCATTTCAATTGTTTCAAGTGGCTGAGCTATTAGGGGCCACCCAAGAACAATTCAATATTTGCTCTGTTCGGTAGTGAATAGCCACTGGTACAACATTTCAGCTAGCAGCCTCCTGAAATGGTTTAGCCTTATACCCATTAGTCTAGTCTGGTTTAGCCACTTTACACGGCTAAACCTGGTCTGTTTAAGTGTGATGTGTGCAAAAAATGTTAATATTGCCACACGATGTCCCGTCACTTCATATTGAAGATCGGATGCAAAAAAACAACAAATGAATTGCCTCCAATGTGTCCTTTCAACATACACTTTAATCAGTTACAGTCCTGTGTACCATGAGGTTAGTGCTGTTATCCAGACTTTCAGCAAGCTCCTGCTATATTGAGACAAGGTTTGGTTAAACAAGAGATATAGGGTTGTGAAATAAATACATTCATATAAATCAATATAAACCAAATATAAATGATTGCTGCTCTTTTAAAAAATACCAAATGCATGTAAGGCTTATAGAGCAGCATGTGCAATACAAGACAATTAAAAAATCCCCAGCCTTTCATATATCAGAGAAAACCTCCACCAAACTACTAAAGTTTGTTGCATCATGTATATATTCTCCCTATTTCCGCCAAGTTTTAATTCAGTCAAATAATTTGTAGTTTAATCAATCTTCAAAGAAAAGTTTCATTAGTGTTTGAATGTTCTCATAATTGGGCAGGGATCAGGAGTTGACTAATTGAGTTATATTTCAAAACTATTTATTTATATTATGCTTTAAAGTTTTTGTCATGTTTACTATCCAATTTATACACTAAGCTCCATAATTGGCAAATACATGGATTCACAAAAGCTGCCTGTAAATACCCTGAATGCACTGTTTATGCATGGGATATGTTTCTCACTCATCACGAATATGCAAAGTATTTTGATGGGAAGCTAAGTCAAGCCTTTGATTTGCTTTGTGTATGCTAATTACTTGACTGTATTCAAGTTCCCATAAATAAATAATGCTAAAAATAACAAATTATTTCTGACTCCATAACATTTCACAGAGCATGTTGCTTCAAACGCAGTTGTGTAGTCATATGGAAAATGTGACTGACAACTACATTTTCAAAAGTGAAGAGTGTCTGTGTACAGCTACGCCCAGGGCTGTGCCACACAAGACGGTCCAAAGCCAGTTCAGTATTGCTGTAAATGAAATCATTTATGTCAACATTAATGAATGACTTCTTGATAATGATGAAACACATCATAGTAAATTATTACAATTACAATGAAAACATTTCTCTGAAGAATCTCATTGGCCCTCAAAAATTGTTCTTCTAACTTGTCCCAAATTCTTCCACATCTTATTTGTCTCCTTTATTTAATGAATATATGACATGAGTATAGCAATAACTGTTTAGAAGATAATTCAGTGGTCAACCTTCCTTCTATTGTGGATGAATAGTAGATCCAATATCCAGTACAGTCACAGGCCGCAAAGAAATCTACTCTGTCTCCACAGATATCCTGGATTTCTCAACATCCGGTAGAGTCCATTTCTCAGCTAAAATTTATCAATAAAGCATACAATAGAATTGATTTTGTTGAGTGACTCGGGGACATTTACTAAGCAGTGATAAAACTGGAGAAGTGAGCCAGTGGAGAAGTTGCCCAAGGCAACCAATCAGCTGCTCTGTATACTTTTATAGTATGCAAATTATAAATGTTATGTCAATGCTGATTGGTTGACATGGGCAACTTCTCCACTGCTCACTTCTCCACTTTTATCACTGCTTAGTACATGTCCCCTCAATCATTGTAAACTTGAGTATCTGCCAGATAGGGGGATAGTACTTGTTAGGAGACAGCACCCTGTGCTGTCGCTCTGTCCTGGCATTAGAACCCCAGGACTTCCAGAGGCGCGACCTCCGACCCTTGTCCACTGCTGCACATGTGCAGCATGTCCGCTTGTAATCATCCCTGTCCTCTATGCCCCTGAGAGTCTCCAGACTATACTTGTTGTAGAGACAGCATTACCCAGGCTACAGACCCCTGTCAGCTCCATGGCACCATCACTGCTGCACCATTGCACTTACAGAACTAGCAATCATACTCCACTGCTACCACTGTATGTACAGACACATGTGTGTGCTTCCACCTGCCGCACATCACCTGCACTCCATTATATGCACACATCATACAGTATACTGCATTGTACTCCTCTTATATACTTATAAACCTAATATTGTGTAAGTGATCTACTACGTGGACTAACTTCCATCACACAACGCTGCCACCTATACCACCTATTGGGTCTTCATATATACTTTCAAATAATTTCTAAATGTATTTCATATTGAATTAATCTTTTTTTTTTTTTCAGAGGTGGACTCAACACATGGACCATTAATAATGTTAAAACCACAGACTGGACACAACACTGAATTGGTCATCAAATTTGCAAAAATATACCTTTGTGATTTTGACACAGGGACATTATATTTCCTCCTAAGTTAAGCAAAAACCATTGGATACATTTTATGTTAATTTATCTAATGCAAAGTTTCCCAGATCTGTTTATTTACAATCCAAAGTTGTCCATGATTTATATGTTGCTAGACTGTAATATGCAGTTTTCATTTATGTCTCTTCCATCTGGCTATCTTAGTGTACTCATCTCTCATTCAGTGCTTACCCTTTCCATTGTAGACTTACTGTATGAATCCAAAATTAACCCGCTATCAAAGCACCTGACCTAATAGAGCCTTTGTTTCATTTCTAAAACATATGAAAATTTTAAAGCCACAAAATGTTATAGCCAGCAGGACCCAAGAAAGTAATTTGTTTTATAAAGGGTGTGATAACAGCAATCAACACTTTCTTCCGCTGCCTCACTTGTTTTCACAATTCTACAACCATACCCAGTACAGCATTATCCTGGCAGCTCACATATGTTACACACGCTATTGTCTTGGAAAAAAAGATGAACTATTGACTTTGCAATATTGAGGATGTATAAACAATTTCAGTAGCAATTCTAGTTGGTAATGATGCACACATGCTCTCCGTAAGGAAATAAGAAAATACTTCTGCTCGTAAAAATATTAAAAATAAAATTCAGTTAAAAAATGACTTTTCTTTTTCAAAGCAGATTGTTTCCCAACAGCAAAATATGTCAGACTTCTCTGAAAACACTGCATTGCGTACTGTGGAAAACAAGTCTCCTCCACGATGAATATATTTTATTTAGTCCTAGACAGAACCTTGCTGAGGTATGATAAAAAATGATAGGCTGTAGTCGTGTGAGCCTTTAGTCATGAAGAACTGACTCAGACTTTGTTCTCAAAAAACCACATCAAAGATATCAAAATATCACAGAATAGAAAAAGGCCAGTTCCTTTGCTTAACAGTCTCTCAGTGTACTTCCTACTAGCTTGGGAATACATGAACTGAAATTTATCTTATAGAATGTGTGCAGTTTAGGTCATATTAATATCCCATTTCATTACACTCCAGCTTTCCCAACATTAACTCATACAACTGCGCTAACACATTATTTTAATATAAACAGCAGAATCATTATTAACCTTTTGGAAGGAACTGTCACCTTTACATATGGATGATTATTCTATAGATTATTAGAGTGTGTGTGTCAGGGACGAGTGAATGATTAAAACATACTGTAGTCTGAGAAATGTTGTGCAATGTGTTTGTACTATAGAAATAAAGGCTAATAATAAACGTTTTAGCAGGAACATAGAAAGAGCATAATGGAAATGCAATCTTTTTGTTCAGACAGTTTATAATTATTGGATTTTATTTTGACTTACTTTGCACTGCATGTGGCGTGTTTAAAAGAACAAATATAAACTATTGGGATGGAATTTTCCTTTGAATCTTAAAGGAATTAAGTTTTAGATGCCTTTCAGTAGTCCTTTCAAGGTGTACAGGAGTTTTGTTAAAAACATCATAAAAATGAAATTATGGACAGATTGGCAGAATGGTACAGGCTGATGACAGTTCTTTTGGTTTTGTTACTCTGGGTAAAAGGGAGTAGAAATGAGCCAGTGGAGAAGATGCCCATGGCAACCAATCAGCATTGAAGTAACATTTATAATTTGCATATTATACAATTGTACGGAGCAGCTGATTGGTTGCCATGGGCAACTTCTCCACAGGTTCACTTCTCCATTCTTTTCACTGCTTCATGAATAGACCCCTCTGTATGTTGAAGACACACCCCTATTGTGTAACTCATTAGTGAATGTACTGTTAGTAGTATAGCATTATCTGGTGTATTGTTTATATTTCAGAGGAATCTGGTTTGCCCCATTTGCCCAAATGAAAAATACTTTAGCAGATCAGTCTAATAGAAATGTAACTTATCAAGTCAAAGTTCATAGATATGACTGGTTACAGTACACGTGAAATTTGTCCTATTTTATTTAGTAATACCCAGTGTCGGACTAGGACATGAAGGGTCCACAAGGGGAATGCAGTGATAGGGGCCTATGTTTAGGGGTGTGGCCAGTCTCCAGAGAAGGTGTGGCCAGTCACCACAGAAGTTTGGCTAACCAATAGAGAGCGCATGGTCTGGGCCCCTTGATAAGTGTATACAGTAAATACTCCTAGTGCTTGCACGATAATGTACCAGATTAATACCAGAAATGCAATGTAGAAAATGCACCATAGTCCTGTACAGTATAATGTAACATATGTAAAATGTATAATTAAAGCACAGGTAGCTAGCAGGGTTTTATGCAAGAAGGACCAGGGTGAGCTGCAGTGTAAATGGGTAACTCGAGTCAGCTGGGGTAACCCAGATCATCTGACCTGGGACTCGTTTACAGCATAAGTAGAGCCTATACCTCCCAACCACAGATTCCTGCACCACTGTCTGCACTCTCAGTGAAGGTGAATGGATATCGTGTACATGTGCGCAACATCCATGCAGTGCACAGAGGAGAGTGGGGGCAGCCCATCAGCTTTCAGAGTACTGGGCTTGCCTCCAACATGATGTGGAGAGGCATCAATGATGGCGCGAGAGCAAGACCTCCTGGCACTTGGAGGTGATGAAGCACCGGCAAAAGACAGACCGCACCCGTGTACACTGTGAATGGCGTCAACTCGAGAATAACCCAGGTCTGACCCAGCTTGGAACCGTGTTCCAAATCCCAGGTCAGATCCGGGATTTTGTTAAAAAAAAGGGTGTAAGTCTGGTGATGCTACTGTTAACAGATCACAGTGTGGCAACTCCGACTCATATCTGTAAAGCAATACAACAGCGTCTACTCAAATTTATTAAATGATATAGAAGCTTCCAGTCATATTTGTTAAGTAAAAAAGCAGTTCCCATTCATATTTATTACACAATATAGCAAATCCCACTCATGTTTATAAAGCATATTGCATCCTCATAATCCTTTGTACATAACACCATGTCTCTATAGTAAATATTTTAGGGGAAATGTTTTTTTTTTTTTTTTAAACACACATGTTTTACCTTTACGGAATGACAGTGACGGGCAAAAGTTGATATACCATGTTTCAAAGCAATAAAGAAACTTTTGACATTTTGGAGAAGTGATATCAGCATGTTGGCTACATGTCACAGCTACTAGTGTATTTGTTCTCTTTTAAGTCTCTGGCACTATTTGCAATCAACCTTCTGACATTGAAACAGACAAAATACATCCTGTCACAAAGTGACAACTCTAACTGATGAGCCAGAGGCTGCTACTACAAAGAGGAAAGATCCTTTAGAGTAGAGAAGGGTTATATTACAATGGAAGTATTGTTATTGAAATGAATAAAAGGGTGACAACAGTACAGGCAATTCCATCAACTTTTCAGTGTTAAGATGCTCACAACACTAGTGGCTGTCTCAATCACTTGGTGTCACTTTTCAAACTGTTTCTTTCTGAAATCTATGGCCCAGATTTATCAAGCCTTGGAGAGTGATAAATAGCACGGCGATAAGGTACCAGTCAACCAGCTCCTAACTGTCATGTTACAGGCCGTGTTTGAAAAATGACAGTTAGGAGCTGATTGGTTAGTAATTTATCACCGTGCAATTTATCCCTCTCCAAGGCCTGATAAAACTGGGCCTATGTTTGTAGAACGGTATCCAGTCTTATAAGCTGGAAATTGTATTTGTTGACCATAAGCAAGTGTACAACATTGGTTTACCACTTCTACATTCACTCCGACTAAATTCAGAAAGTGTAAGCTGGCCTTTATTTCCAGACTAGATTTTTAACACAATATTTACTATCATTGGGGATAATTCAGACCGGATCACTAGGCTGCTTTTTTGTACAGCGGGCGATCAGGTCTAAACTGCGCATGCGCATGCACCACAAAGCGCAGGCGCATTGCACGGGTTCAAAGCGGATCGCCGCTCAGTGATGGGTTTGTGCGAAGGATCCATTTGCACGAGCGTTCGTGAGGAGATTGACAGGAAGAGGGCGTTTGTGGGTGGCAACTGACCATTATCTGGGAGTGTTTGGAAAAACACAGGCATGTTCAAGCATTTGCAGGGAGGATTGCTGACGTCGATTCCGGTCCCGGACAGGCTGAGGTGATCGCAGTGGCTGAGTAAGTCCTGGGCTACTCAGAGACTGCACAAGATCTGTTTGTACAGCTCTACAACACATACATTCGCACACATTCAGCTGAAATACACTCCCCTGTGGGCGGCGACTATCTGACTGCAGCAGTGCAAAAATCGCTTGCTAGCGAACAGGTCGGAATTACCCCCATTATTCATTAAATATGTGCATGGTTTAAACAGCCTATACTTTTTACATGAAACAAAAACTATATAGGGGAGTACAATATGCACATATGAACATGGAATGACGACATGAACATTTCCCAAGGCATAATGTAACTCAAGTACACATCAGAGAACATTATTCAGTAACAAACCCTTTGTATGCTATTTTAGCCTTTTTATTGGACTTTCAACTTCACACAATTTGCTAACATCATAAAAACAACTAAAATCAGATGAAATATTGGTGCTAGATATATTTTACCAATAAGAAACTTTTGAAACTAGACCTAAAAGCATCTTGTTCCTCTGAAAGCAGGCTTCTCCCAATCTGAAAGACGCCTTATATAAACAATACTAAAAAAACATACAGTAGTCTATCAGTGAAAATAAGTAAATAGCTTAAAATAAAGACACATTTTGTACCTTGCCAATTGCCATGCTTGGGAGTATGTGGAACTAATTGCTCCAAAACAAACAATCCAATAATGTAATTGGTATTTCATGAAACACACAGCACTGATGTTACATTGAGTTTAATGTCAATATCTCAGTTCTGGTAGGGAACTTTCCTTTACACATTATTTAAAAAAAAAAATCCAGACATTATGAAAATAATCTCAAAGTAGTAATAAGCATTTAAATATTACATCCACAACAAATAAGCAAACTTTCCAATAAGATGAAAAAAGATTATTTATATATAAAAAAATAATAATAATGTAAAACTCCCACTTAAACCATCTCTCTTATATGCGTCAATGGTGGACTTAAGGCTTGATTCACAGTCTCCCGGATGCTGTCTCGACTCTTTCACAATTGTTCAATGTTGGAGCCACAGTACCCATATGCCATGATGGTGCTGCATCTCCAGGTGCAGTGTGGACTTAGCCACATCCTGATTAACAAGATGCAGGTGTTTGGTGCGAGTGGTATTCAGTTTGCCGTCTGTTGGAATCCTGGCACTCAGTATACCGGCGTCGGGATCCCGACACCTGGCGTACCGACACCTATTCTCCCTCTTGGGGGTCCACGACCCCCCTGGAGGGAGAATAAATAGCGATCTGAGAAACCGGCAGTGCAGTGGTCACCATTTTACAACAGACTACTCTTTGGGCATGAGCATAAATTCTTTGATCCACTGCTACCAAAGCTGCAGCAGTGACCCGGACTGTGTCCACCTCTAATACCCCTTTTACACCGCAGCTTGTACCCGGTAATTTGGCGTTTTAACTGGCTTCCTAAACGGTTCGAGCTGCGATGTGAAAGGGTCACCTTCAATTTACCGTTTACAAAATACCGGTATTTTGAAATGGTAAAAAAGCAGGGTCCTACCCATTTCAGACCCGTTTCATTGTGTAGTGTGAAAGGGTCTGAAACGGTATTTGCAAGCCCCAGAAGGTCATAGGCTGTCTCCATGTGTGATGTCAGCAGCCAGGAGACACATGTGAGAGTGGCTTTAGAAGCGTTTAGACTGCAAAGACATTATAAAATGTCAACTTGGAGTGATGAAGAGGTGAGGGAGCTGCTAAGGATCAGAGGGGATGAGGAAATCTGCTGCCAAATTACTGGGACAGTCAAGGATGCCCTCATATATAAAAACATAGCTAAAATGCTTCAAGCTGCTGGGTTCCAGCGTACAACAGGGCAAATTATTAATAAATTGAAGGCCCTTAAGCGTAACTTTCATAAAATACGTGATCATAACAGGAACAGGAGTGGAGCTGGCCACATTGACTGGCAGTACTACGAGCAGTGTTGCAGTATATTTGGCCACACAGCACTTGCCACTCCGGTGAACTTGTCATCAAGCATCGCAGCTGCTGAAACAAGGCAGGTACCAGTGGCGGAAACAAGCCAGTCCTGTGCTGCGGAATCCATTCCAGATCCTGTGCCACTATCTCAGTCCCTACCATCGTCCTTGCTGTTACTTGATGAGGATGAGGACACACAATAGACGGAAGCTGTTGTCACTGAGGCAAACATCGTGCCTGATACAAGAACTGAAGGCATCACAACAACAGCCAATGTGGCTGTGGAAGAAACGCAGGCTGGGCCCAGTCAGCGCAGGATTCCAGGAACGACGCCCTTACGTGGAAACAGTAAGTACAATACTCCAAACTACATAAATAATTAACATAACCTACTAACGAAAAACAACTACTAATGTATATTCAATAAAAGTCAGGCTCCATTCCGACATGCAGTTGTCGGAATGGACCCGACACCCCCTCTTCAAAAGAGCGCCCAAATCCCACTGTCGTATTTGGCAGCTCCCATGTCCTGCTGCTGCTGTCAGCGCTGCGGGTGCGGTGACAGCAGCGGCAGAGGGAGCTGTCAGCGGCGACGGGGGCAGAGGGGAGTGGTGAGTGGCGCTAGGGGTGAGGGGGGAGCGGGCTCCGGCGCCGGAGCTGAGGGGGAAGCGTGATGCGCCGCCGGAGGTGAGGTGATATCTGTGGCACCGGGAGGGGGGGTTAGAGTGGAGGAGATGGAGCGTACGGCGTAGGAGACGGGGGAGCAGCGGCTGCAGCGGGGGAGCAGCGGCTGCAGCAGTGGAGGCTCATGGCAGCATACACCTGGCTCCAGCAAGCAGGACGTCTGCAGTGCTGGAGCCGGGTGGACGCTGCAGCTGGCTCCCTGCTCTCCCCGCTGCTCCCTTGTCTCCTTCTCTCATATCACATATCTGAATCCAACTTTTTTTAAAGTCGGATTGAGATTGTTGGAAATGGGGTATTAACCTGTCGGGTTTGGCCCAGTTTGTGGCAATAAACGCTGATTGGCGGCTTCAGCCGCCGATCAAGGTGCATTCCGACAAGTTGGGTTTCCCGACTTGTCTGAAAAAATAGGGCCGTAATGAATAGGTCGCAACCCCTTCCAACCTAAAAATGTTGGAAGCTGCCATCTTTCCAACAAGATGGCAGCTTCCGACAGTTTTTCAATATACCCCATTAAATGTTAAATCTGGCAGACTGTACACAGTGTGTAGGTGGGAGGAGGGCACAAACACGTTTTCAAACTCTGCTGCTTTTGTAGTGTATTCTTGAACAATAAGGTTATTTTTTGTTTATTGTTTTGTCCACAGTATATAATGTGCCCGCAAGGAGACGCCGTCCCAACAAAATGGAACAAGCAGCTCGAATAATGACGACTGTCTTAGCAGAGAAACTTGAGCAGATGGACGCAGCCATGGCAGCTCGAGAGGATGCCCGCCTTGAGCGCTTCCTGCAGGCTCAGCAGGACATGAGTAATACCCTGATGACCCACATGACTATGGAAACAAGGGAAATGCAGTCATTTCAAACGTCATTATTTGAAAAAAAAATTTACCATGAGGGAACGTCCACACCCAATGGCACCTCAGCAACCACAAACAAACATCCCTCAACACTATCCACACTATGGCCCTTCATCCTACTATGACCAAACCCAACATCAACACACCCACTCTCAATTTACCCATCCTCCACAAACCTACCCTCAATATAATCAGCCTCCACAAAGCCATCCTCAATAAACCAAGCCTCCACAAACCCATCATCAATATACCCAGCCTCCACAAACCCACCCTCAATATACCCAGCCTCCACAAACCCACCCTCAACACACCCCACTTGAATCTGACCATCCCCCACATACACAACCACCTCCTGATATGGAGACAACTCCTGACTCTCCTGTTTACAGGATGTTACCTTGAGAGGATGTTTATATTGTTTATTTCATTTAATATTTGATAATGCAAGTGTATTGCAAACAATGTTGTTGCAAATGTTTTATAAACCAAGGTTTTATATTATAAAAATTTATAAGGTCTATGACCGGTTCTTAAGCCTGTGTCCATGTCTATAATTTCAAATTGGGACAACACACAAACATTAAACATGTTTATTTGAACTGAACACACAAATGCCATGAATAAACAACAAAGGGGAAAAAATTAAGACAATAATGAGGAAAGGTTGCCCATTAGAGCAGCCCTCATCTGTTCTGCACTTCCAGAATTATCACCCATATATGTAGTGCATTCAGGTGCAGGGTGATCAGCTGAGTCCTTAACGGCCCACTCTGGCAGAAATTCTTCACTCTGAAATTCACAAAGGTTGTGAAGAATACAGCAAGCCGCAACAATGTTGGGCATGTTTGTAAGGTCCACATCATTGCGCTTCATAAGGCAGCGCCAACGTCCCTTTAAGCTTCCAAATGCATCTTCCATTACCATTCTTGCAGAGCTCAGGGTGTGCGTGAAGGCAACTTGATTAGATGTCAGCGTAACATGTTGGGTGTACCCCTTCATCAGCCATCTTCGTAAGGGGTAGGCTGCGTCACCGATTATGTGGATTTAAATTTCAACTCCATCGACAAATTTAGATTTCTAGTTTAAAAATAGAGAAAGATTCAAATTAGCAAAGATCAATTGATATATGCACATCATCACATGGGTGGTTTTACGGTTGCCAACTGTCGGGATCCCGGCGCACAGTATACCGGCGTCGGAAGCCCAACAGCAGGCATACCAAAAGTTTTTCTCCCTCATGGTGGTCCACAACCCCCCTGGAGGGAGAATAAATTGCGTGTCGCCTGTAGCACGCAACTGTGCCCGCAAGGGCCTCATTTGCGCTTGCCATGCTGTCGGTATTCCGGCAGGTGGGTTTCCGGCGCCGGTATGCTGGTCGCCAGGAAGCCAGCCGCCGGCATACCATACCACACAACATTACATTCCTGCTTCCGGGTCTATGGTCGTTGAATGACATTACATATCTCATGGGACTGCATCCTCTGCTGACCAACTGACTAGGAACTACACATCCCACCATGCCCTACTACATTTCTGCTATTAGACAATCCTATATCTGGGCCACAGCATACTGACAAATGTATTACCAAACTAGCTGGAAAGGCAACATTCTACCGGAATAATGTAAGCATTACTCATTCATATATACCACTCCAAATGACCCAACCCATTTGGGTCAAAAGGCTTGGCTACTGGACTTTCGTCAATGTATGATTGCCGTCACCTGTGTATAAACACCATTATTACTTCAACACAGGTGATGGCGGTCATACAGGGGGAAAGTCCACAGCAGTTTATGTTGGTGTGTAATATTGACAGTATGGCAATTTTATAATAAAGTACATGTACACCAGGCCCTGCAATCAAAAATTGTAATTATTATATATTTTTACATACCTCTCTTGGAAAAAGCCGGCCACCTTCATTGTTCTCTGCTACACGGTAGAGATCGGAATTAGCAAGCACACGTGCATCATGTGAACGACCAGGCCATCCAATAAAAACATCTGTGAAGCTAAATATATATATATATAAATATATATTTACTTGTCCTAGTAGATTCCAAAAATACACTTCATTAAACAAAACAGAATGGACAGAACATTATTACCAATACTTATGATCGATCACAGCTTGCAAAACAATTGAATGCCATCCTTTTCGGTTATGGTAATCCGCTGGATTGTCCTCAGGAGCAATTATAGGGATGTGTGTTCCATCTATTGCGCCAGCGCACTGCGGATATCCTTTTGAACCAAACCCCTGAATGGTCTCGTCTAAACGTGGGCCTTGCGGAAGACAAATAAATCTATGGTATAGATTGTCCACCAAAGCACGGGTGACTTCATGAACAGTGTTGCAAACAGTAGATATCCCGACTCCAAATAGACAAGAAATTGTGCGATATTCGCCAGGAGTGGCGTACCACCACAAAGCAATGGCAAGCCTCCTGCTTGGCTCTAATGGTCGACGGAAGTTTGTAACTTGTCTACTGAGTGCTGCGGTTAATAGATCTAAAAGGTAGTGGAATGTCTCATGTGACATTCTAAAGTGAGCCTTCCACTGCACGTCCTGAAAGTTAAGGACACTCTGCATGAATACATCACCACTCGGACGATCTCTAGCCCACAATCTTTGCTGTGTCGACAGATTTAAGGCTAGAATGGTGTTCATGGAAGCAGATATGAAAGACCTCCTCCTGCGCAGGTATTGTCGCCTTAAAAGGGCTCTCTCTCGCACGACATTGCGCATACTCCTCCCATACTCAGACAAACACTGCAGTCTTCTACTACTCCTCCTAAAACACTCAATAACCAAGCTACATAATGAGAGAATAGCAAATATACTCTCAGAAGCAGAATCCAGAAGTAGTACAGCAGAAACAATGACAAACTCGCTGGAGACATGTGCTCTGTCTGCCATGATTGCTGCACTGATCAAAGCACTCCCCACCACCTCCCCCTCTTTTATTGTGTAAAAACGTCATATGTGTGGGCCAGAAAAGTCCATTTATAATGACAACCACTGTTTTCTATGGGTGAAACGGGTTCAGTGTGAAATGTACCAAAACGGTAATAAAAATGGTAATATACTGGTTACAACATGCGGTGTGAAAGGGGTTTAACTGCTCAGACCCGTTTTAAGTACCGTTTAAAATACTGTTTCAAAAGCAGGTTTTGCGATGTGAAAGCAGCATAAATCAGGCCATTACTGCTTAACTCAGTATGGTGGCCAGTCAAAGGGTCAGGCAGCAGAACGACCTGGAAACATGCTGTCAGTGGCAAGCCAGTGTACCAGCGTTCTGCTCTGAACAGTAATTGTACCTTTTATATCCAGACAAGACATTCATAGTATTGCTCAATGCAGAAGGGTACAGCAGTGTGTAAGCACTCTGCAAAGCTGCAACAGCAGAGTGAAAGAGATACAGTATCATTCAGATGAATTTTATCTGAGAGCTATATGTCTGTTCACATAATTATTACTGACTTTCTAGACAGATTATCTTGGCTAAATTAATTCACGTAAAACAGCCAATTATATTAATAAATAAAGTTAAGATCAATGCAGTTTGAAAGTCATTGCTAAGTTTGTAGGCAAATATATAACTTTAAAAAAGATTCCCATTGACAACTTTGCTGTGGATCATTTTCTATAGCAGGGCAGCGGTTTTATTAGAGAAGGCATGTCCAAACTGCGGCCCTCCAGCTGTTGTGAAACTACATATCCCAGCATGCCCTGACACAGTTTTGCTGTCAGAGAATGCTAAAGCTGTGTCAGGGTATGCTGGGATGTGTAGTTTCTCAACAGCTGGAGGGCCGCAGTTTCAGACCCTCCAACATGACCCGCCCCACTAGGTACAAAATGCTCTGTTTCTGGACTTCCCTCTTAATTTATGATTTCCATCACCTGTGTTGAACTAGTTAAATGATAAGAAAGCTGTTTCTTCACAGGTGATGGCAATAATAAATTAAGAGGGAAGTCCAGAAACAGAACATTTTGTACCTAGTGGGGCGGGTGATGTTGGAGGGTATGCAGTTTGGACATGCCTATATTAGAACATAGGTCTGCAAACTCGGTCCCCATTACCCCACACAGTGCATGTTTTGCAGGTAACCCAGCAGGTGCACAAGTGTATTAATTACTCACAGACATTTTAAAAGGTCCGCAGGTGAAGTTAATTATTTCACTTGTGATTCTGTGAGGATACCTGCAAAACATGCACTGTGTGGGGTAATGAGGACCGAGTTTGCAGACCTATGTATTAGAGCACAGCACAGGTTCTCAAACTCGGTCCTCAGGACCCCACACAGTGCATGTTTTGCAGGTCTCCTCACAGAATTACAAGTGAAATAATTAGCTCCACCTGTGGACCTTTAAAATGTGTCTGTGAGTAATTAATACACATGTGCACTTGCTGGGTTACCTGCAAAACATGCACTGTGTGGGGTCCTGAGGACCGAGTTTGAGAACCCCTGTATTAGAGGCAAGACTGAAAATATCTTATCTTGTCCTTTATTTTAGAAATCGTTTACACATGTGTGTAACTGCCTTATACTGTCATTATGGTAGATTTTTATGCCTTTCACATTCATATTTTGATGCTTGATTATTTTATGTACACATTTCTTATGTCTTGATATCATTCTCCAACCTACATTACCATGTCTTTACATCTGTTTAGTTCAAACATTTTATTTTTATCTGTCTTCTCATCCATGGCTGCAACTTCTGGAGGTGAAATCATGCTGTTAAAATGCCCTAATTTTCACTTTAGATAAGAAGATGACCTCACACACTATTAAAAAAAAAATAAAAAAAAAAATAGGCTCATACAGTTTCTTATTTTCCAGATTAAATCAGATCTGACCAGTCTCACATGGCAGGGCAAGGCGCACAACTCCATAATAACCAACAAATGGACTGATTCTGAGTCACACAAATCTCTCTTTACAAACACAAATAGTGAGATTTTACATACAATATAGCATGCACAGAAGCGACTTTAGGCATGTTTGTGTATGCCGTCCTATTATGAGACAGATGTAACATGGGCGGATCTGGCTTTCCATAAAATAGGGCATTTTAGGATGGGAACTGGGTGGTGGCAAAGCTGTTTTACAGAACACGTGGTACAGTCGTACTCATTGTGATGCACACTGGTTAGGATGTAGCAGTGTGTCATACTGCCCACCAGCCAGTGAACATATATATATATATGTGGGTAGCCATGCAGGATGCTGGAAAATCGCTAGTCTCTACTGGAGCTAAGTGGTACACAGCTGTGTATCACTGTGGTGCTCTTACAGTGACAAGATGGCCCCGCGCATGTGCAGTCCTTAGGTCAGTTGCCATCTTGGTACAGGGAATGTCACACAACCTTGAAGAAGAGACTTGCTCTCGAAATGCGTTGGATGCAGGTGACAGGAGTGCTATCTTTTGCCTTTGATTACAGTGGAGTAGAACTGGAGTCCAATTGCAGGAAGGCCTAGAAGAAGGTTTCGGAGCCCCCATCTTTAATACTTACATGCCTTATTGACATCTGGTAAACCTCTATCTTGAAATGTCTTTTAATATTGATTATATGATATAACTGAAATAAATTCTGTATCACTTATTACACTGTTTTCCTTATGCTTCTCTTTCTATATGTTTTGAAAATTATTTTTCTTGAATCATATGTTGAAAATCCTATGAAGCACAATGGATAGCATCAGAGACTTTTGAGGGAAATACATTTCTTAAATAAGCTTGTTAGTTCACAGCTATTTTCTTCATATGTCACTGCAATAGTGCACGTGTTTGGTCTATTTTTCATTGTTTGGCTACTTTTTAGTTAATTGGGTTTAACCAATACCAGCTGGGTGCTGCTGTCCATTTGCTTTATAGTGCCAGGGTCCTACTTCATTGTTAGTTAGAACATTCTGGCAGTGTTGTAATTGTAAATATCGACATTTGGTATGTCAAAATGCTGTCCATATCAACATTCTGAATGTGGACATTAAGATCATGTCAACATACTGGTGTTGACATTCAGAATGTTGACTTTATAATACTCCACCTTAAGGGGGATCACTGCTGTGGTAAAGGGTAAAGCCTATTCATCAAGCATTGAAGTATTTTTCTATGTTCTCTCAATATCCTAATCAGATGGTGTAACCAGAAAATAAGCATATTATTTTATTCACTACTATTTAAGTTTATTTTATTGGGAAAACAACAGAGTGGTTCTTGTCAATAAAAATGGTACTGGTACTCACCAGCATAATTTCTTGACCCACTGTTTTCACATCTCCGCTTTCTGGTTCAAGTCTGCACATCAGTGAGGCAGAAAATCAGGGCCGGATTCAGGCAGGTGGGGGGTATGCAATATGTGGGAGGTCCCTAGTGTGTGGCGGCCCTGGGACGGCTGCCACTGTCAATCCTCCAATAATCCGGCCATGCAGAAAATGATTAAAAAACAGTTTTCCGTCTGAGCAAAAGGTAAACTGTAGGGAGTTTGGCAAGGATGTTTGGCAAGGATTGTGGCAAGCATGCTGAAGTTTCAACTTACCACACAGTTAGTCTAGTGATTGCCCAGTGGTCTCATCTCCACTACAAAATATTATACTTCACATACTGTATAATGCTCTGCCATCAAGTGCTGGAGCCTGTTGCTCTGCATAAAAAACACTGGGGGTCATTCCGAGTTGATCGTAGCTGTGCTAAATTTAGCACAGCTACGATCATTCACTCTGACATACGGGGGGGGGGGTGCCCAGCACAGGGCTAGTCTGCCCCGCATGTCAGTGCCGCCCCCTCCCGCAGAACTGCAAAGGCATCGCACAGCGACGATGCCTGTGCACTTCAAGAGGAGCTCCCGACCAGGGCAGCTTTAGCGTGCTGGCCGGAAGCTACTGGTCGCTCCCCGGCCCGCAGCGGCTGCGTGTGACATCATGCAGCTGTCGCAGCCCGCCCCCCAGCGGTCCGGCCACGCCTGCATTGGCCGGACCGCGCCCCCCTAAACGGCGGCTTAACGCTGCCATCCAGCCCCCTCCCGCCCAGCGACCGCCTCTGCCTCAGAGGCAATCGCTAGGCAATGATGGCTGGCATGCGCCGGCGCACTGCAGCACTGGCGCATGCGCAGTTCCGACCCGATCGTTGCGCTGCCAGAAACTGCAGTGAGCAATCGGGTCGGAATGACCCTCACTGTCTAATAGTAAGATGATTGTGCACCCTCTAGAAATATTGTGAGATGTTATATAGAATTTTATTCCTACTAAGGGGCATATTTATCTTCATCTGCAATTTAGCCCTAATAGTTTTAGGGGGGTATTCAATTAGTACCGTTTTTTCGACCATTCACAAAAACTGCACTTTTTGCCGTTTTTAGGTCAAATTTACATTCAACCTATTCAATGCCCGTGCCGTTTTTTTCAACTGGTCAAAAAATCCAGCACTGGCGAAAACCACATGTATCGGCAAATTTTCCGCTGGTGCACATGTTTTGGCAAATTTGCGGGCGTTTTCGCCCATTTTTGAAGCAATTTTCGCCCATGCAAATTCGAAAAAAAAAAGTGAAATGGCACAGGCGAAAATGGATTAAAAAATGGTCAAAAATGCCCATAATTCAATACCCTGTGTTGACCAGTCTTAAAAACTGCACTTGGTTGAATACCCCCCATAATGTCTTGTTGCATATTGCAGCAATAAGAAATTAATTATCATGGCAGTGTATCAAATATATACTTCTGTATTTGGACCAGTGTGGTAACTGGACATCACATGTGTAAACAGCTTTGTCTCCTGTAAAATATGAAGAAATGTAGCCCATAGGCTGTTGACATGTACAGTAGTTAAATGGTTAAATGCTACAAGCTACAGTATCTCTTAACTGTTATTGTGCATGGCTCATTAGCCACAATAACATCACATGTCTGAGTCACCAGACTTAAAGTTCAGGATGATTAGACTGCAGGTGCATGTTGTTTACTCAGCTATATAAAAGGGTCTTCCTATTCCCAAGCCTGTCACTGTGTTATTGGAGTATCACAGTGCTGTACTGCTGTAGAGTACATAAGGCCTACTTCAGACCTGATTGCAGCAGCAAATTTGTTAGCTAATGGGCAAAACCATTTGCACTGCAGGGGGGGCAGATATAACATGTGCAGAGAGAGTTAGATTTGGGTGGGGTGTGTTCAAACCGACATCTAAATTGCAGTGTAAAGCAGCCAGTATTTACCCTGCACAGAATCAATATAACCCACCCAAATCTAACTCTCTCTGCACATTTTATATCTGCCCCCCCCCCCGCAGTGTAAATGGTTTACCCCATTAGCTAACAAATTTGCTTCTGTAATCGGATCTGAATTACCCCCACACCCCAAGAGAGATTGATAGCTTTTCATACTGACTGCTGTTTAACTTCTATCAAATGTATCCGGTTATCTTCAGTAAAACCGACTCTGGTTTAAAACTGATGTATGGACTAACCTCCTTGCTCATATCCGCTACACACCTACCAACTTGTAAGCACTGCCAACATAAGTTTCATTGGCTAACACCACCTAAATATTGTGTGAAAGTGTAGCTATTTGGAGCTTGATACATTTCACATTTTAACAATTTCACTTTTCCAATCGAAAACTAAGGAAGGGATTTTTGTCTCCATTTTCAATATTTGGGGATACTTAATCAAATGATGATGTTCTCTTCCATTACTGCTGTTGTGTGTCAGCCCTCCTTGTGCCAGCCCACCTTTTCAGATAAGTGTGATTTATTTAGCATATTGGTTCTGGCATACCCACTGTACTTAACAAATTATACTTATATATAACACTTGCTTATATACTGTAGACTTGCACATGTATTTTTGTTGCTCAACTTCAGTAATAAATTGTATATTTTACATAAAAAAATGGTTTGCACTTAACTATAAATGGGTCACATCATAATTTCAGGATGTGCTATTTATGTAAATGTAAATTTAACAGTATACAAAAAACCTATATATGGCTATATAATGGCTGAACCATACACCATACAATTCTAAATAGTCTGGAAAAAAATTAAAAATCAAATTATCAGACTGTTAGTTTGCACTTCCAATTAACTAGTTGTCAACACAAAATCAAAAGTCAAAAACTTTTTATTTAATTTGATATATATGATGATATATTAAATAAAAATGCATTAGTTACTTAGTACTCACTAAGTTATTCACATGCCGAAAAACAGCATAACTGAATAATATGAATAGTTTAACTGGAATATTCTTATGTTAGCAAAGTGTGTAATATTCTGTAATTGCACTTCTTGGAGCAGAGTGACTCATATATTACAATATGCTGCTCTAAAAAGTATGTGAATTAAAAAACACAAAATAGAATGTGATTTTTATTATTTTTTTTCAAATTGATAAGATGCAATTCCAAAAGTATCAACTAATGAAACAAATGTGGCATTCTTAGTAGTAGAATAAGAAGTTCTGGTAGTTAGTCACTCTTGAATATCAGAATGTAGCATTTGGAGGATAAACCCCTAATGTATGCTGAGACACACAGTTTTTTGGCCAGTACTGTCAAGATAATTAATGCTTTAGGTCACCTTATTTGTACCAGAGAGCTAATTTATCAAAAATGTGTACTTATGCCCTTGAAATGTATTAAATAATCCTGATCCAATGAAACGGACTATATCAATGTCATAGTTTATAAAATGCAGCAATGCAATATACTGTACTAAACATGACTCACAAAATGATAATTCCTATTGTAGAAGATGTTACTGTATTTTTAAATTGTCCAATGCTTGCATTTACCATCCCATAGTAATAGTGTAGATCAGTGGTTCCCACACTTTCTTGAATCATGGTGCCCTAGATTATCGACTTTTTTTCATTGGACCCCCAGGATAATAAATTTATTATTGATATATTTGGAAAAAATATATAAAATTAAGTAAATTGTGACTACCTGTCATCCCTAGGTTTGGTTATATGTGTATAGAGCTGTGCTTCTGATTGTCCATGTTTTATGATTGGCAGCCACTAGTACTGGTTTTGCTTATCACTTTGATCATTAATAATTTGATTTGGTCCTGGACCCAAACCCGAGGCACCCCTGTAACAGCTTGCGGCACCCCAGGATGCCTAGGCACATAGTTTGGAAAGCACTGGTGTAGATAGATAGATAGATAGATAGATAGATAGATAGATAGATAGATAGATAGATAGATAGATAGATGTGAATCTAGAGAAAATAGAGCCTTAAGACACCTAAACTTGTTTATCTGTAGTAATATAACATTTCCCAGTTGAGGGGGCATTGATACAGACAACCAAAGATCCCCTCCCCTCCCGCACCAACACACACACACACACACACACACACACACACACACACAGAGGGTGATTCAGACCTGATTGCACGCAGGCTATTTTTTGCACTGCAGCGATCAGGTAGTTGCCGCCTACAGGGGAGGAGGTAATCGCTGTGCAGCGTTACGAACGCTTGTGCAGAGAGCTGCACAAACTAAGCTTGTGCAGTCTTTACACAGCTCAGGACTTACTCAGCTGCTGCGATGATCCTGGAGGGAGCTGACGACAGGAACCCTCCCTGGAAACGGCCGGGCACGCCTGCGTTTTCCTGGACACTCCCTGAAAACGGTGAGTTGCCACCCTCGAACACCTTCTTCTTGTCAATCTTCTTGCGATTTTTCTTCGTAGAATCTGTCAATGTCCGGTGACCCCCATTGCCGGCCAGTAACGCGCCTGCGCATGTGCTGTTCAAACCCGATCGCGTGGCTGCAAAAAAGACAGCATGTGAATGGGTCTAAATGACCCCCACAATTCGTTGTGTTTTTCTAACCATCTCCAGAGCTTCAACAAAACTGTTTTCATTTGCTAGCTCAAGGGAATGTACATCTGGTTGCATCTATATGCATCTTTGAAAACCTTTTTCAAAGCAATGTATGTGGAGGCATTTTTATGAACATCATTATAGAAACACAATAAGAAACTGTATATTTGTTCATATTAATCAGCAGACTAATGCACACATTCCCAGAACATGCAATTAGGCAGATCAACACTAATCCTAAACATTTCAAGACAAAGGCAATATTATTTAATCATGCTGACAACCAATGGGTATAAATATGGAAGTACAGACAGAAGAAGAAACAGGCAGCATGAAAAAGCAATAAAAAAACCCAGCAAAGTCTAAAGGCAAAAGCCAAAAATCTAACAATAAGTATTTTTTTTTATAATAGTCCTTGGTTTTATACATCAAGCAACAGTAGAACTATGGAATAGTGGATTTTAAACTTTTTTAAACTATCCCTATACCATACAAAACAATATGAAATTGTAGACACTGTTTCTAAAGCTACTGTATGCACTATACATAGTTTAGCTCTATATCCTGTCATATATTGTAACAGTCTTTGTTGCTGAATTGACTCCCATATAATATTTTGCCCATTTTGTGATTATTTGTCTTGCTCTGGAATCTGGGGTAGTAGTGTGTTCTTTCTGTCCATAGGTAGTCATCTTTCAGATCAATTACTGGTTTCTTCAAGTACTGTATCTATTTTGCACCTGTTTTGAGATGTTTGCACAAGATAACTAATTATTGTTTGCACATGTGACCATACAAGGATAATTATGAATATTTAGGCTGCCCAGTCCCACATGCCTTGAAACGGGTTACCTTGCTAAGTCAAACTGCATTTCCTTGGTGTTTCCTGGATCCTGCTGACCTGGGCTGTGATTAATGACTTTGGTCATCTATGTTGCACTCAGTGCAACCCAGCAGTTTCTTGTTAAGTCTTCTTAAGAAGCCGTGACGTGTTCCTCCAGCAGCAGAGTTCAAGTCCTCTTGTGAGGTCCTCTAATTTAAAACCAGGAAGACCATTAGAATATTTGCCTAAAATGAGTTACCACTTCCC
This sequence comes from Pseudophryne corroboree, assembly GCF_028390025.1. NCBI lineage: Eukaryota > Metazoa > Chordata > Amphibia > Anura > Myobatrachidae > Pseudophryne > Pseudophryne corroboree. Next base: position 930,452,921 of record NC_086444.1, on the reverse strand, counting down.
TTTGTCAGTTGCAATTGCCGGAAAAATTCAGTTTTCCACACAGATCTCTATTCAAACTAACTAATCAAGTTGACTGTGCTCAAGCATGCCTATCCTTAAAACCTGGACTGTTTGTGTGCCTTGAGGATCGGGGTTGGGAAACATTGGGGGTAATTCCAAGTTGATCGCAGCAGGATTTTTGTTAGCAATTGGGCAAAACCATGTGCACTGCAGGGGAGGCAGATATAACATGTGCAGAGAGAGTTAGATTTGGGTGGGGTGTGTTGAATCTGCAATCTAATTTGCAGTGTAAAAATAAAGCAGCCAGTATTTACCCTGCACAGAAACAAAATAACCCACCCAAATCTAACTCTTTCTGCACATGTTATATCTGCCTCCCCTGCAGTGCACATGGTTTTGCCCAATTGCTAAAAAAAATTCTGCTGCGATCAACTTGGAATTACCCTCATTGATTTAACAAGTTACCCATAATTTGCAATTTGATAAGTGACTTTCCTGAGTTCATTTAATGCACTGATCACAATTTGGGCCTGATTCATGTTTGAACGTAAAGCAAAAAAGCAAACAACTGGGTAAAACTTGTTGCACTGCAGGTGGGGCAGATGTAACACGTGCAGAGAAAGTTAAGGTGCTATTGAACAGCGGGTCCGTCATCCAGTGTGTACCAATGATGTCTGTGAATGCCATCGTTCACATACATATGGCGTTGGCACGGCAGTACACATGATGACCAATATATATACAGATATATTGGTGCATCGTTCTGTGTGTACAGGCGGTCGGCCAATCACCCGTACACATGCTGCAGCATCTGATGGTGATTGACGGCTCAACTGGTAGGGCGCATGTAAATGCCCATCCAGTTCGTGATGTCACTCACGATGGATCAGGCAGTGTGTATGCACAACACACTGCCTGAGCCGCCTATAGATATATCTGCAGATCAGTTAATATGCAGATATATCTATCAGTGAGTACCCAGCATTAGATTTAGGTGGGAGTGTTTAAACTGAATCTAAATTGCAGTGTAGAAATCAAGCTTTCTGACATGTGCGAGCTACATGCAAAAGCAGCCTGTATTTACCCTGCACAGAAACAAAAAATAAAAATAAAAATTATATATATATATATATATATATATATATATATATCATTATCTCAGTAGGGTAATCAAAACTGTGTGATTTTGAATTTTCGATAAGGGATACTCAACCTGTAGATGTATTTGCTCTGGGGTAAAACCAGGAAGACCATTAGAATCTTTGACTAAAATGAGTTACAACTACAATTGCAAGAGAAATTCAGTTTCCCACACAGATCTCTATTCAATTGTTTTGATAAAGGTAACACAAATACTGACGTCAATGGACATTGGTGGTAACTGCCAAGATAAAAGTATCTATTTGACATATTATTGATCTTCATGAACTAATGATTTTGCTGTGTATTGCCATAACTATCCAGTTGTGAAAGATCTCCATGACTCTAACATGAAATATTCCTACATATACATTAAACATAATCTACTGCTATTTGCAAATGATCAGTGGATGTCAGTGGTTAGCATTAATGCCTTACAGTGCTATGGTCTTAGGTTCAATTTCCTCCAATGTCCTGAATGTGTGGAGTTTGCATGTTCTCCCTGTACCTGAATTCTAATGTGTCACCACTGGGACAAGGACTGGCATGAATGACTGAAAAGTTCTCTGTAAAGCACTGCAGAATATGTATGCACTATATAAATAAAGTTATAAATATGTAATTTATTACTGCGGGACTTTTGTGCTCAAACACTCCTACTGCTTCATACAAGAAGTACAGGGGTGTGGAACATAAGGTCGACAGTAACTAGGTCGACAGTCAGTAGGTTGACCACTATTGGTTGACAGTGAGTAGGTCGACACCTGAAATAGGTCAACACGGTCTTTAGGTTGACATGAACAAAGTCGACATGCAAAAAGTTTTTTTTTTTATTGTGTTTTCTTCGTAAAGTTACCGGGAACCCCAATTAGTGAACCATGTCCACTCGCCATGCTTCAGGCAAGGTGCCTCACTCCGCTACCGCTGCACTTGGTACAGGTTATTATTCCCAATCATACTCCACGTAGATCGTAAGGTATTAAAAAGTTCAAAAAATTCAAAATATTTGAAAAACTCATGTCGACCTAGTGACCATGTCGACCTGTAGACCATGTCAACCTAATGCATGTTGACCAATAGTGGTTGACCTAATGAGTGTTGACCTAAGTGCAGTTGACCTTAAGACCGGGGAGGTCATTCCGAGTTGATCGCTAGCTGCCGTTGTTCGCAACGCAGCGATCAGGCTAAAAATCGGCACTTCTGCGCATGTGTTTGGCGCGCAGTGCGGACGCGTGACGTACTTTCACAAAAGCTGATGCAGTTTCACACAAGGTCTAGCGACGCTTTTCAGTCGCACTGCTGATCGGTGAGTGATTGACAGGAATGGGGCGTCTCTGGGAGGTAACAGACCATTTTCTGGGAGTGTGCTGAAAAATGCAGGCGTGTCAGATACAAACGCAGGCGTGCCTGGGGAAACAGGGGAGTGGCTGGCCGAACGCAGGGCGTGTTTGTGACGTCAAAACAGGAACTAAACATTCTGAAGTGATCGCTAGCTAGGAGTAAGTCTCGGGCTACTCTGAAACTGCACAATCTTTTTTTGTAGCAATGCTGCGATCCTTTCGTTCACACTTCTGCTAAGCTAAGATACACTCCCAGAGGGCGGCGGCTTAGCATTTGACCTGCTGCTAAAAGCAGCTAGCAAGCGAACAACTCGGAATGAGGGCCTGGATCCCAAGTACAGATATGTATATAATATTCTAAAAATATAATCTATTACAATACAGAAATGTCAGTGTAGCACTGTGCTGACACTTATGCTGCATTCAGATCGCAAATGCCGGATCCTACCCGGTAAGAGAAACGTGTACTTACCGGGTGGGATCCGGCATTTGCGCTCCGTTGCTTGCTTTCCGACCCGGCAATATACCGGGTCGGTTGCCATAGCAGCGGAGGGCGCAGCAGCAGCAGGGGCAGGGGTGGAGGCGGCGCCGGAAGATGAGCTCATCTCCTGCGCCGCCTCTGCCTATGCTGTGAATGGGAGCCGTGTCGCATCGGAACCGCTCCCATTCACACTGCGCCTGACCCGGTAATCAACCCGGTAATAACCCTTCTTTTTTACCGGGTTGAATTACCGGGTCAGGCGACCCGCTAATTCTGAAAAGGACCTTTCACATCGCACACTGACCCGTTTCAACACGGCGATATGCCATGTCGATACCGGGTTTTTAGTGCGATGTGAAAGGGGTTTTAAACTCTGATGCTCAACCCTACAGTAATGATCTGTAAATATGCCTTCTTTGTAAGCAGGGACTTTATACAAATGGAGCTACAACTTCCTTCCCTTGTGTACATCCATGCCGTCAAATTTGCAAAGACTGAAATGCCCACTTTCAACGTTCGTACATGCTGTAATGCCAAGTGGTACACCTTTAGATTCCAATATTCTATGTGTGCAGCCGCTTTCACTACTTCGTCCAAAAACTCCCATAACCATTCCATTGAAATAACCATTTTTACATATATTTCTAGTTACTTCCAAGTCACTGCCCTGGAATGTCTTAGACATTTTAAGACACTTCACCCTGCATGTGCCTGACATAATAAACAACTGACTCTGCATGGAGACAATTGGGACACATGCACTGTGCGACTAAGATGCATGTGCCGCAGCAGGAAGTTAAACCGCTACATCCGACATTTTTGTCAGTGCATACAGCTCTGGATCAGGCTCGTGCTCTCTTCCATTAATAGCTTGTAGAATTTAAGCTTGCACTGAAATTTGGATAGATGATGCTACTATGTACTCAGAGAATGTTTCATAGACTATCTAAAAGAATATCATTGAAACATCACACGTTTGCAAGATGGCACTGGTTTGTGATTCACTTATTTCTATTTTGTAGGAAAGAGACATTTTGTCTCCATTTATTTAACTAAGGGTTTCCCAACCTCAGTCTTCAAGGTACACTAACAGTACAGGTTTTAGTGATATTTATGTTTGAGCACAAATGGTTAAATCAAAATAACTAAGACACTAATCAAATCAACTGTGCTCAAGCATGGCTATCCTTAAAACCTGGACTGTTTGCGTGCCTTCAGGGGCGGGGTTGGAAAACACTGATTTAACAAGTTGCCCATAATTTGCAATTTGATAAGCAGCTTTCCAAAAGTTCATTTAATGCACCCATCAGTGGCATAACTCCCGGAGTCAATGGAGACATTGGCGGCTGGGCATTAGGCATCAGGGGGGGCACAGAGGAGATGGGCACTTCTGCAGTGAATGGTAGCACACCTGCAGGAGTGTTGGTTAGTGCATACTAACCATCACTCCTGGGCAGGCTGAGGCTCCCGTCCCACAGGCCAGTGTTGTGGTTCACCTGAAAGCCCACCTAATCTCCCAGAATTCCCCTTCCTGCATGGCATCTGGATCTCGCATGCTCATGATGTAAGCCAGGGGGAAAAGCATGATGGCTGGCAATGCACAATAGCAGCATCGCCACTCAGCAGAGCCTGCGAGCAGTGAGCTGGCTCCCCCTCAACATTGCAGGGAAGGCAAGGAGACCACATGGTGGCAGCAGCAAATCCCTCCTCCGCACACTGGGAGCCGGGTGAAACAGTAGACACTGGTGGTGCAGACATTCCGTTCCTTCACAAACAAGAAGGGTTGGTGCTGATCTGTTTCCTCTTCTCCAGGTCTGTCAGTGGCTTAGCCACGTCTGCAGCTGCTGGAATGTGCGTGGGACCACAGTAGTCAGGACAGGGTTAGAGGGCTGAATGGCTGTACTTTATAACTTTCCCAATGTTGCCCCCTCACCCAGCCTAGTAGGAGTCTGAGGCTGGGAATCATGCAGGCTAATGGGGAGGGGTTGCAAGGGAGATTGTTGTGTTTTGCTAAGTGCACCCACCCCTTAGCTGACAGGTTGCCCTACCTAGCTGTGGCTGGGCACTCGCTAATCACATGCACAAAGCACCCATATACTGTAGCTGCCAGCAGAGGAATCTGATATATACTATATAGCAGTAGCACAATATCCTGTCTGTCAAGATACCGACTGCCAAAATAACGACACCAGAATCCTGACTCCCATCAGAACACCGGCATCCAGAAAACATTGGGATCCTGACACCAGAATCCACACAGCCAGAACCCTGAAGGTAAGTATTGCCAGGAGGTTAGAGTTAGCCTTTGCGGGGCAGGGTGTGTATGTAGGTTTAAACTCTAAGGGGGAGGGTTAGGCTGCACGGTGTGGAGGATTAGGTTTAGGCACTAACCAGGGAGGTTAGGGTTAGGCACCAATGTGGGAGGATCGGGTTAGGCTGTGGTAAGTGAAGGTTAGGGGTAGGTGGTAAGATAGTAAGAACAACACACCCCTGTCAAGATCTTTAACATTGGGAAGCCGCTGGCATCCCATGCACCGAGATATTATAACCAACCTGTACACACAGCTTTCTGCTGAGCAATGCAACTTTGCTGCAGAAAAATATGTGTGTGACTCCAGGCTTCCTGTTTCTCAACAGCTTCAGTAGAACCACATGTTCCAGCAATAGTTTCCATCTTAAGTACAGGTAGTCTGCGGCTTTTCAGTTCCTGCGTAACTACTAGCCACAGCATGCCTTGCAACTTTGCAAGCCTCTCTCACTGACTGCGTATGCTGCCACTTGTAGCTCCACAGCAGCTTTAGTGTTTTTAGTGATATTTAGTTTACAATGCTTTTATCAATAAATGCCATCTGACAGTTGGGGTCATTCCGAGTTGATCGCTCGCTAGCTACTTTTAGCAGCCATGCAAACGCATAGTCGCCACCCACGGGGGAGTGTATTTTTGCTTTGCAAGTGTGCAAACGCATGTGCAGCCGAGTGGGACAAAAACATTTTTTGCGTAGCTCTGGACTTACTCTGCCGTTGCGATCACTTCAGTATTTTTGGTCCTGGAATTGACGTCAGACACCTTCCCTGCAAATGTTTGGACATGCCTGCATTTTTCCAAACATTCCCTGAAAATGGTCAGTTGCCACCCACAAATGCCCTCTTCCTGTCAATCTCCTTGCAATCGGCTGGATTCTTTGTGAAATCCATTGTCCTGCAACTATCTGCTTTGTACCTGTACGACGCGCCTGCGCATTGTGGTACATACGCATGTGCAGTAGTAACCTGTTTGCTGCGCTGTGAAAAACGGCAGCTAGCGATCAACTTGGAATGACCCCCAGTGTAACCAATTGTAATCCATTGGCCCACCTGTCCACCACTAGATTAGGTGCCTTGGAACAGAGGTGGTCATCATGGTTGGCGAATTATCGTTTCTGAATTGTCTACAGAAGCGGACATAGTAATGGCAATGCTGACGCATTATCCAAACTGCCCATTCTGAAGGAAGGGTAGGATGAAGAAGATTTATGGGAGCAGGACAAAGTACCTGACTTTAGACCTTCAGCCCATACATATCAACAGGGCATGATATCCTCTGAATCGTTGGAGGGCCAAGAACAGTACAGCGGAGGAACAAGTGCTGATTGGACACAATGGCAGAACGACAGTCCTGTTATGCGACAAGTGAAGGGATTGCTGATGACCTCCCACAAGCTAACCAGAATGGAGCGACAGAGATCCTCAGAAGAATTCTTGAAATTATGGCAGCAAAGAGACTGCTTGGATTTATGTGAAAATTTGTTGGTCCGGAGGAGTATTGACCCTAAGACCCACCTAGCAATTGTTCAAATAATAGTTCCAGGTAACATGGTGGAGTTCATACTATGCAGTTATCATGATTAATCTGGGCATTTCAGGGTGGGAAAGATGGAAGCAAAGCAGAGAAAATGATTTAATTGGGTCAATATGCATCAGGATGTTGAGTACTGGTGCCACCGATGTACCACTTGTGTCCTTCGTCGACCAGCTTGTCCGTGCCAAAAAGCACCTTTATCCTCTATTGTCAGCCATTGGAAATTGTATGTATCGACCATGTGAAGCTGGAAGCCAGTCGTACAGGATATCTTTATGCTTTTACGATTATAGATCACCAAATTTGCAGTGGTTCTTCCTGTCAAAGACTTAATAGCTAAGACTGTGGCAGAAATATTATGGCAAGCATACGTACGACCATATGGATATCCTATCAACATCCTGACGGATCAAGGGGCAGCTTTTGAGTTGCAGTTATTCAAAGACCTATGTAGCTTTTACGCCTGCAAGAAACTTCATACAATGGCATATCACCCCCAGGGCAAAGGGCTTTCAGAAAAGACGAATCAGACTTCCTCAATGGCTAGATTGTCCCGTGCTGTTAGCCGAGTTGGTCTTTATCTACAACAACACAGTACACAGTTCAACTGGCTATACACTGTATTATTTGATGTTCGGCCGACTAGGCAAACTACCCACTGATGTACAATTGGGAGTGCCACTAGATCAATTGATGGAGTCTACTGTTGAAACATGCTGGGTCAGGGAACATCAACATCAACTAAGGACCGCGCAAAGCATAGTCAATGAACAGATGGACCATGTACGAGTGCATCAGAAAAACTATTATGATATTACAGCTCATGTTACACCTCTGGAGATCGGCAGCCCTGTGCTGAAAAAGAATCACCAGTGGCATAGCAAATTAGATGCTCCATGGGAGTCAATTCCTTATATAGTCATCAAAGTGCCTACATCAGAATCAGCAGTTTACCGCATTAGACGTGAAAGTAACCAGAAAGTTTAGTCCATAGAGATTAACTGAAATTGCACCCAATAGATACTAACCAGGTGGAGTAAATGGAAGGATGTCCAACAATGAATACACATATATTCTGTGCAGAGCCTTTCAGCAACCCGATGGATTTTATGTTGATGAATTGGCCAGTCTTGAACAGTGCAGAGAACCCTCTGCGACGTGAGAGTACTGACACTGCTTCTTTAGAGGAGGGCGACAGAGCCTCTGAGACTCTGTCACTGAGATGTTCAGAAAGAAGCACTAAAAATAACCTCCCTATCCGATACCGGCAATAGGAAAATGTACATGTTGTAATGTTGACCAATTGTGTCAGTAAGGTGCAGATACAAATGTCTGTCTTAAAGTTAAAGTTTCAAAGTTTTACTGTAATAGCATCTGTTGTTATGCCATGTGAGGTAAAAATGTATTTAATGCTCATACCACAATGTTAGGTATTTTGTTATGCCATGCGTGAGGACATGCAAGATTCAAGCCGGGAAGTATGTGGCATTCCAGTAAAGGACTGTGCCCCTGTGTCCTCAACACCCCGTTCTGTGCATAAAACATAGGGGACATTTGTATATAGCCTGGCATCACAGTGGTGGCAGTGGGACAGCAGCCACAGGACCGGCGCGCAGCCATGGGTCTGGGACTTTAACCCACACACTGGCAGCAGGAGACTGATGCTGCTCATGGCAGGAGAGATGTGTAGGAGGTCCGTTGGGTGGCTATCTTGAGAACGGTGGAGCGGGGTGAGGAGAGCTTACTGGAGGTGCAGTGTATTAGAGCGCACCGGGAGGATTGCTGGCCCTGATCACTGTGCTACAAGTTCCTGGCGCCTGGAGAAGAGGAGGAGCGGTCCAACTCCCTGTGACACTGCCGTCTGTGTGTGTCCAGCTGGCAGCTGTGACTGACAGAGGGCAGAGCGGAGGTGTGGCATCACTGCCTTCTCGCCCAGGGATGGAGTTTGGATGGACAGCCCCAGCCTGAGAGCAGCTACAGGAGGGAAGAAGATAGAGAATCCCCACCCACAGAGGTGGTACCAGAGGCGGCTCTCAGCTCTAGTTCAACAGCAGGGGGTGGAAAAAAGTGGTCCCTGGTCAGAAACTGACAGCAGCTCCCAGCTTGACAGGTTACAGGTACCACAGTTGAGGGATACTATACCAAAGCACAGGGAGTGGTAAGAACTGACCCATTACATTGGTAAAGAGCCATAGTCCTAGTGCTACACTCACACCCAGTAGTGCTCACCAGGATCAGACTGATGGTTATTAACCCCCTCCTGGCTACGCTTGCCCCCAACCTTTGAGTACTGCAGTCCAGTGACGCGCACACTACATAAAAGTGGACAGGCTATTTCTGGTTATTTAAGATCCCCCCGTCAGGCCTTCAGCATCAACTATATATATTTTGATAGTAAGACACCAAGGCATACCTTGCTACATATCGGAGGCAGGTTAGCGGCCGACATGGCGTCACCATTTAGAGACTGCAGCCACACTATGTTTGAACCTGGTTAGCGCTCACAGTGCAAGAGGCAGTTCGTCCATCCAGAATAGATAAGGCTCCTTCAGGGTCCTAAACCTTCCCTTCTACTCATTAGGCCACCTTCGCCAAGGGACTGTGCCTTTCCCCACAGGAGTAAGCTATAACCGGCTAAAACTGCATCGTTTATTAAGACCACCCATAGAGAGAAAAGGATACAAAGACTTTAATAGTACTACATCTCCATATGAGGATACATTGTAGCAAATGGCCACAGACAGAATTATAGTATAAAGCCCTGTGACTAGTTAGGGTAAGCTTTGCTTCTACTTGTAAAACTTTTGTGTTACAACTTTTACTAAAGCCCAGATTCAGTGACTATCTTCAGAAAATTAACTAGCTATAGACAGTGCACTATAAACATAAATATGGGTGTAGTATGTCTGACCAGCGCTCAGGAGACCGCCGGTCAGCATACCGACGCCGGGATCCTGGCAGCATACCGACGCCGGGATCCCGGCGGGTAGGGGCGAGTGCAGCAAGCCCCTTGTGGGCTCGGTGTCGACCTGCGGTCGCCACATGTTCTATTCCCACTCTATGGGTGTCGTGGACACCCACGAGTGGAAATAGTCCCTGGTGGTCAGCATGCCGACCATCGGGATAGTGAGGGGGCGGGATGTCAGTGGAGGTCATGTGACCGTCGGTCTCCCGACCGCCGGTCACATGAATACCACCCCATATCTATATATATACTTGGGGGAGGATCCTTTTTTCTATATGCCAAGAGAGGAGGGCACCCTGGCACAAACATCATTATTCATCCTGAGTGCCGGATAAATACATACCTATACAATTGGTGTACAAGCCTGTACCCCTAAGGATCAAGGCACCAGAATCTTTTCTCAATTCTCTTCATTATATTGATTATATCATTTACCTTGGACTCTTTACAATTGACTACAGTTTTGTTGTCTACCACTGATAAACTTCTCCAGGAGATCCAATCAACCGCTGCTATATTGCCATTTATAACACAGATTCACAAATGGCTTGCAGTGAGGTCAAGTCATTCATAGATCTTAAATCACATTTAGATGATACATTGACGTTCACCCAAGAACACGCGGACACCATTTTATTTCAAGAAGATCTTCATCCTACACAAAATGTATGTATGTACTGTATATAGATGTTACCATAAGCATTCACCAAGGCAAACTCAGAACATCGTTATACACCAAAAATACGGACCGGAACACCATGTTATTACATAGTAGTTGTCATCCACCTGCCCTGATCAAAGGGCTACCAAGATCACAAATGATTAGGGCAGCACGTATTTCCAGTAATCCAGAAGATTTAGAACAAGCTCTGTCACACATGGTGGAAAAATTTGCCTCCAGAGGATACCATTATAGAGAGCTGTTAAAAACGAAAAACATAGTGCTACATATGCCACGTGAACAACTGTTACAACCCACACAGAAAAATAAAAAGGATGACAGAATCAAAATACCTTTTGTGACTACATTCAACACAGCCAGTGCAGTGATTCCACAAGCAACCAAGGCCCTTTGGCCAATTATTACAGGAGACAAAGATCTACCAGTATTTAAAAATACCCGTATTATGCCCAGCTATAAAAGAGGCCGAAGCATTCGGGATCGTCTAGTGAAAACCAACATCACTGCACAAATGAATGCAACATCACTAGGTACCATCACTAAAAAACCGGGATGCTATAGATGCATATCTTGCACCACTTGTAAATACATGGATCCAGGACATTTTTTTGTCAATCAGCAAACTGGACACAAATACAAAATAAAACATGTAATAACTTGTACCACACCGTATATTGTGTACATCATTACATGTCCTTGTGGTTACACTTATGTGGGACAAACGATACGTAATCTACGTGACCGCATGGCCCTTCATAGATCGGCAGTTAAAGCAGCGTTGGAAGGCAAAAATATAGACCAGCCAGTAGCGAGACACTACCGATTACATGGACATCGCCTATCAGACCTTCGCTGCAAGATCATAGACCATATTCCAGCCTTGACAAGAGGGGGTGACCGTCAAAAACTCCTGACCAAATGTGAATCCAAATGGATATACCTGTTGGGAGCGTTAGCACCCAATGGACTAAATGAAAAATTCACCTGGAACACCTTCTTAACTTGAAAAAGCTTACCATATAGATTAAACTCATGCTCCTAAAGTTTAAATGTTAGTTGGACATATGCAATTATAAATATAAGCAGATTGTCATTCAATATATACACACCTTAATAATTGTATTTTTTGCATTACCCATGAGCTTATAATTTAATATGGTAAAGCTCCTGTATATTCAGTTTTTAACTGTATTTTTTAACCCACTTTTACACTATTTTATTATATCACTTATCAACTATATTCAAGCCCATTTATAAATATATGCAATATTGAAGCTTGATCTTCACTTTCACACAGGTTCTCCCGGCGCAACGGGACCCGAGGCTTGATCGGGTTGCCCAGCAACCATGACGTCACGAACGGAGCGACTTGCTGACGCACCCGGAAGCCGACGGCCCGGGACACCGAGAGACACCGCACGCTGCACACACAGGTATTTAACATCGGTAAGTACACTTCAACTCTGTTTAGTCACTTGCATCACCATTTATGTTGCACAGCCTGAAGAAAAGACCGTAATGGTCTTGAAACGTTGCTGCTTTTGCACCATGCTGTAATTTTACAATACAGATTTATTTAATAAGACCATGGAGTGCCGCCTGTGTTTCCTTCTTTAAGCCTCTGCATAGGACTTGGGGGAGGATCCTTTTTTCTATATATATATATATATATATATATATAGTTTTCTATATGTTACCGCGGTTACAAAGGGGCACCCAATTGAAGAGTAACCTTGACAGTGTAGGCCTTAGTAATCCCAAAATCTTAGCCTAGTAAGGTTGTTATTTGTTCTATGATGTGCAGTGTATTTTATTTTATGTCAGTAACATGTTTTGAGTGAACCGACAAATGTGTTCATGGTTTAACCGCTTCCAACTTTCACAGTGAAGGAAGTGTTCCAGTTGAATAAAACTCTTATCTTAAACGTTGTCATTAATGGTTGAACAGATGGTATGTTAGACACTTGCGGGTTTTCAAATTGTACTACGAAAACCACCTGACCAGCAACCACGGTAAGAAGTCGGAGTCTCACGCCACAGTCCAGGAAGTCAGTGAAACCTGTCATACTTACCCGTAAATTGAATATAACGTGCCACCTTCTTAGCAGTGTCACAACAACCTGATCAGGAAAACATGCTTTGTGAGTGCAGAGGTGGCCTTTTGAGATCTGTAGTATATGGGGGTCACCGATGGTGTGTGTGTGTGTCGGGGGGGGGGCACCACTGTCTATATTGCCTCCGGACGCCTTGTATGAACTTACGCCACTGGAACCCATCACACCTGGGCCTGATTCATGTTTGTAAGTAAAGGAAAAAAGCAAACATCTGGGCAAAACCTGTAACCTGTTGCACTGCTGGTGGGGCAGATGTTAAATGTGCAGAGAAATTTAGATTTGGATGGAGAGTGTTCAAACTGAAATCTAAATTGCAGTGTAAAAATAAAGCTGTCTAACATTTGTGGAGTACATGCACAAGCAGCCAGTATTTACCATACTTGCCTACTTTCCAGGCCTCCTGGAAGAGTGGGCAAGTCTTCTGGCATGACATCCCCCACCCGCATCCCCAGAAGTCCCCAGCAGTTTCCCCTGTCCAATTATGTGATTTGCGCTGAATCACATCATCATGGCCCCACCTCCTCACTCACAATGCCAGTAATCATGGCCACATGCCATGCCGCCACTATGACCCTTCATGCCTCCTCCTGTAGGGGGGAACCAGAATGCTGGCATGTATGGTACACTGTACAGAAACAATACAAATGTATTTACTCACCTTGCATAGCAACATGTTTTGTTGCAGGCACAAAGTTACCTGCTTTCTTTTATCTTTTCTTACACACATGAATCAGGCCCTTAGATTAATGCTGATAGCTTTACTTGCAGTAGGTATTCTTTTGCTTTGGATCCACAGTTTCATAGAGTAAGCTCTTATTGAATGGAATTGCTTCTTACAGTGAACACACATTCTGGTTTTTTTTTTGCTTTTTCTTCCTTAATGTCTCCAACTTGCTGTTTCTGCTCACTCGACCTCCTTTCATACTTTAATTTCTGTCTTTAATTTATTTTTTGTAATTTGGAGAAAACCCTGCAGACGTACAGTGCAGTAAATGAACTAACTATTTCATGCTGGTAGCAAGTAGATCCAACACTAAGCAGACTGACATGCAGTCTCAGATGAACAATCATTTTAGATAATGCAATGTACTTTTTTTAAACAAAGATAGCACAACCTTTTAAAAAATAGTACCTTATAAATTCATCATAGCCAGCTATTGGGATCAGTACGATATCCCGGCGGTCGGGATCCCAGCGGTCAGGAGACTGCCGCCGTGATCCCGACAGGCAGGATCCTGGTGGCGAGCGCAGCGTGTCCCCTCGTGGGCTTGCTGCGCTCGCCACACATCGGGCCCGGTGGCGACCTTGTGTCGCCACAGGGTTCTGTTCCACTCCGGGTGGTGGCGTGGACCAGCTGGCGGTCGGGACTCCAACCACTGATATTTCAGCGGGTATCGGGATTCTGGTGTCAGTATCCTGACCGCCGGGATCCCGAAAGACGGTCAATTGACGGCCTCCCGAGAAGTTTGCTGTATACAATGTACTTGACTTTTTCAGATAAAATAATTGGCCAAATAGTAAAGTTTTTGGTGCATGGGTAGAATATCTTATCAAACAAATGTTTGGTACAAATGATGTTTGGTACTTTGCTCATATGCAGGACCCATAGTGCACGTGTGCAGGACCCATAGTGAATGTGTGCAGGACCCGTGCTGTGCGTGTGCAGGACCCGTGCTGTGCGTGTGCAGGACCCGTGCTGTGCGTGTGCAGGACCCGTGCTGTGCGTGTGCAGGACCCGTGTTGTGCGTGTGCAGGACCCGTGCTGTGCATGTGCAGGAACCATAATACGCGTGTGCAGGACCTGTACTGTGTGTGTGTGCAGGACCCGTGCTGTGCGTGTGCAGGACCCATAGTGCATGTGTCTAGGACTTGTACTGTGTGTGTGCAGGACCCATGCTGTGCATGTGCAGGACCCGTGCTGTGTGCGTGCAGGACCCGTGCTGTGCATGTGCAGGACCCGTGCTGTGCAAGTGCTGGACCCATGCTGCGTGTGTGCAGGATACATAATACGCATGTGCAGGACCTGTACTGCATGTGTGCAGGACCCATAATGCACAGGTGCAGTATCCATAATGCGCATGTGTAGGACCCTTGGTGCGTGTGTGCAGAGCCTGTAGTGCGCATGCACAGTATCCGCAGTGCATGTGTACAGGATCCAGAGTGTGCGTGTGCAGGACCCGTAGTGCATCATCAGAAGCAGACCGGCAGCCAACATGAAGTGTTTAACTGTCTGCAGCCATTTGGGAGCAGGGAGGCTGTGGTGAGGCCTTGGAGTGCCGAGGCCAGGATCTTCATCTTTTGTCTTCCAATTGAGATTTCCTGGCCTCTTGAAAGGAGCTGCGGCGGCTGGCTTGCATAAACCCACTGGTCACTCAGCCTTCCGATGGAGTCACAAGTGATCCAGTGCTGTGTCCTCATGCATCACTGTATCACAAATGCATGTAGGAGACGTCTACCTATGCCAGACACCTCCTGCAATGTAATGTAATGTATACTATATCTGTGCATAACTGCTGCTTCCAAGTAAGCCGCAGCAATGCACGTACCAACCACATCTGAATCAGGCCCTAAATCATAGAAAAAAAACTACCCAGTGAAAATTACCAGTGCAATTTAATAAAAAAAATATATACCCTGATAAAGGATGCTTCTTTAGCACACTTCATGATTTGAAATCAATCTCACAAAGAAAAAAACGTCCTTGGGCAGATTCAAGGACAAATGTGGAAACCACTGGGTCCCGTTCTGACAGCTTCTGCATGTTAACTACAGAAGGCAGATTTTCTTCACAGCCTATGGAGGTGCGAGTAGAATCTGCCTACTGTAATTGGCTGACATTTGTGCAAAGCATTGAATTGAACCTGCCCCAGCCCTAATGTCTATTACAGAGCAACTGTCACATTCTCTGTAGAGGTTTCCAAGCATAAGAGGTTTTCATTAAAATGTGCGCCTTAATACCTAGGTCTCGTACTCAGATTATTCTGTCTGACTTCCTTCTACAGAATTGTATCCAAAATAAATGAAAATTAATAAACAACACACTCATGACAAAAATGTACATGTGCATTCATTTAAATCTACCACGAACAAGTAATCCCTTCTAAATTACGAGACCTTCAGCTCTGATTACTATGTGAAGTCCTTTTGAAACAATCCTGTTTTAAATATGTCCATTGCCAGATTTTCACGGCTGCTATAAATAAATTCCTCCCACATATGAACATGGAAATACATTTAAAGTAGGATGGGCATTTATTAAATATGAGGACAGTCAACCATCTTTGCAGCTAAGCAATGGGCGGCAACTTCTGAAGCATCTGCATTAGCAATATTTCATGAAGACAAAGCATGCTTACGATAGACAAATTGCTGGGAAGGACTGATATGTCACCTGCCCATTATCTTGTTAATCCTATTGAATCTGTGGCTTCACTTCAATAAATGTTAATTTGAACAGATGACAGCGCGGAGTTAATGGAATCTCTATATATATACCATGAGTTCATAGCCAAGTGAATATTATCTATTGCCTGTATACATTAGGCTATTATTTCTTATTATCTGCACATAGAAGTGTAACATTTAATCAATCTCTATGAAAAGAGCCAGAAAGCTATTACAAGGATTTGTGTCGGTAAACCAATATCAATTTTGATTTGCAGGATGAGACAAAGGTAATATAAACTGATGAAAAAAAATTGTCTTTGTTTCAGTAATGCTTAATAGAAACATATTGATACCTTGTTGGTAAATTCGCCCTAACACTAAAAAATCAGCATTGGGTTAATTGCCATAACAAGTGGTGGGTGAGTGGTACTGGTGCCCATGGAGCAAGGGACAGCAATGTCACTGCGCCATCCTGCCTGTTTTTGGCATGCAGAGTTCCTGGAATTGCACCCTGCAGCCTAAAAAGCTACCACCTGGAGTGTTCTTAGGATGCCTCAGGATCCTCCCTGGTCAGTGGCAAATGCAGGATTTCTAGAGGAGGGGGTTTCAAAATGCAATCTACAATCTCCCATTCTGTGGAACATTGGAGCAAGGGCCTAACTCAGACCTGATCGTAGATGTGCTAAATTTAGCACATCTACGATCAGTTTCACAGACATGCGGGGGGACGCCCAGCCCATGGCTTGTCCACCCCGCATGTCTGGCTCTGCCCCCCCATGGCAGCGATGCTTTTGTACCTGAGGAGTAGCTCCCTACCAGCGCAGCTCCTGTGCACTGGCAGGGAGCTACTCGTCGCTTCCTTGGTCACAGCGGCTGCATGTGACGTCACACAGCCGCCAATGCCCGCTACCCACATGGTCCGGGAGTCAGGGCCGGAGCTTCCACTAGGCAGCTTTAGGCAGCTGCCTAGGGGCACCAGGACCTGAGGGGGCGGCCAGCTACAGCTACCTGAAAAAGGTAGTGTGGTCCTACCTTTCACAGCTGCCGCAATCCCCCGACACTTGTATCTTACAGTAGCTGCGACTGCCAAGCTCCCGTATTGCAGCCTCCAGCTCTGCCTCCACCCGGCACAGGCAGTAACTTTGACAGCTCCTGGTGTCCTGGCTGGGGGTGACATGCGGTGCTGCTCTTCATTTCAGGCTTTTTCACAGACTACTCAGTCCCAACTCTGCATCGCAGCACGCAGGTAAGGTGGCTGTACAGTGCATTTTCTGAATTTGATAAGGAAAGTGGGGGAGAGCAGCAGTGTGGGGGGTGGGGGGAGATGAGCAGCAGGCATGCACACAGATGGTGGGGGGAATAGAACAGCAAACATCTAACAGAAATGGGGGGGAGGGTGTGAGCAGCAGGCACTCACACAGACTGGAAAGATGGGGAGAAGAGAGCAGTCATGCAACAGACTGGGGGTGGGGGAGACCAGCATCATGTCATTCATCTGAACGGCGGGTAGGGGTAAGGGGCAGTAGGCAGAAGTTTTGCCTAGGGAGCCGAGAAACCTTGCACCGGCCCTGCCGGGAATGCATGTGTTGCCCGAACCGTGCCCCCCAAAAGGCGGTCCGCCCCCTCCCGCCCAGCAAACGCCTCTCCCTGTCAATCAGGCAGGGGCGATCGCAGAGCTGAGATGGCCAACAGCTCTCTGGCATGCACGTGTGCACAGCGGCGCATTCGCAGTTCAGACCTGATTGCCCACTGTGTGAAAACGCACAGCAGTGATCAGGTCTGAATTAGCCCCCAAGTGTGGGAATCTGCGGAAGTGGTAGAAGAGCCTAGTAACAACCCTGGACATTAATGTAAACATTGGTCTTTTATACACTGGATATTGTATGGAATACAGTATTAATATTTAACACAATAGTTTATTAGGCTGTATGAAACATATTTAAATAATATAACTAATATAACTAATATAAATAAGATTAGTGGTCAGGAAAAAGTTAAGCCTTCCATAATAAATAAATAAATATACAAACATACTGTAATAGGACCAGTACTGCACATTCTAAGCACACATTCTCCCACCTCACGGTAAGGCTCCTGTCTAGGTATGGGGGCCCAATCTTTATTTCAGGCCCTATATTGCTGAGTAGCACTGGCCTTTAATAAAATGGAAGGGAGGATTTAAAAATAATATAATATATATATTATTAACATTCTGATAGGCAACATACCTCAACATACTCTTACTTAACTTATCTTCTTTTCAATACTCCCTTTGATGGCACCAAATCCTTTGGTTTTCTGCCACCCTGATACTTATTTCAGTGCTGTTTACTGACGCAGCTATGTTTATATACCCTGTACTTGTCCTATATTGTATTGAACTGTAAATCACTGTCTTCATGTTTTGCTTGTTTACTCTGCAATTGGGCACTGCCGATCCCATGTGGCGCCATATAAATAAAGGATAATAATAATAATAATAATAATAATAATACCTTGCAGTTTTAGCTGTCTTGCTCCTCTCAACCACAACTTTTTCCAGAAAGTATTTCCAGCAGCTTGGAAAACTACAGATTGATAGAAATTACATAATTTATATTCTTAGTCTGTAAAATACTTGGGATGGCAATGACCAATGTATAAACAGTGTTTCTTTTTCCAGCGACTAGGTCGTTAGTAAATATGCTGTTTTGTAAACTATCAATATTATCACTACTAAACTTGTTGTTTTACAAAAGAATTTGCACCTTTGTCTCTAACAAGGGCTGGATTAAGCCTTGGGGGGCCCGAGGCACTTAATACAGGGGGGCCCAGGGGAAGGGAAGGTGTATATTGTGTATACCTCCCAACATGATCCATTCCGGGAGGAACAAAATACTCTCTACCTGGACTTCCCACTTAATATATGATTGGAACCACCTGTGGTGAACTATTCAATTGATAAGAAAGGTGTTTCAACACAGGTGATTACAATCATAAATTAAGAGGGAAGTCCAGGTAGAGCGCTTACTGTCCCTCCTGGCATGTGTCATGTTGGGAGGTATGGATTGTGTATAATAAATTTAAACCAATGGTGTATATTAGATTTAAACTAATAGTTTAAAAATGCCTGGGTACTGTTCATATGACCAAGTAATTGAGAGATAACTATTTTATAAGATTTTTTTGTAGTGAAACACAGACAACTTAAATAACAGGAGCAGTGTGTGTGTGTGTGTGTGTGTGTGTGTGTGTGTGTGTGTGTGTGTGTGTGTGTGTGTGTGTGTGTGTTGTCTCTCTCAGACCCAATTGCTCTCATTAGATCATAAGTTAAACAGGACCCAGACACCCTGGCGGGGAGGAGGAGAAGCTGGGTCCCTGGTTTACTTACAGCTATCTCCCCCTCCTCCATCGGAAGTTCATGACATGTGATACTCCTTTGTCTCTGCCTGCACTGCATACTGTCCTGCTTGCATTCTGCCTGTGTAGTTCGCTTGCATTCTGCCTGTGTAGTTCTGCTGCTGCACAAGAGCGAGAGCTAGTGATGTCAGTGTGCTTCGGCCAGGGAGTCCCTGACAGAGAAGGGACTGGGGTGCAATATCTCCTTCGCACCCTCTTTAATCTGGCAATGTCTCTAAGAGAAAGGAGAATGTGTTAGATATCTCTGGACTTTTCTCGCTGCTCCTGACCAATGGTTTTTCAGGCAGGACAGCATGTGCTCACATGAATGCTCCCAGTCAATTATCTTTTACTGAAAATACAGTTTTAGTGGAAATACAGTATCCATTTAAAAATGAAAGAATTTGCATTAATGGGTAATAATAGATCACATGTATGCTACCTTAGTGTTTGTACATGCAATTGAGCATGTATAACTTAAAGTTTATCCACCAGGCTAAAAAATATAAGTATAAAGTTGACTTCTTTTTTGGGAGAAAACAGAAACCTGAGACATCTGTTTTGGAGGATTACCGTGACCAGGATCTCCGTTTAAAGATAGAGATTTCCTGGCCTCTTTGTATTTACCAAATGTGTTGCCGCTCATACACTTGCATCATTTTCTATTAAAAGCATAATTAATAATATTATACAACCACAAATTTCCCCTACTTGGTAAATCAGAATCTTTACATCCTTATAAGATTTTTTTTTAGATTTCCAATTCGTCCCAGTATGTTCTTTAAATGACTATAACAAAGGTTACTTGTACACATCATTTGTTGCACTATCATCACACTATTGTACTGAGAGGTACTTTGTCTTAAGTGCAGTTTCTTTAGGCTTTCAATAGATGATAAATGTACACAATCACCAAAGGATGAAATATAGAGATGATTACATTCTTTTCTATATATCCTGTCTGTAAAACAGCTGATAAAATAGCATCAATATTTGGTTTCTATAAAGAAGGGGATCTGCACTGGCATTGATGAGCAATAATCATCCCCACTAACTTGTCTTTGTCATTCCACAGGGCATGTGCCATCTAATGGACCGATGGAAGACTTGACAGGGATCACTGGGGAGGTACTGCACGAAAGAGTCTCTGGAAATGGAAGGATTTTTTTGTAGCATTTTAATAAAGATCACTTTCTAATTTCTATGCGTGTATTTTTTCTCAAACTGCACAAAAGTTATCCTTTAGGTTATATGAATATATTTGTGGATTAGCTCCTGCCTCTGTGAGCAGTTGATTGGCAGCAGAAAACTCTGTGCCATTGTCCATAGTCACATAAACGTACCTACAAAAGAATAACTATGCCCATGTGAATGACCGTGTGGATTGCAGCAGGCCTCACTTCATGTCAACAATTTGTCTCCATTTATCCAATACAGTATGTTATGTCCAAATAACCTTCAAACCTGATTACTGTATCTCAATATACATGTGTGCACGGTCATTGACCACCAGCTATCCACACATACTGGAGTCTAAAAAGAATCTGGTCAATTTATACTCATCCAATACATAGCTGTACGGGCCACAGATAATTATATCAGGTCGAAGGACAACGGAGGAGATGTATCAAACCTTCCAAACAGGACAGGTGTGGAAGTTTTCCATTGTAAGCAATCAGCTTCTAGCGATCTTTTTATAAAATGTACTTGATAAATGATAGCTAGAAGCTGATTGGTTGTCCCCTATAGCAGTTTTGACATCTTCCCTAATATGTGGGAAACTTACTATGGAAGAATAAAATCCACAGTTCTCTCACATAATATAAATTGCTTGAGGGCAAGTACGGCTGTACTTGCCCTCAAGCAATCTTATGGCTCTGGGATAACATCTTATGGCCCTGGGATAACCCATAGAAATCTGGCCACATCACCCAGAATCTATGAGTTAACACATGTGAACCTCGGATTTACTGCTTGGGGAAATTGCCTAATAATTGAAAAGATCTTGGCGTTAAACCCAGAACATTAGCTGTACAATAAACACAGTGACTAATTGAATCTACCCCTAAATGTACAATAGATCCCAACACCACTCAGGAGACTGACGGCAGAACACCGACAACCAAGACCCCGAAGGTGAATAGGGGGAGGGTTAGGTTTAGGTGCTAGGGGGGTAAGGGTTAGGCACTAGGGTGGTGGTTAGCCATAGCCACCACTCCCTGAGGACTAGTCATAGCTGACAACTCCGAAGGGTTATCCATAGATGGGGTAGGGGCAGGATACTTACCTGTCCAATGTCGGGATCATCACTGTCAGGATGCCTATGGCAGTCATGTGACTGCCGGCATACTGACCGCGGAATCACATACCGAACCCAATTGTAAGCTTGCAAGCAGGTTCTTCCTAACGCTATGACTGACTGCTATTACCCGGTTTTATTTAATTACTGTTGTTTCCAATTATAAAGAGCAACTGAATTTGCTGTGCTATATAAGAAACTGTTCATAAATAAATAAAAAAATAAAAAAATATGCATTTGGAGTGAATTTCGCTGATACTGGCAGGCTACAATATGGACCAGCAGCCAGACAACCAAACATAAAACCAGGGCTAATTATATCTAAATAGGTGAGCAGGGAAGTATTAAAGTCAATGAATTAAAAAATATGAATTCAATATTAGCCAATTAGGATAAAGTTAGGAAGGAGCTTATCTTTTTAGAAGGTCCTGGTCTCTGGAGGTGGGGCAATTGATGCCAGACCTGCTGACCCATCTGATAGTCTGTTGGCCTGTGTTAGCATAATGCTAGGGAAACTATTTTGTTTGTTTGCTATCCTGACAAATGAAACAGACTATTACATTAACATTTCAGTGTGTTATCTTGAAGGTGTCAACATCACAGTAAATGGACCTTCACTTCTGGATTGGATAATATATAACCCCATATATTTCAAACACCCCTGGTTGGAACTCACGTCCCCCTTCCTGTTTAGAATCTGTCAAAATATACGTCAGATTTAATTCTAGTTTAGCAAACCATATAAAACCTAAGCACAGAGTTATTTTGAAACTGAATAGAATCCTTTCTCCTTTTTATTCAGTTTGAAATTATGTTCTGTCTAAGAATCTTAGAGAGTTCAACATGTCCTATTTTACAATTATCCCCAAAGTTAATTAATATTGCATGCTGCACAGAAGATGATATTATCTTTGTGGTCCACGGGAGACAGGATTGATTCTCACATCTATTGTTTCTCAGTGGTGCGCACACTGAATTTACTGTAATTTGAAAAATGCATGGGTCAGTTAAATTTGCCATGGGTCTGTAAGTCCAGAAATGTACTGTGTACACAATGAAAATAAAATTGCACAGAAGAACAACATCAACCTTAAGTATATATACTGACATTCAGAAAACACAACTGAAATATTTGACAAATATCAGTTAAAAACCCACGTTAGCATCATTTAATGTATGAAAACTAAAGTGGAATACACTTTATAAATCTAGGTTAATAGTGCGTCACTGTAATACATTTATACAGATACATTACGCAGACAAAGCCAAACCCAGGGCCTTAACCAGTGGTATGCGCATAGCCAGATTGAGGGGGGGGGGGGGGCAGGAAATACTGTTCCCTGGGAAACACGCCCAGCTGGAGCACACTGACATTACTAGCTCTGCCTCTTGTGCAGCAGCAGAACCAGGCAGAAATAGTTCAACACAGGTGACGCCAGTTCGGGAGCAGAGCATTTTGTCCCTCCTGGATTGGTCATGTTCGAGGTACGCATAATATTCACCCCCGCCCCCCTTTCCTGCGGGCTCCCCGGCCCTCTCCAAGGCTTAGACTGGCCCATGGTGTGTGACCAATTCTGCAGTACAGAGTGCAGGGCTCTGTGGGTGGGTGGCACCGTCTCTGCTCCATTGTTACTGCTACTGGTTAGCAGGGTGCTGGGTGACCTGGAAAACGTGAAATTTTAGGGGTTCTTGAGGACCGAGTTTGGGAACCACTGCTTTAGACGCTCCAGACATGCAACCTGCAGCCTGTTTGGAGTGGTCAGCACTGCAGTTACCGGTGCTGCCCCTCTGTGTGAAGTGATGATGTCATGCACACAACATTATGATGTCAGGCACTCAGGGGCCGGGCCAGCACATGGCACATTTGAGTCCTGCTAGGGTACTAGCCAGATCAAATAACTTCAATGCTATAGACACTGGGCCTAATGCAGAGTTGTAAGTATATCAGGCGTACATTACTCAATAGAAAAGCACACAAAAATAATGTGTATATTCGCTCATATGTAGAACTGTTTGCATGTTATGATGCGACCACATCTGTGACTACTGCATATGCATCTAAATTGCTACCAGTTGTCAGTGACCACTTGATCCTTCCCTATACTACTGTAGGTGCAAAATCATGCACCTCCAAAAAATGGACTTTCCCTAACATGCATCTTTGCATAACAGGCTTTTGCATAAACACAATCTTACTAAACTGAGCCTATGAGAGAACACCACATCACACCCTAGTAACACTTATTCAGTCACAAATGTATATGTTATCAGTGTGCTATGCATCATCCATACTACAATGTAAACCCATTTTTGGAGCATGCTTACTGTGAATATATCTAAGAAATGCTCTGCAAAATTGCATATATTCAGCTCTGCACCAGCCACTGTAACTCAGCACAGAAGCAAATTCAAATTATTTTTCTGTTCTGCACATCTTATGAATCATTTATTAAGTAAAATATGGAGAGAATATAAACACATACGACTTGCAAGATTGCCCATTTCCTCTCAAAATAAGAATAGTTTTTTATTATATACAAAGCTGTAGTAACAGAATTCTCCTCGTCAGGATAAACCAATATGCAATTCTCTTACCAGTGCTTGCTCGATATTGTAATCTAATGTAGAGACAAGACAATGTGAATGATGGTAGCTAATCTATAGCCAGGTGTGGAGCTCACTGCAGTTAATGCCCAACCTAATTTATTATAGAGAAGCAGCACATCTGGTATTTGCATCAGTTCACAGACACACATCCAGAAATATATTGCAATGAACATTAAAGGACCACCTGATCTTTTGGATGGAAAATATTATTTGGAAAAGTTTGAACAGTAAAGTGATACAACAATAGTAAATACATAATTTAAAATTCTAAGATTATTTTTTATTAATCACAATAAATTATGTCTAATGGTAGATCTGATATAAAGCTTTCTAACTAGTCACAATCTAAATAATAGTTTTAATGGCATATTTAGAAAAAAATGGCAGGATTTCCTCCAAAAACACTCAACACACTACAATTGTCATTGGTGGTCATTCCGAGTTGATCGCTAGCTGCACTTGTTCGCAGCGCAGTTATTAGGCTAAAAAAACGGCAGTTCTGTGCATGCGTATGTGGCGCAATGTGCACGCGCGTCGTACGGGCACAACGATCAATGTAGTTTTGCACAGGGTCTAGCGAAGCATTTCAGTCGCACTGGTGGCCGCAGAGTGATTGACATGAAGTGGGCGTTTCTGGGTATCAACTGACCGTTTTCAGGGAGTAGGCGGAAAAAAGCAGGCATGCCAGAAAAAACGCAGGCGTGGCTGGGCGAACGCTGGGCGGGTTTGTGACGTCAAAACAGGAAATGAACATTCTGAAGTGTTCGCAAGCGCTGAGTAGGTTTTGAAGCTGCACAAAAAAAACTTTGTAGCTGCTCTGCGATTCTTTCGTTCGCACTTCTGCTAAGCTAAAATACACTCCCAGTGGGCGGCGACATAGCGTTTGCACGGCTGCTAAAAACTGCTAGTGAGTGAACAACTCGGAATAACCCCCATTGTGCAATCTTATGTATCCAGTGTTCCCTATAGCTGCTAAATTATACGTTTTTCTGGGTAGATGCATCTTAATCTTCTTTCATGTTATGGGCCCTCATCTAGATCCTGAACGATCTGTGGCGCATGCTGCAAAGTATTGATGTTCGGCTCTGCAAACAGCGGATGCAGGGCAGCATCAGACTATCAGTGATTGACAGTCTGATGCTGTTTTGGGGAAGGGAGAGGGACGGCAAAGGCCTCCGTTCCTTAAAACGGAGGCTTGTTGCCAGTGTCATGGGGGGGGAATGATCCTAGGATGCAGCTCGGATCAGTAATGCATACAGGAGATGTGACGCCTCCTACTGCATTACCATATTAGTGCTATCACTACTGCTTCTATGTAAGCAGTAGTGATAGCAAATCCAACCACATCTGAATGAGGTCCATTGTTTCTAACTTATTTGTGTATTGTTCATCTCACTGTACATTATAGGTGTATTTATAATGGGCACAGGGGGACCCATACAGAAAACCTTGAACCCAAAGCAGCATTAACTGTGGTGTGGAAAGTGGGTCCCTCCCCCTATTTAGTATTTAGTGGTGCCATCTTCCCAGTTTCCCAGTTTCTCAGAAAGATGGCACCACACAGTGAAAGCAAAGATCCTAGCAATGTGACAGATACTTTTCCTGGACTTCATCAGTAGCACCATTTGTCTAGATATAGAGATAGATACTTTTAATATCAGTTCAGGAAACATATATAATATAGTGATGAAGTGTTTTCTGTATGTGCTTTGTTTAGTAGTTGTGAATCTCTATTATGTTTGTTACATAAGTAGCACAACTATTAAAGTGTATAAATGGATGACTGGAGCAACTATTACCCCTTTCAGACTGCCAGCAATAACCCAGATTATTGCACATCAACACACAGCAACCCGGGTTGCGACACAGTCTGAAATGGGCCAGGTCAAGTGACCCAGTATTTCCACCAGGGTAACGAGCAGGGTTGAACATAGGTTTAATCCGATTTACGGTGCACTGTGAATGGGTTAGCGGGGTCGGCACCACTTCACACCATATGAAGGGGCGCCTCTTGGAAATCATTTGAGCTCAACAAAAACCTCATGATGTGTCAGTGGTGACATCACCAACCCGGCAATAAACCAGGTTGGGAGGCCAGTCTGAAAGGCATCTCGCTGGGTCGCACCTGGAAAGGACCCATGTGCAAAATCCAAAGTACGACACTGCTCTGTATACCGCTTTCAGACATTAGGGAAATTGCCAGGTCTAGTACGCCAGCAAATTCGTGGGTCTCAGATCCAAGTCCCTCTTTGGAGCAGGGTCGCAGACCCAGAACTTAGCACCCGGTTGTTTGCAGAATCAGACCTACCTAAATCACAGGTTGATGTGCGTTCACATGCAATAACCCAGGATTTTGATGTAGTTCTGAAAGGGGTATTAGACAATTTTTGCAAAAGCTAGGCATCAAAGAGGTAAGTGGTAGAAAGTGTAGATGTATGCATAACTCCTGTTCTGATTTAGGCAACAAATCTGTACTTCTGTGTTCTTCCGTCCTTTGTAAGGACTTTTATCCCATTTTGGGTACTGTTTGTAATGCCACTTCATTAACATGGTCGTATCTATTGTTTTGCGAGGATGGCACTCACCAGGGGCGCCATATGAGGAGGGGGGAGGAGCGCCGCCTGGCAGTGCCACTCGTGGCCAGCTCTTTCTCTCATCAAAGCTCTGTGATGCTTAGAAGCATCAGAGGTGGCTGGGAGGATGGGGCATCAGCCAGCACTGTCTGCCAATGACAGTGTATAAAGTCCAGACAAAGCCAAATGGAGGGGCATTCGCTGTTGAGGGAGGGGCACTTGCGGATGAGGGGGGCACCCACGGGTGTGGGTGCACTCATGGATGTGGGGGCACCCGCAGGGTGAGGGGTGGCACTTGCGGATGTGGGGGAGGACCTTCGGGGGGGGCATGGCCAAAACTGTCAAGAGTCCTTGGCAACATATAGTCAATGATGACACACAGTACAGGTTTTTTGGTGCTGTAGTTGAGCAACCGTGTCCGAAAGCCTGTACTATAGTGTACATCACAGTTGAGACTCTGTAATGTACTTCAGAGGCATTGGCGTAACTAGGGTGCAGGGTATACGACTGCAGTGTGGTTCAGGGGCCGGTAGTTTACTTCCTGGGAGGGAGGGAGGTTGAGTACAGGGTGTACAGGGTGTACAGATGAATCATACTTGAACAGTGCCACACAGTCTCGCTGATGGTGAGTCCCCCGCTCCCCTACCATCTGTCTTTCTTTTCCCTCCCCACTCCCCTTGGCCATCTATGCCCTGCCCAGCCCCTGTCCACTTATCCATCTACAGTATGCCTCCTTATGGTGTTCTGTCTGTCTATGTCACCCCATGTCTGTCTGTCCATCTATACGCCCCATCTGTATACGCCAAGCCCCCGTTCATCTAGCCATCTATTCCTCCATATGGTGCTCTACCATCTATCCCTCCCACCCATCCGTCTGTCAGTGTAGGCCCCATATGGTGCTCTCTCTGTTTGTCTATGCCCCCCGTCCATCTATCTATCTATCTATCTATCTATCTATCTATCTATGCCTCCCCACCTCCCTTCCATATATCCATCTATGCCCCCATATCCATGCCCCATCCATCCATCTGTCCGTCTATGCCCCCACCCCCCCTCGTCCTGCACTGTAGTCAGGTAGTATCTCTCCTGCTCGCTTCTCCTCTCTCTTTCTCCCCCTCTCTCTCTCCCACCAACAATCTCACTCTTGCTCCTCTCTCCTTGTGTCTCTCTCCCTCACTCTTTCTCTCTCCCTGACAAGGTCTCTCTCTCTCTCTGACACTGTCTCTCTCCCTCTCCCCTTCTCTCTCCCTGACACTCTCTCTCTCTCTCTCTCTCGTTCTGTCTCTCTCTCACTGACTCACTGACACCCTCTGTATCTCCCTTTCTCTCCCTAAAACTCACTCACTCTCTTTTGCTCCCCTCTTTCTCTCTCTCCTGACAGTCTTTGTCCCTAACACACTCTCACTCTCTGACACTGCCTCTCTAACTCCACCCCCGGCACACTCTCTCTCATTCTTTACCTCTCTCCCTGTCTCTCCCTGAAACTCACTAACTCTTTCTTGCTTCCCTCTTTCTCTCTCTCTCCCTCCCTCCCTATATTATATTCAGGAGCACTCTCCAGGGGCACCAGCAGAGGGGTGGTGCCACCCACAGCCAGGGGGTAAAATGGCATAGTAGGGGCAGTTGATGGGCTGCTGCTACCGGCCATGGTCATGGGGAGGGAAAACAGGGGATGACATTTCCTATGTCCGGAGGTGATGACATTCCAATGTAGCTGGAGCACACATACAGTCTGTGAGGGGCACTACTGTGTAGAGTAATGTTAATAAGGGGCTCTAGCATGTGGCATAACATGTATAAGAGCTCTAGCATGTGGCATAACATGTATAAGAGCTCTAGCATGTGGCATAACATGTGTTGCGTAATGTGAATAACGGACACTACTGTGTTGTGTAATGTGAGTGAATAAGAGGAACTACTGTGGAGTGTAATTTGAATTTGGGGTACTATTGTGTGGCCACATGCCTTCTTTGGCCTTCCCCATTTCAAATATGGGGGGGTGCCTGTCCCTTATTTTGCCAGGGGCGCTCGGACCCCTAGATACACCCCTGTTCATTACCAAACATACAAGAAGCAGGTGCGTTGGATTGAAGTGGCGATTTAAGGGAAGAGGATGCTGAGTGGGCTCTCTATTGGTTTTTAACCATTGAGCAGTCTATGTACTAAGCCTGGATGGAGATAAAGTATCAGCCAACCAGCTCCTGACTCTTGTTTTTAAACACAACCTGTAACATGGCAGTTAGGAGCTAATTGGCTGTTACTTTACCTCCATCCACTTAATCTCTCTCCATGGTTTAGAACATCCCAAATTCTTTACCAGAAAAAAAAACCTACATGTTAATTCACCTAATCTGACTGTGTTTATGATTGTGTTTTTTTTTTTTTTTTTCATGGTGAGGGGTTTGAAAAGATGCTGTCATTTGCAGAATCCAGGCATCACAGTGAATGGAAGCAGATAAAAATAATAATTTAAAACCAATGTCTCCAATTTAAGAAAATAAAAGCATTAATAAATTGTTGTCTTAGACAAACAAAGCTTCTTACTTCACATCATTCTGCAATTTTCCAACCAACCAATTTCTTGCTTTGCTTTGGCCAACACAGACGTGAACAATTACAGTAGAATCTCATTCATTTAGAATCCATTACAGATGTTTCCAATTGGTTTGTCAGACAGTGAGAATTCTCCATGTCTTTGCCGGTAATAATACTTGATTATTGCATGAAAAACAATTGAAATGCATTGTATAAAATGACCTCCACATTTCCAGAAGCAGATGCTCAACAATTTGTCAAAAAACAAAAACAAAAAAAAACCTTTCACATGGTAACAGTACTTGGCCACACAGACCGAAATATATAGATAGATAGATAGATAGATAGATAGATAGATAGATAGATAGATAGATAGATAGATAGATAGATAGATTGATTTTCCATGCTTAATGACACATTGTAGTAAAAATTAGCTTTTATTCAGTATAATAAGCTGGCATTGTTGAATAACAGAAAACAAACTTTGATTGTATATTGGGGTAAATGTAAAACAGAATGCTTGTGCCCAGCTAGCTCTTTATTTTTATGTTGGTAAGAGTGAGGAGAGTAGGCATTGATTTATGTTAATTAGAACTGTTGGATGCCTTGCAGTAGCTGCTGCAGGAGTTAATTGTTTGAATGCTAATGAGACAGAGCAGGCGGCAGATGCTCGCGTGCCTTTACAATCCAAATCCAACCAACAAATTCCTCAAACACAAACTTTGAGGGATGTTTTGGCACCCTGGAGATACTGATAGACCTAGCTTTGCTGCATGCCACCTGCTTAATCTTTTGTTAGACCAAAGGTCCATTATGATGCTAGAAATATTTGCTGTCCCCTTGCAATGACTTTATGGCACCATAGTGCAGAATGAAATAAAAAAAGGAAAAATAAAAAGAAACAGGAAAACTCCATATGATCCCCCTAAAGAGTAACAGTTGTAACAAGCAGTTTTAATAATCCTTTATTCAGAAAGCTAGTGTTTCCTGTGAGTTTATACACGCCATGCCTCCTTTGCATATTTATAAAAGATGACTTTCGTAAATGAGGTCAGTTTACGCATGTCATTTATACATAACTCCCTAATTAGGGCATAGTCACTGCTGTGCATTGTAAAGCCACATGGCTAGACAAAATGCGAGGTTAATGCAGAGAAGGATTTTCCATTTAAATTTCACATTTTTTTGTAAGTCAGCTGGCCATTGTAATAAGTCACAATAAAGTATTACAGCATGTTAATGATTTTAATCTTGGAATTATACTAGATCTGTTACCACAACATTCATTAGTCATGTCTAAGTATTAGAGAGAGAGAGAGAGAGAGAGAAAGAGGAGAGAGAGAGAGAGAGAGAGAGAGAGAGAGAGAGAGATGTGTAGGCTCTGAAACATTGGTCCCAACAGAACATTGGCCCTCATTCCGAGTTGGTCGCAAACTGCCGTTGTTCGCTGTGTAGTGATCATTTAAAAAAACGTCAAAACTGAGCATGCGTATGCACTGCAATGCGCACGTGCATCGTACGGATACAAAGAGCATCATAGCTGTGCAATGCTTCTAGCGACGAACCCATTCACACCGCTGATCGCAAGGAGATTGACAGGAAGAGGGTGTATATGGGTGTCAACTGACCGTTTTCTGGGAGTGGTAGGAAAAACGCAGGCGTGTCCAGGCGTTTGCAGGACTGGTATCTGACATCAATTCCGGGACCTCCAACGCTAGAATCATCGCACAGGATAAGTAACTATAGGGCTGGTCTTGTTTTGCACAAAATATTTTTGTACCGCTTGGCCACACATGCGATCGCACACTTGCAAAGCGAAAATACACTCCCCCGTGGGCGGCGACTATGCGTTTGCATGGCTGCTAAAAGTAGCTAGCGAGCGATCAACTCGGAATGAGGGCCCTTGTATCAAAAGACTATAGGGTGTATTGCAACAGTGTATAACTAATCAAGGCTGTAACATAAACATAAGTGGTCTGCACAAATGTTTGCCTTTAACTACGCCTAGCTAACAGTAATACTGTGTGTGCTGGTAGATACCGTATATACCATGGCAAAGGATGCTGGCTG
This sequence comes from Pseudophryne corroboree, assembly GCF_028390025.1. Lineage (NCBI taxonomy): Eukaryota > Metazoa > Chordata > Amphibia > Anura > Myobatrachidae > Pseudophryne > Pseudophryne corroboree. The sequence continues at coordinate 930,421,512 of NC_086444.1, read as the reverse complement.
ACTTAATGCAGAGCACACTTGAGTGGCATATAGGTCTCTCTTTTTCTAGGGCTCCTTGCGTTCACAAAGGCACACTCCATACGATCCTTGTTCCTGCACGTGGACCTCTCCTCTTTCAGCCCCAACAAAGACCCCATGTCAATGGGGCACTGAACTGTAGAAAGCAAACATACACACAACCATCACTGCATTTAAGAACTGGCCACAATGAGTCACACTCTTTAAAAGAAAGCATTTTATGTAGTTGGGGCACACTGAGTAAATAGGAAAATGCACTAAACAATAGTCCTGAGAACAGTTTCTGGTGTCTTAAGCAGTTTTTTCTAGACATAAGTCAGATATTAAAGTCTCTACTTTCTACTCCCAGGGGGTAATAGGAAGTTAGCACCTTTCTTCACAAGCTTGCTACATTACTTTGAAGATGCATTGAACTTTCATTTCTCAGCTTCTTATATTCAAATCAATAATTTCTAAATGCGTTTGCCAGATGTTGAAAAATTTACCAATTCCACGTGGGTATATATTAATTTACACACCATTTTAAATATTTTAGTATGTGGCACTGAAACTATTTCTACCTATGAATAATTCATCCCACGCACACTGTGGAAAAGGCAATAACCTCTCTCTCTCTCTCTCTCTCTCTCTCTGTCTCTCTCTTTAAAAAAAATACAATAACATTTGAAAAGGCTTTTAAATAAACCAATTTTTCCAATTATTCTATGAAAGAAAGTGTTCTCTGAGTGCTGAAAACTGTTTGAAAAAGGTTTTTCTTTCCTTTCCCTTATATAATAAATTCTGACCATGAACTAACAAAATTAGATTATCTTTCAATCCCTTTCAGTCCATCTTTGACTGGCCACCGACTATCTTTTGATGTTAGTAAAGAGGCGCAGCAAAGCCTGGAGTGATATAATTATTGAATTGTCAAACTTTGCAGCCAGATGGCTAGGGGCACTTCCATCCCAATTGCTGGTTTTGGCCTTCCTTTGCCTATGAGGTTTGTGGGGACTAGGATTGGGACACTTAGGGGAATCAAACTTGTAAAACAGTATTATTCATGAGAAGAAAATGTTCATCGGCGTGACCTAATGCTAAATGCATTCATTAGAGACATTTCTATTCTACGCAATTTGCTACACGGCGCTGGTTTGTGAGTAGGGGAACAATGGTATATAAAATGCTTTTGAATTCTTAGAGGTAGGAGGCACCGTGCTGGGCATCCACTGGATCTTCAAAATGGGAAAACTTACTATGATTTTACTTTAAAAAAAAGAAAAGAAAAATCCAGCAGAGAAACCTAGGGGAGGAAAATCAAAGGAACAGTTACTGTCTGAAAGTAGTGGAATAAATGAGATGAGAAAAATGGGACTGAATGTGTAACATACAGTAAATACATGTATACAGCCAGTGAGACAAAAGGAGCAGGAGACATTGCAGCTAAGCAGAGGAAAGGTTCTAGAGAGTATAAAGAAGGTTAAAAGAAAATCTTGTCAGAAATAATCTCTGTATGATGTGGTAACTTTCCCTGGGTTACGTGGATGTATCAGAGTCAGACTGTAAATGTGTCTGCAGACCGTGACAGAACAGGAGAACAGAACATAGACAGATTGGTGGGAGAGGATGGAGGGAGGGAGAGAAGGAGGGAGAGCAGGACTGCAGGGGATGGAAAGGTGACTGAAGTAAGGGGAAGGGGTGAAATAGGAGGGAGAGTTCAGGATTTTGTGATTGAGTTTGAAGGAAAGAGAGTGGGGGAGTGAGAGAGACGAAACCAGATAGGAGAGAAAAATAGGAGAGAGGAATGGTAGAAAGGTAGTGTGTGTAATAGAAGAAGAAGAAAATACCGACAGAAATACAGAGAAAGGTTGCAGATTGTAGGCTAGAGTGAGTGAGTGTGTGTGTGTGTGTGTGTGTGTGTGTGTGTGTGTGTGTGTGTGTGTGTGTGTGTGTGTGTGAGAGATGTTATAGCGTGAGAGGGTGGAGTATATTGATGTGGGCTATGTGAGAGAGAAAGAGAGAGAGAGAGAAAGAAAGAAAGAAAGAAAGAAAGAAAGAAAGAAAGAAAGAAAGAAAGAAAGAAAGAAAGAAAGAAAGAAAGAAAGAAAGAAAGAAAAAGAAAGATATATATTAGAAGTATAGAGTGTGTGTGTGTGTGTGTGTGTGTGTGTGTGTGTGTGTGTGTGTGTGTGTGTGTGTGTGAGAGAGAGGCAAATGCTAGTAGAAGCATGCATGAGTTTGGGGGAGAGAGAGAGAGGGGGGGGGAGAGGGGAGGTAGGGCTAGTGACATGGCAGCATAGAAGGAAAGGTGAAAGTGGAAGTAGTGGAGAGCTGTGTGGAGAAATAAGAAACACAAAGGACATTTAAACGTGATGTGAAGTGTTTGTACATATTAACTTTGTCTAGCATGGTATGTTACTGTTGATAGGTGCGCAGAAGCATATTATTGTGTCAGGCTCCATCCTGACACGGCCACCAGAAGCATTGCCCTACAAGTATTCTGTAAACTTAGTTAAGGTTATGAAGATTCACTTAACAGAAAGTAGAAAAGAAAATCTGAGAATAATGCGTCGCAGTTCCACGCTTGGCTTTACTTAAGTTTGTTACATAATAACATTTCCAAGTAAAACTCCCACTGTGTGACTAAGCCATAGAAGAGTGAATTCTCATCTGTTGTGCTGCTATCACTTCTCCCCTGCACGTTTGAATTTTCTTTGCAAATAAAGCACTTACTAGAGAAGCCTCCATCAGAAAATCCACAGCTAGTCTGTAGACATTGAATTGGCTAATGGAAGATCACAATGAGTGCTTTCTGGCACTTCAGGCAGGTAAATTAAAGGGGGTACTTGTCAAGTGAGGTAGAAGACACTATTAGCACACCTCCTGTTATTTGCCTTCAATCTTGCTTGCAAGCACAATTTAACCACATTACTCCCATCATTTGATTCACGTTTCTAGTAGACACACTAAAATGTATTTGTAGCAATTTATCAAGAAGCTGCATTGATAAAGGCACCTTTTAGCCTTTTGCAGCTATGAAGTGTATCTATTTTATTTTTATTTTTTTGACATGGCATGTCTTTGTTTCTTCTGTCCTTCCGTGTGACATGATACTGGGAACATGCATTTGAAATGACAAGCATTTACAGTCATCTTTTCTTTACTATTATGCTTGAGTTTGAGGTCAAAATCTTCTTCACTCTAAGTAGTATCTCTCACACTCTAATAAATCCCAATATTAATGTACTCAGCCTCATAAAAAGAGTAGCAACCTCAATCTCACAGCTTTCAGCCTACTAACTGTAATGAATGTCTCACTCACTTGTTAGAGCTTAACCACATTATTTAGAGCAGGCATTCCCAACCTATGTCCTAAAGGCATACTAACAGTGCAGGGTTTAGTGATACCCAGGCTTCAGCACAGATGGTGAAATCAAAATAACCGAGGTACTAATTAAATCACCTGTGCTCAAGCATGAATAACACTAACACCTGGACTGTTAGTTTGATTTGAGGACCGATGATGGGAATGCCTGATTTTGAGGAGGGCAGTTAGTATATGTTAGAAACCTTTTAAAGATGTCAATGTCACCAGAAACAGTAACACCAGCCTGGAAAGTATTGCTACCATATTAATGTTACTAGCTGTAAACCAGTCTTACCATATAATATCAACTCTAGTCTTCTACTAACCTAGAACATTTCCTCAAAGCCCACATATTAGTGTGCCTTACTTGACCTCTATGAAAACATACCTTCACTGATATCCAGCATTTTCTAAGGGAAATCAGCCATAAAACTCTAATAAGTGATAATAACTCTAGTAATAAGTTTAAATAATAATAATAATAATAATAATAATAATTTTCTCTGATCTGACTTATTCTATTGTCATCCTCAGTCACAAAACTCCATCTTTCTCCATTCAAAGGGGCACTTTGGATAAGCACTGCTGTCTCCATCCATCTGCAAAATAGACTGGTACCCTGGTAAGTGTGTGGAGTGTGTTCTGTTAGCTGCCGCAATAATGTTAGAAGGTCAGAACAGGAGTTTTTGTTGAATTCTTTCCTTATCTAAAGTGCTGAATACGTTGGTGGAAGGAGGTGTCAAACAGATGAATGATAATCATCTACCCCTGATAATTTATGGATTATGTCACTGTACAGATCTGAGAACCGGTCAAATAAATCAAGTCTGTATGGGTAATACGTCACCCTACAGGAAGAGAGATGGGCAAATTAAATTAAAACCAAGGAAAACAAGATTTGTTTTACATATAATCTAAGGCCAAGCTATTTGTCAAAGATTTCAGCTGGCAAACCAGAGACAAGTAAATGCATTATGTATATTAAGAAAAACAACTGGAAAATGTATTTACAATGTTTGCCCTTTGTTTTTTCCGAATGACAAAATTACATATTTTGCTGATCTGTTTGATCATTTTTGTTTTCTTTTGAATGCAGATAACTTTTCTAAAATGCATTATTGATGTTACCTAACAATTTGTAATGTGAAATATCAGTACAGGTAGATACGATGCTGAGTGCTCTGCAGTGCAGAATCATTCTTCACATCCAACAGAAGGCAGAACATTACAGCAATGGAGAGAGGCAGCAACGACCGACCACAGATGAATTCTAAACTTGGATTGCTACAGATCCTCGCCCATAACTGCATTCTCTGAGAGTGTGCCTCATACATATGGGCGTGATTAGCACGGCTGCATATATGAATGATATGAGTAGCGGACAAAGCCCTGATTTAAAGTTTTTTTCTTCTGCAATTTGTCCCTCTCTTTGCTGGCAGGAGTGAATGCACTGGGCGGAGCGCCTCTGTCTCCTGGGCTCCCCCCAGCAGCACATTCTCCCGGTACTAATGTGACTTCACTCTCCTTTGATTTGGGAAATAGCTGATTGGCTGGAAGCGATTCAGCACATGCAGCGCAGGAGCTTTTGTCTGAGTTGAAGTGAACTTGTACAGATTTTTTAGTCTGGAGTCAGCAATCAGGGGTGTTTAGTCTGCAGCAGAGCCGGGAGAAGGGAAGAGGATCTCCGAGAGGGGGAAGCGGCTGCAGACTCAGCAATACCCCTGTCTGTCATGCCATCCATGGATACAAATCTGCACTGATGTGAGCCCTGGTGCTGTTCTTCTGCTGGGCTGGGGAGCTGCTGCTGCTTCTGCATACAGTATAACAGCATCTCCCCTCCGAAACCTGCGTTGCATATAGAAAGTTTGGGCACTCCATAGCATCTGCCTTGCTGCAATCCAATGCATGCTGACTTCAGATCGCCTAAGCAAGTTGGAAGCACGGTCTTTTCATTTCTCGCTGGCAATGGATCGCTGTGACACTGGGAGACCCCGGATCGGTAGGACAATGTACTCTGTGTTGGTTGTTGCATTGCTCATGTACACGGATCACTACGCTACCTGCAAGAATTTAAAGTACAGCATCTACGAGGAGCAGATGGTGGGATCTCTAGTTGCCCGGCTAGCGGAGGATGTGGCTGATGTGCTCTCCAAGTTGCCTAACCCTTCCTCGGTGCGCTTTAAGGCGATGCAGCGGGGGAGTCCTACCCTGCTCATAGTGCGGGAGGATAACGGGGAAATCAGCATCGGGGCTCAGATAGACCGGGAGCAGCTGTGCCAGAGGAACCTGAACTGTTCCATAGAGTTTGATGTGATTACCCTTCCGACTCAGCATCTGCAGCTCTTCCATGTGGAAGTGGAGGTGCTGGATATCAATGACAATGCGCCCCACTTCTCCCGATCCCTCATCCCCATTGAAATCTCTGAGAGTGCGGCTGTGGGCACCAGGATCCCCCTGGACAGCGCCTTTGATCCTGACGTTGGGGAAAATTCCCTCCATACCTACTCTTTGTCTGAAAATGAGTATTTTAAGATCGAGGTAAAGACCAGGACTGATGGGGCCAAGTATGCAGAACTGATTGTGGTCAGGGAGCTGGACAGGGAGCATCAGGCCAGCTATGAGCTACAACTCACTGCTTCAGACATGGGGGTCCCCCAGAGGTACGGCTCAGCCATCTTGAAAATAAGCATTTCTGACTCCAATGACAACAGCCCAGTCTTTGAGCAAAAGTCTTACATCATTCAGCTCCCTGAGAATTCTCCAGTTGGGACTTTACTCATTGATCTCAATGCCACTGACCCAGATGAGGGCGCCAATGGGAAGGTGGTCTATTCATTTAACAACAATGTGTCTCCCAAAATTACTGAAACTTTTAGAATGGATCCTGAAAAGGGCCAGCTGACCCTGATAAAGCAAGTGGACTATGAGACCACCAAATCATATGAGATTGATGTTCAGGCCCTGGACATGGGACCTAATTCCATCCCAGGCCACTGTAAGATCATTATAAATGTTGTGGATGTTAATGATAACAAACCCGAAATTAATATCAATTTGATGTCCACTAGTAAAGAAATCGCATATATTTCAGAAAGTGCACCCATGGACACCTTTGTGGCCTTGGTAAGGGTACAGGATAGAGATTCTGGACTGAATGGAGAGATTGTCTGCAAACTCCATGGGCATGGACAATTTAAGCTGCAAAAAACCTATGAAAACAATTACTTAATATTAACCAACTCCACACTTGATAGGGAAAAGAGGTCTGAGTATAGCTTGACAGTGATAGCAGAAGACAGAGGGCTGCCTAGTCTCTCCACAGTGAAGCACTTTGCAGTTCAGATAAGTGATGAGAATGACAACCCACCACGGTTTCAGACCAACAGATATGAGATTGTTACTGTTGAAAATAATTCACCTGGTGCACATATTACATCTGTTAGGGCCACAGATCCAGATCAAGCTGAAAATGGTCAAGTAACATATGTCATTCTTGAAAGTTTTATTCAAGGCAGTTCTATTACAACCTATGTAACTATTGACCCCTCCAATGGTGCAATATATGCACTTAGGGCATTTGATCATGAAGAAGTCAATCAGATTGTCTTCACCGTCCAGGCCAGAGATAGTGGAGTTCCTCAGCTCGTCACTAATGCTACAATGGTGCTCACTGTTGTGGATGAAAATGACAATGCTCCAGTTATCATGTCCCCTACACTTCACAACAACACAGCAAAGATTCCTGTCCCCAGGGATGCTGAAAGTGGCTTTTTAATCACCAAAATAAAGGCGACAGATAGGGATTCTAGCATGAACTCTGAACTCAGCTGTTCAATTTTATCTGGGAATGAATACAATGTTTTTCTTATCGATCCAAAATCATGTGAAATATACACTAATATGAGTATGGAGAGCTTTCCTTTCCCAGAATGGGACCTTTTAGTTGCAGTACAAGACAAAGGGACGCCTCCACGTACCACTAAAGCTCTTCTTAAATGCCATATTCTTGAAACTCCTGATGCTACTGGCAGTACTGAGGCCAGCTATGTTAACCAGGCCTCTATGGATGTCTCAATGATCATTATAATTTCTTTGGGGGCTATCTGTGCAGTCCTTTTAGTCATCATGGTTATTTTTGCCACAAGGTGTAATCGAGAGAAGAAAGACAATAGATCTTACAATTGCAGGGTGGCAGAATCAACTTATCAGCATCATCCAAAGAGGCCTTCTAGACAAATTCACAAAGGGGACATTACTTTAGTGCCTACCATGAATGGTACCCTGCCTATCAGATCCCACCATCGGTCTTCTCCATCACCATCTCCTACTCTGGAACGTGGCCAAATGAGCAGCAGGCAAAGTCACCACAGTCGCCAATCACTCAACAGTCTTATGACAATATCATCAAATCACGTGCCAGACACCTTCTCTCTGGAGCTGACCCATGCTACGCCTGCTGTGGAGGTAAATATGGCCTCTTTCACATAAAACAGTGCCAATAGAAGATCATTTGAAGTGGTATCATACCTATTACTCCCAAGATGTTTTCCATCTTGAAACATTGTTAATAGTTCAGCCAAATACTTCATAGTACCCTCATGTTGTTGACACCATTTCACTATACTTTGCAGAATTTGCAGAATGTGATTATTAAATATTTATGAGGATTCAATATACTGAAGTGTTAATACAGTTTGTCTCCAAAATATCTTCTGCCTCTGAGTCCAAAAAGAGTTAATACACTGTCCCCGGCCTATCAATCTGACATTTGTCTTACGGCAGTAGATGTAGCTTATACTATGGCTATTGTTGTACCACCTAATAAACGGTAATCATTATCTTTATTCATGTCTATTGGCAGGTTTCCCAACTGCTTTCCATGCTTCATCAAGGACAGTACCAGCCAAGACCAAGCTTTCGAGGAAACAAATATTCTAGAAGCTACAGGTGAGATTTATATGTGTTTCATTTATCTGATTTACATACTGTATACATAGCTTTATTCTCAACTGACATTTGTTTCTGTAATACAATGCCTACATGTTTTCATTCTCTTCTTCAGGTATGCCCTGCAAGACATGGACAAATTTAGTCTGAAAGACAGTGGACGTGGGGATAGTGAAGCTGGAGACAGCGATTATGATCTAGGCAGAGATTCCCCAATTGACAGACTTCTGGGCGAAGGATTCAGTGAACTTTTCCTTACCGATGGCCACAGAATTCCTCCAGGTAGGCTTGTTGATATATCCTGTCTAATTTGTTTGCTGTTTCTCTCTGGCTGTCAGTTTGATAACACAAGGGAGAGGAGAAAAACACACGCACACAAATGGAACCTTTAAACTCTGCACTTTTTCCTGCTTTGCTGCTGCAAGCTCACAGCAACAGAACACAGCTGGTAGAGTTGAGACAGCAACAATATTGAGCATTTTGCCCAGAGCAAAAGCAGTTTTAGCTAAACAGTAAATGTTATTCTCATACGAATCTATGCTAAAAGGTTAAGCCGGGGGAGTTAACGCTAGCTTGGTGTCAGATGTGAGAGTAAACTTGTTTTTAATATTTTTTGGAAAACTGTACATTACTTAACCCTTTCATGGAAATAGACCCAGTAATACTGAAAAAAAAAAAAAAAAGAATATACAGTAATACTGTACACATCAATACTTAGTTTGCCATTTTTTGGGACCCCAAGTGTCATTATACTATTATTCTGAGCCTCCCCCCAAATAGTTTGCAATATAATATATTGCGTATTCACAATGAGGGAAGTCTGATTTAGAAACCGTTAATGATACTAGGATGTGATGTTATTTTAGTATAGCCATATTTAATTTGTGTCATGTCAGCTGAGAGTGTGTATGCTGCACCCCTAAGGTCTCCAGTTAGCAGACATGTCATAGGGTGCCACTATGAATAAATGACATGTGATATGATGAATCCTGCTTTATTACAGATGGTAACTTCATTTCCAGTTCTACAAAGCAAAACAAAAAAACAGTGAAGGCATCATGTGTTATTAGAGGGTAGAGACGCAGCACTGCTGTGTGTGAGAACAATCAATACTTGTTCACAAATCAGAAAACATTAAGAATTTTTTTACCACATGCTACAATTCTAGGAATTAAGGGGTGGACTAGACCACAATAGCTGTGTGATTACAGAAACATTTCTTTGTCAGCTCTCTACAGATGATTCTGCTGAATGCTTATCATGAACACCCTGTCCCCCTGCAAGGTCACTCTGCAACAGCACAATTCTGACTTTACTGCATCCATTTTGTTTATGCACTAAACAATACTCTTTTATTAGGCTAACAGCAGCTAGTGTGGCACCACACAAGTTAGGTATCATAGAGGGGTGTTTACTAATCTATTTAAGAATGTCAGCTGAGTGCAAAGGGTTTTTTAGAGAACAATGAATTGGGGTCCCTCCCCCACAAAAGTGACAGCATTCCCTCCACATAGCCCCCAGCTCCTGCTGTCCTCAGTTGTAAGGGTCCTGCAGATGGAACCTATGTTCAATGTGGTCGTATGCTGTATTCTAGCCAGGCCATCTGTCCTCTTGTATTGTTTTCTCTTGCCTTTTCATCGTATCCAATGCACTGTTTCGGTAATTTCACCATGGTGTCTGTTAGATTCATACAAATACACCTGGGTTAGATTTGTTCCTAAAAAAAATAAAAAAATAATACCAGTTGCTAAAGTACTTGCATTAACCCCTTACTCTCCAAATCACTGGTCACACATTGCTATTTGGTACAGTATACTCACCAAGAGGTGTTAAAAAAATGTGACAAGATGTGTTGGCAGCTGGGGTATATGAGACACATTGAACATAGTAATTTCTAGAAAAATCAGATAGTGTGTAGGAGATGGTATATAATGACATTTGGGTTGAAAAGTGATTCCAGAGGTGTGTGTGTATGGGGTGGGGGGGGGGGGATGTAATTTATTTTTCTAGTATGTGTAGCAGGTGCTGTCAGGAAGGAAATTAATTTATGATAGCCATATACTGGAAAAAGAAAAGTGATCCATGACATATATTATGCTAACTCTGTGGCCAGGAAAATATGCATGAGTACAGATTGTGCCTCCTCTGGCAATAATAATAATAATACTAATAATAATAATAATAATAATAATAATAATAAAAAACTGCTTATGAACAGAGGTTCTCAGTGTAACAATTACATTGCCTATAATAGTTCATATGTAACTATACTAACTCTGTGATGAAGGTTAGTTATTATTTCACAATTTGTTAATCCACTATAATAAACATTTCTTTCAACATAGTGTGTTTGTTTATATGTGGTATGAATTGACTATTTTTATTTATTACAGTTATGAGGTTCTGCACAGATGAATGCCGTGTTCTGGGACACTCAGATCAGTGCTGGATGCCACCTCTTCCCTCTCCATCATCAGACTACAGAAATAACATGTTCATTCCTGGAGAAGAAGTCCAGCCTCTTCAACAGCCACTGCCACACGACCAGGAACAGACACAACAGGCCCCTCTGCTTGAGGAAGACATGCTTCCTATTGATCAGAATGAGAAGAAAAAGAGTTTTTCTACATTCGGCAAAGAGTCTCAGGATGAGGAGGCAGCTGAGGCATGTACTTCTTCTCTCCTCACTGAAATGAGCAATGTTTTCCAACGCCTACTACCTCCATCTATGGACAACTACACTGAATGTAGTGAAGTTGATCACTCAAACTCTTTAGAGAGGAGGAAAGGGCAAGTGCCTGCTAAAACTGTAAGTTACCCCCAAGGGGTTGCTGCATGGGCGGCTAACACACATTTCCAAAATCCTAACAATGTTAGTGGACCTTCTTTAGGAAATCACTCCAGTGCACAGCCATCTTCAAAGTGGTTGCCAGCTATGGAGGAGATCCCAGAGAACTATGAAGAAGATGACTTTGACAATGTTCTCAACCATCTGAATGATGGTAAACATGAACTAATGGACGCCAGTGAACTGGTGGCTGAAATTAATAAACTGCTTCAAGATGTGAGGCAGAATTAGGTGACTTACCATCTTTTTCCATATTTATGGAGTTCTGGAACAATCAAAAAACTTATTGACGGTTGCATTTATAAAAATGTGTCTGTGTATGTTAAATATTCAAAAGCTGTATTTTCATATGTACACAAAACAAGTGTGACTATTGCTATCTGTATTTTAAAAATACATTTGTATCTTATATTTATGTGTAATTTAAAAATAAATACATTTTATTTTTGTATTTCGTATGGCATGTTTTACTGTATGTGGATATTTTTGGACTTTTCTCTTTATAAATACAAGTCAGACAGGTCTGTGGATGCCTGTACTGCAAACAGGTCATTGTTAATTATGAAGCTACTTCCTAAAGACATACAATATAAATATGCAAAACTCCCCTCAAGTAATAGTTTTATATATTGACCTGCCACTTGTAGATATGATTACCATTTGTTTTCATTTTACACTCTAAAAATAAAATCTTTTCACAATTAATTTTCATCTCATCTTTCATTGTTCTTTAAAGGCATATTTTGGTGACAGGTAAGTAGTCTGCTAAACCAATCCAGTCTATATGTACACTAAAAATGCCAACAAATTCAGCTATGGTAAGAATCTGAGTTTAAAGTGGAAAAGTCAAACAAAATGCACAGTTGGGCAACACTGTTGGTGTAATGGTTAGCATTACTGCCTCAAATCTACACTAAAAACTAAAATCTTGGGTTCCTCTCCCAAGAAGGCCCTAACTATGTGGCGTTTGTATATATATTTATTTATATGTATTACTGGTTATTTATATGTAGCGCACACATATTCTGCATCGCTTTACAGAGAGAATATTTTGCCATTCACATCAGTACCTGCCCCAGGGGAGCTCACAATCTACATGTACATGCACACACATTCACACAAGGGTTAATTTTGCTGGATGACTGTTAACCTACCAGTATATTTTTGGATTATGAGAGGAAACTACCCACAGACAACCCAGAGAAAACCCACGCAAGCATGGGGAGAATATACAAACTCCACACAGTTAGGAATCGAACCCATGACTTCAATGCTGTGAGGCAGCAATGCTAGCCATTACACCATCTGTGCTGCACATTTGCATGGGTTTCATCCAGGCAAAAATATACTTGTAGGTTAATTGGCTCCCAGCAAAAATTAACCCTAAGGTATACATGTGTTAGGGAGTATAGATTGCAAGCTTCCACTGGGGCAGGTAGTAATAGCAAATGACACAATATTTTCTGTAAAGTGCTGTAGAATATGTGTGTGCTATATAAATAGTTGGTAAATAATAATAAAGAGAAATAGAATACTTTTATTGTTATTATTTAATGCACACATATGCCACAGCACTTTACCGAGAATATTTAGTCAATCACATCAATCCCTTTCCCAGTGGAGTATACAACCTACAGTGCAAAGGTAAAACAGGTAATTTAACTTGGCTCATATTTCTTGATAATATTTGTGGCGTCAGGATAGATAATAGATTTATTAACAGTTATTTAGAAAGTGCACACATACTCTGCAGTGATTTGTGTGTTATACAATCTATACTCTCTACCAATTTTTTGTTATATACAGTGGTGGCTGCTGCCCGTGGGCTGCACCACAGAGCACATATAGTGGGGGGAGGTTAATACAATACAAAAGTCATATAGCGTGCTTCCCAACTGTCCTGATTCCAGTTGGACAGTCCCGCTATTCGGATACTGTCCCACCCATGGACCGCAGTGTCCCACGGTTGGGGGAGCCTTTGAACACCGCTGCTCTGCTCTGCAAGGCAACAGGTGAAACCAGAATATATGGCATGCGCATGCACACTACATCTAAACATGCACCTTTTTCGGCAATACTCCCTTATTTGCAAGGCCCGCCATTGTTTTTAAATGTACGATGACTACCTGTCCTCGGGAATCAGCAGCGCTGTGGATCACAGCCACTGTACCTGGGATGCAGCACTCAGCTTCCGTTCTTCTTCTTATATAAGCCCGCCACACTGGGCAGCTGTCCAGGGATCTACAATTCTAGGGGCCTTAGAGCAGGGGCAGATGGTGGTCACACAATCAGAGCAGTGAGGCAGCATTCTCTACCTGCCTCCCAGCCTGTAGCCAGACAGTGAATGGCTGTGAGCATGCTGATTGGTGGATGGCTGGAGCTACCCACAAATCTGTGTGCTGATAACCATTCACTGTATGGTAGCATGTTGAGAGACCTCGCACAGCTGCAAGTGGGGCTTGTTATGATTTTTTCATTGGTTCCCATGAATGGGTGGTTAAATTCCCCAGTGCATTGTTTTGCCCGTGGCCTACAATGCTGTTAAGACAGCCTTATGTCTGCCCCCAGGTTAAAAGTTGCCATCCACACCCTGCCCTGCAAGACAGTGGTGGTTTAAGAGAGGGGTCCTGTGTGCAGTTTCCAAGCAGGCCCTTTCCTCTCTTGTCATTTGGCACAGTTGCAAGTAGACTCTGATACTGTGTCAGAGTCTACTGCACATGTGCAGGTCTCTTTGAACATGATGCCAGTGCCGAGTTCCTGGAGATTTTTCTACTGTGCAATCTCCAGCAAAAATGGTAGCTGCACCATTTTCCTAGTGATCTCTGGAGCGCTGATTTCAGATTCCAGAACCGTGCGTCTAATGCACAGGTTCTCAAACTCGGTCCGCAGAGCCCCAAACAGTTCACGTTTTCCAGGTCTCCTCACAGAATTGCAGGTGAAATAATCAGTTCCACCTGTGGATGTTTTAAAATGTATCAGTGAGTAATTACTACACCTGTGCACCTGCTAGATCTGGAAAATGTGTACTGTGTGGGGATGGGATGACCGAGTTTGAGAACCACTGATCTAATGTATGGGTGCAGGGTTGTGGTATGGGCTTGTTGGACCCAGGGACCTGTATGCACCCATTTTAGATATGGGACTGCTCAGACTATTGTGGGCTTACACCTCTCACTGAAAGACAATATAGAAGAGAATGTGTAACACTATTATTTGGACAGTATTTGGCTAGTTATCACATAGTTCTAACATATACATAACACAGGGCGTTTTAACAGAGGAGGGGTCCATGTGCAGACTCCCCTCCTCTCCACAGTGCAGTAGGATGCAGCATTGTGCCGAAGGCTACTGTGCACGCTCAGGTCTCTGGAAATATGGTGCCTGCCGTTTTCTGGGGACTAGGTACTACTGAGCATATGCTGAGTTCATTTTGGATGTGACTTTTGCCACGGCTGCATTGCCTGACGTGGGAATACAGAAAGGTAAGTATTACAACATTGGTGCTGTGTGCATACCTCCCAACATGACCCTTTCCAGGAGGGACAGAATGCTCTGCTCCTGGACTTCTCTCTTAATTTATGATTGCCATCACCTGTGCTGAAACACCTTTATTACCCATTAACCTGTTCAGTACAGGTGCAGATAATCATATATTGAGAAAAAAAATCCAGAAGCAGAGCATTGTGTCCCTCCTGGAAAGGGTTATGTTGGGAGGTATAGGTGTGTGCCCCCCCTGAACCTATTATAGAAATGCCAATGTACATAACCCTCTTCTTCAGTTCTTCATTGGATACATTTCCAAATAACAACTTGGTGTAAAATAGGAAAGTTACATAGTACACATTTGTAGACCATAGTAGAAAGTACAACAGGAAGGTTGCATGGCATTCCTTGTATAAATGATGGGTTGCCAAGTGCTATTTGGTAGGTGACCAATTCAGTCACCCCATAAGTCATGGCCTGATAAAGTTGTGAAACAATGCAGAAACACTAGATCAGGCTTGGCAAACCTGTGGCTCCCCAGCTGTTGTGAAACTACCAATCCCAGCATGCTCTGCCACACGTTTAGCATTTCCTAAGAGCAAGAGTGTAGCAGGGCATACTGGGACTTGTAGTTCCACAACAGCTGAAGAGCCACAGGTAGGCCAGGCATAAACTAGATAATAAAGGACCCGCAAGCATTGGTAATCCTCTGCTTAGTAATAAGTAAATGCATGTATAGCATCCAAAAATATGCGAGAGTGACCTTAATTGAAATTTACTGTGCATTAATGGGGTTGGTACACCCTCAACATAAATATAGCATTAAAAAATTGTAAAGTGGTTATCTGATAGTCAAAGTAAAGAAACAGAGCAGAATCAGTGAGGCACATAATTGATCAGTCCTTGTTCACCTCTAATCACTTGTCATCCACATCAGAGCAGAACAGAATTCACTGCTCCACTCAAGTGTCCCCATAATGATTGCTATAATAAAAAAAAAAAACTACTTTAATGTGTATGTATTGCCAACAAACAGTAAAGCGCAGTATAGGCTGAACTGATCTTCAGCCTATGAATTTATTGAGAATTACTGGCCCCACTGAGGTATGATAAAAAAAAACCTCATGTTAGAGAGATATTATTTCCTACAGTAGGTAATTCATAGTCTCCAGTCTCATGTATATTGGTTCAGTCCACAAAATGGCTGCTTTTACTGTGTGTACAGCAGTGATGTGCAGTCGGGTAAGACAGAGCCTCTTCTGTCATATTCCAGTACCCTCCAGAGTGTTGACTATAAAAATGATGAATAAAAATAAAATGAAGATAATATAAATATCTTCTTTATATTATTGTAATTATTTTTATAGTCAAAACTCTGGAGTATACCGGAGTGTAACAGGTGAGCCTCTGCCTCACCTGACTGCACATTACTGATCAAATCTCACCAAACTCACAGCAGTATACACTGCTGCACCTGTGTATAATACCCACATGGACCCTTGGGTTCGTATATGTGTGTGTAAATCTGGACCTGACACTAGCCAGTGCCTCTCCAGCCACTTACCTGACCACACGTCACTGGTCAGTATACAGAAGGTATACTTTAATACCAGTTTTATACCAGAAGATGGTCTATTCTCTTTATGCAACTATCCGCAGCAACAATGTTGCAGAATCACTCCACTTTATTATGGTCTCTTCAGTTAATGCAATTTTATACTTTTCTTTTCCTCTTTGTGCTTATATACAACACTGTATTTCTAATAGGGGTATCCAATAAGCCCCGATCGCTTTTCAGCATGAAAACAGCCTGATATAGTGATTTATGACCGATGGCCATTATCGTGTTATCCTATTACAGGCCGTTTTCATCTGTCAAAAACAGACCGTGATCGCGCAATAACATATGGGATTTGGCAGTACGTATGGTGCAATGGTTAGCATTACTGCCTCGCAGCACTGAGGTCATGGGTTCGATTCCCACCATGGCCCTAACTGTGGAGTTTGTATATTCTCCCTGTACTTGGGTGGGTTTCCTCCGACAATCCGAAAATATACTGGTAGGTTATTTGGCTCCTGACAAAAATGAACACTTTAGTGTATGTGTGTACATGTATATGTGGTAGTGAATGTAGACTATAAAATCAACTGGGGCAGGGACTGATGTAAATGGGTAAATATTCCCTGTAAAGCACTGCGGACTATGTGTACGTTATATAAATAACTGATGATAATAATAATAATAATAATAATAATAATCGGGGATGAATCCCCAATCCCATGTGTTATCACAGCATTGGCAGCTTGCTTATTGTGGATTATGTTTCTGGTGCCTGAGGCAACTGAAGCATAATCTGCAATAAATGCCAGCATAGGGGGAAGGAGAGTGCTGCATCGGCACTAAAAGGATACCCCACTGTGATACAATCACTCATGGTCATTGACCGTGGGTAATTTGGATAACCCCCTTAGGATTCAATAAAGAAGTTATTTTATTTCCCCTAGAGTGTTATGTTCCCTAGAGTGCTTAATCACATTATATCTATATAGTCTTCCTTATAAAACAATTATACCTATATGTAACAAACTACTATACAGATGGAGCCGTGCTCATCCGATGCAGCTCAATTGCGAACATGCACTCCTGGCGGGGCTGGGCGATCCGGCGTCTAGCCACGCGATGGGAGTGCACAGAGATGCATGTCTCACACACACACACACGTTCCAGACACTGTAATAGGCGCGCCTAGGCGGGTGCACCCCGACACAGATGGAACCATGTTTAGCGTGGCTCCATCTGTACCTAGAACATGTAACGAAGTCTTCAGATACACCTTTTGTAGAGTCGCTACTCTGGCAATGATCTGTGACAGTATTAAAACATACAACATCCACTTTATTGCAGTAGGCCTGAAGGAAAAAAAAGTCCCCTAAAAGACTTAAGTTGTTGAAATGTAAAATAAATACAAAATGATCACAATGTATTGACTAATAACTTCCTTTCACAATAGTCTCAATAATCAGTACATATATTTGTCACACAAATGTGTTAAATACTATATGAAAAATAACACATGTGAATTGAAAACAGATAAAACATAAGAAAGAGACTGTTATTAAAATGATTGGTGTCTTTAATTAAATCCAGGATCCTAATGAATATTGTATTACTAACACTAAACCAACAGTGCTGGCATGTCAGGAAGAAGGTAATCTAAGCTTTCTGAATAACATTTGTATGGATGCCATGCACCAACTCTATAGTCCAAAGAGTAACATATGGTGATTTGTTGGGGAGCTGGCAGCAGGGAGATTGCTGACTATGTTAAATTATCTGTCCATTGATGTGATGCATATATTAAATTCACTCCATGACTTCTGCTCAGACTGTAGTTTATTCCTTATGTTACGTTGTTTAACTCACGTAGAATCAAAGTGAAAAGTTAGATTATAACTTAGAGGACAAATTGTAACATTTGCAGGGTGAATTCATCTAGTAAGTATGCCTGTGTCTTCTGTGTTGGTTAAATAGATGTCTGTTTCAGTTTCTGCCATAGTTGGAGCCAGTAAAGTTGCAATGTACATTTTAAGCAGCCCTTACGCACTGCATTGTAATCTGGCTGCCCAGAACTACAGAAAACTGATACGTGATGGATGGGCATGGATGGATTGTATTAGCTGTAATCAAAATGTCAACTTCACAATGCAAATAGTTATGATATTGACATTGTTGAAATGATGATATTGAACATGTCAGCATTTGCAGAATGTTGACATGAAATGCTGATATTCTGCATGACCCAACAGTGGAGGGTTAGTGTTAAACTACGAGAAGGCAGGTTACTGTAGGGTTAAGCGAGGGAGGGAAGGTTGGGATTAGGCTGTGGGAGGGGAGGTTGGTGTTATGCTGTGGAATAGGAGGTTGGGGTTAGGCTATGGAAGGGGATGTTAGGGTTAGTCACTCTAGGGAGGGTTAGGTGTCAGCAGGGGCATAGCCAGAACTTTGTGGGCCCCATAGCAACATTTTGAAGGGGCCACCATGCTTCTAGAGAGACACTTCTCTGCAGCAGTTGTTAATTGTATGCCCTATAATAGTGTCCTAGTTTGTTTTCTGAACCATAGTAGAGGCTTATTTAATGTTATGCCCCATAGTAGTGCCCTAGATTCTTTTAAGAATCGTAGTAGTGCTTAAGTTCACCCTATGTCATATTTTAGAGCTGCCAGTAAACACTATACTGCACAGTACCCCCAATTCACATTATGGTATATAGTGCTCCCCATTCCTATTGTGCCTCATTACAGTGCCCCAGTTCATATTATATAATATAAAAAAATGCCCTCCAGTTCATTTTATACCACACTACAATGAGCAGGTCCTGGGACATACCTAGATATATTGCAGGCCCCAAGGAAAAAGTTTGAAAGGGCCCCTACGTACCACCCAATGATGAAAAATGTACATAACACATGTAACTGTGACAGGGAAGGTGGGCCCCTCTCAGCTCTGAGCCCTATAGCAGCTGCACTGCCTGCACCTATGGTAGCTACGCCCTTGGGTGTTATGCATACTCATTACCAGAAGCACAGCTGGATCCACCAGAAGTCATCATCAGTTGACCACCAAACCAGTGAGACATAGCTGGAGCTGCCAGACCTGCCATATACGGTAAGTCACTGCTAAATCACAGGGATGTTTAGTCAACATTCTAATCGTCTCGACATTTCATCAGTCTCGATATAATGAATGGCAACATATACACATATCTATATACATATATAGTGGCAATATGAGGGTTAATTGCATTGGTGAGATATGCATTCTATGTGCAGCAGGAGGGATCTGCCCACACAGGGAAGGAAAGACAGATGTGAGTATTCCTAATTGCTGCAGTGTGGCGTCAATCTGGAATACCCTGTAGTCAGGACTGGCTGTGGACTGTGTATCCTACCCAACTGGGAAAGCTAGTCAGAGCTCGGGATGCTAGTAAGCTACTGACGGCCAAGAGGCCTGAGCCTATACATGTAGGAGACAGAGAAGGCCACCAAACTCTGAAACTGAGCTACATGTGGCTGAGAAGATGCTAGGCCGGTGAGCCTGTTAGATATGAGTAGTCCAGGAGATGTCTTACTGTACCTGTGAGAGACAGGATTAAGAATGTGAGTAGATGTTGCAGCAAGGCCAGGCTGGAGTCTGTTACAGACCTGCTAAGAAGTAGAGACTTTGAGAGACTTTATTTGCAGATTAGCTGCCCAAGCATGGTCAGGGTTGAAGATGTACATCAGTGCCCTGAATGGAGGCTAGGTGTTTGTTGTTTTGTTTCATTTTTTTTCTGCCAGCAAAACACTATTCCATTTACAGTATGTGCCTGAAATGTGTTTGGATTCTGATTAATCACCTAGACAGTGCACCAACACACCCCTCTACCAAGCTAATTACCACCACTAATTACAATATATATATATATATATATATATATATTAATTTTCACCCAGATGTATTAAATATTACATCCAGGGACAGGTGCTTTGATAGGCGCCCACCCCTGCAATGTATAACGTAAAGTGATCTGTGGATGGAAATTAAACTAAATACAGTGGTTCTAAATTTGAGCAATATATATAAAAAAACAGGTAATCACCCTTTATAAATTATCCTCAATGTAGATCTACTCTTATTTGGGGATAATGAGCCGTACAATTAATGGTTTTGTGTTCTTCTTTCAACTCTGTTCAATAATGGAATCTGATAAACCAAGAAAAAACTGTGCCCACTTTGAGTCAAAACTTAGTTTGAGGCAAGGTGTAGTGGATGCACAGAAGGCAAATAATCGTGCAATACCGCAATGTAATCAAAAGGAATTTTTAATTGCTAGACCATTACACTCACAATAAAGAAGTGTATAAAGGCATGTCATCATTCCATCACCAGGTAATTTCAGGATCCAGATAATCAGTTTAAGGATGCTTTTCTTGGTTTTCACAGACTTGATAAAACAAGAACCTGTGCCCACTGTTCATTTAAAACTCATATAGAGTAGAATATAGTGGATGCACAGAGAGAAAATAATGGTGCAATACCCTTTAAATAAAAAAGGATTTTTAATACAACACCGCACTCACAATATAAAAAATGAAAAGAAGCATATAATACATCACTCCACACAGAGTCCTCTCTGGTCTAAAGGGAGCATTTCCAGGGTTCCCACTATGAAAAGAAGAGAAATGACACAACATGGGTAAAAGTGTCAGCCACCGGAGATCTCCACAGTATCACCGTCCTGGACTCCAATCCACACAGTGCTTAACGCTTTTCGGATCCTCCTCGATCCTTCGTCAGAAGCATGTGTGGTAACTCTAATTTGTCCCTTTATATACCCAGAATCAGTCACAAATGATCCCAATCCATAATCAAATCTCACGCCGCCGTGACCGTAACCAGAAGCTCTTGCGTTCCGGTATGCGTTCCACAGTCCTCGCGCATATGCGGAAGTGCCTCAATAAGGGAGTAATTCGTGCTGCGTTCCATATCGGGTACACAAAACTGGAAGAATCTTCACAAATGCGTTCCACCTAACATTTATGGGTCGCAAACTCTTTATTTAAAAGGGATGATGAGATCCACTTTATGGAGCATATCCAGAGGGCCCTCTGATTTATATTCCATAAAGTGGATCTCATCATCTCATCCGGTTCTGGTTATGGCCAATATGGAACGCAGCACAAATTATTTAGACACTTCCGCATATGCGTGAGGACTGTGGAACGCATACCGGAACGCAAGAACTTCCAGTTCCGGTCACGGCGGCACGAGATTTGATTATGGATTGGGATAATTTGTGACTGATTCTGGGTATATAAAGGGACAAATTAGAGTTACCACACATGCTTCTGACGAAGGATCGAGGAGGATCCGAAACGCGTTAAGCACTGTGTGGATTGGAGTCCAGGACGGTGATACTGTGGAGATCTCCGGTGGCTGACACTTTTACCCGGGTTGTGTCATTTCCCTTCTTTTCATCGTGGGAACCCTGGAAATGCTCCCTTTAGACCAGAGAGGACTCAGTGTGGAGTGATGTATTATATGCTTCTTTTCATTTTTTATATTATGAGTGCAGTGTTGTATTAAAAATCCTTTTTTATTTAATGGGTATTGCACCATTATTTTCTCTCTGTGCATCCACTATATACTACTCTATATGAGTTTTAAAAGAACAGTGGGCACAGGTTCTTGCTTTATCAGGTCTGTGTGAAATCCAGGAAAAGCATCCTCAGATTGATTATCTGGATCCTGAAATTACCTGGTGATGGAATGATGACATGCCTTTATACACTTCTTTATTGTGAGTGTAATGGTCTAGCAATTAAAAATTCCTTTTGATTGCATTGCGGTCAGGGCCGGTTCAGGGGCTTTTTGCGCCCCGGGTGGCAATACGGGGCGTGGCTTCATACAGGGGCGTGGTCATTTACGCCCCCTGTACAGTAGTAGCGCTCTGAAATGATGTGCGGTGCACAATGACGTCATCGCGCACCGCACAGCAAAGGTCCTCTCCACGAAGGGAAACTAGACGCGTAGCGTCTAGTTTCCCTTCACAGCGGGCAGCGGCAGCGGGGGGCACAGCGGGCAGCGGCAGCGGGCAGCGGGGGGCACAGCAGCAGCAGATCTTACCCTGGTGCGGCGCCCTCCGGACGGCGCTGGCGCCCTCCGGAAGGCGGCACCCCGGGCAAAAGTCCTGCTTGCCCGTGGCAAAATCCGCTACTGATTGCGGTATTGCACGATTATTTGCCTTCTGTCCATCCACTACACCTTGCCTCAAACTAAGTATTGACGCAAAGTGGGCACATTTTTTCTTGTTTTATCAGATTCCATTATTGAATAGAGTTGAAAGAAGAACACAAAACCATTAATTGTACGGATCATTATCCCCAAATAAGAGCAGATCTACATTGAGGACAAATTATAAAGGGTGATTATCCGTTTTTTTTATATATATGGTTCAAATTTAGCGCCACTGTATTTAGTTTCATTTCCATTCACAGAATGTATTTGGAGATTACTATTTGAGAGACCTCTGTTAACAATAATATGGGCTGCTTTATTTGTTTATTGCGCACTATTTATATGTTAATTTTATGTAAAGTGATCGCACAGCAGTCATTAGACCATTTGTGTATGAGTGGCTGTTATCAATAGCTCCCACCCTGTTTGAGGATGTGCATGGAGGGTAATAAGACTGTGCCCTTCCCTCTTACAGGGTACATTTTCAGCTGAACCCAATGAGAAAAGGTGGATTGGGCAGTGCAGCGTAGGTGGTTGGGTCCAAGGTGGGGAGGGAGAAGGGAAGCCCAGCCCAGAGTAACTAGCCACGCAATGTAGAAATTAGAGCTACATTAGGTGCAGGGGTGGAGGGACCACAAGGCAGGCAGAGAAAGGCTGTGGGGAGGGAGGAAGTCGAACACCCAGAAAGGGGATTATCTCTGTTCAGAGAAAACAGACACACTGCTTGTGATAAGTCTAGATGACACTCCGTGACCCAGTACATTAACTGGAACCTCTCAAATATTTGAAGGGGCGAGGCATTCCTTGCCTCCTCATTCTGACACCAATGTATCATATCACAGAAAAAAAAGGACTGCTGCATTTCCATGTTTAGTGATGAGCCTTGTAGAAGAGGAGATGAGGGTCATCATTTCCACCTGGTTTTATACCAATTCTTATATAAAGCAATGCCAATCAGATAGGATTGCATCAAATTCACTCAAGTGAACCATGCACCAGCTTTATCTGTGATACAGTAAGTATGATATATCTAGCTAAACTTGTGATGAATTTGTACTTTATATCATCCTTTAATGCTCCATATTCTAGTGGCACTTACATTGAACTGTAGGACACTGCTGGGGACTGTGGGGGTCATTCCGACCCGTTCGCACACTGCTTTTTTTCGCAGCCGTGTGAACGGGTCTGGAATGCACATGCGCAGCAGGCGCAATGCTACCCGGCGCCGGAGAACGCCGGGCAGCGACTGAATTAAAGAAGAAAACGATCGCTGATACGATCGCACCGTGATTGACAGGACGAAGGCGTTCCGGGGTGGCAACTGACCGTTTTCTGGGAGTGGAGTGGAAAATGCAGGCGTGTCCAGGCATTTGGAGGGCAGATGTCTGACGTCAATTCCGGGACCTGACAGGCTGAAGTGATCGCAGTGGGTGAGTAAGTCATGACCTACTCCTAAACTGCACAAAATGTTTTTGCATAGTTTGGCTGCACAAGCGATCGCAGCCTTGCTATGCAAAAATGCACCCCCCCTTATGCGGCGTCTAGTTGATAGCACGGGCTGCAAAAAGTTGCCGCGTGTGATCAACTCGGAATGACCCCATGTGAGTGCAAGCTTTATAGTCAAAGCATAACTACTTGGACAGGCTAATGGGATAGAGATACTTAGGGGGTAATTCAGACCTGATCATAGCAGCAAATTTGTTAGCAGTTGGGCAAAACCATGTGCACTGCAGGGGGGGCAGATAGAACGTGCACAGAGAGTTAGATTTGGGTGGGGTGTGTTCAAACTGAAATCTAAATTGCAGTGTAAAAATAAAGCAACCAGTATTTACCCTGCACAGAAACAGAATAACCCACCCAAGTCTAACTCTCTCTGCAAATGTTATATCTGACCACCCCTCCCCCCTGCAGTGTACATGGTTTTGCCCAACTGCTAACAAATTTGCTGCTACGATCAGGTCTGAATCACCCCCTTAATTTTCGTTTCAAGAAAAAAAGACATAGTAGTTTTTGGCTTAATTAATATTTGTAAAAATCAGATTTTTGGTTGTTGTTAAGCATTTTGTATCTGAAAAGGAGACATTCACAGGGCCTGTGCAAGGTTTCTCGGCACCCTAGGCAAAACTTCTGCCTACTGCCCCTTACCCCTACCCGCCGTTCAGATGAATGGCATGATGCTGGTCTCCCCCATCCCCAGTCTGTTGCATGGCTGCTCTCTTCTCCCCATCTTTCCAGTCTGTGTGAGTGCCTGCTGCTCACACCCTCCCCCCCATCTCTGTTAGATGTCTGCTGTTCTATTCCCCCCACCATCTGTGTGCATGCCTGCTGCTCATCTCCCCCCACCCCCCACACTGCTGCTCTCCCCCACTTTCCTTATCAAATGCAGAAAATGCACTGTGCAGCCACCTTACCTGCGTGCTGCGATGCAGAGTTGGGACTGAGTAGTCTGTGAAAAAGCCTGAAATGAAGAGCAGCACCGAATGTCACCCCCAGCCAGGTCACCAGGAGCTGTCAAAGTTACTGCCTGTGCCGGGTGGAGGCAGAGCTGGAGGCTGCAATACGGGAGCTTGGCAGTCGCAGCTACTGTAAGATACGAGTGTCGGGGGATTGCGGCAGCTGTGAAAGGTAGGACCACACTACCTTTTTCAGGTAGCTGTAGCTGGCCGCCCCCTCAGGTCCTGGTGCCCCTAGGCAGCTGCCTAAAGCTGCCTAGTGGAAGCTCCGGCCCTGGACATTCACAATAACGTTGATCATTTTATCAAATTCTCTACCTAATGGAGGTTGTGCTTATAATTTACCTTTTGCCATTATAGCAGAGGTTCCCAAACTTGGTCTTCAAAGCACACTAATGGTCCAGACTTTAGGTATATCCATGCTTGGGCACAGGTGACTTAGGGCCTAATTCAGACCTGAACGCTGTTGTGCGGCTGATTATTGAATGACTGCGCATGTGTATGCACTGCAATGTGCAGGCGCGAGCCCAAACAGCGACAGAATGCTGCAAAAAATTAGATCGCTAGGTGTATGCAGGGTTATTGACAGGAAGTGGATGTTTGTGGGTGATAACTGCCCGTTTTCTGGGAGTGTCAGGAAAAACAGGCGTTCCCAAGCGTCTTCTTGGAGTGTGTGTGATGTCAGCTCCGGTCCGAAGAGCCTGATTTTGTCGCACTGTAAGAGTAAGTCCTGCGCTACACACAGACTGCACAGACTGGAAAAATCATTCGATGGTAAGTGAGTTGCGATCGGATTTGCAGCTGTCCGCTGTCTGGCGAAGTTTTCGCATAGCATAAGCATGCATTCGCACACTTACACGTGGCGGATATTCACTCTCTATGGGCGGTGACTATCTGATCGCAGACCTCTGCAAAAACAGAGGGGCGATCAGGTCTGAATGAGGCCCTTAATTAGTACCTCAGTCAATTTAATTTAACATCTGTGCTCATGCATGGATATCCGTTTAATCTGGACTGTTAGGGTGTTTTAAGGACGGAGTTTGGGATGCACTGAAACATGGGATAAGGAAGGATTTTTACTTATGTGAGATTAAAATTGCAGCTGTCTTGATTTGGTTTTATGTATCAACACAGATGGAATTTCTAAAAAGTTTGAACTTGAGTAATGTGAATCTTTTTAAACCTCACCAATCATGTTAATTTAACCCCTTCACTGCTGAGGATGAGTGTTCTCATCCTGAGTACTGCAGGGGTTCAAATGGGGATGGGAACTTACATTATGTTAAAACGACAAGAATGCAATGATGAAATAGTAAGTTAATGATATGTTTTATAAATTCAATGTCTTCTGTAAAAAAAAAAAAAAAGTATGATTTGTGTGGGCACTGCATCAATATTACAGATATTGATGGTAGAATAAGACCATCCCAAAAAGTGTCAAAAAAAGAGTGAATCAAAGTCTTAAATCACGTTAGTTTAATGATAGAATTCTTGTGTGATCATTCATAAACACTCTTTTTTTAGCGAACCAATCACCAAGTGGAGCCAGGGTGAGCATTTCCTTTGGGGCTCTCTTCTCCCCCCTAACAGCCCCCATAGTTTCTCTCACATTCTACCCCATAGACACACACACACACACACACGCACACACACACATACACATACACACACACACACATACACACACACGCGCACACACACACACGTATAAACAAACAAACACACACACACACACACACACACTGCCTCCTCACAGATCACACTACCTCACAGATCACACTGCACCCCCCTAACAGATCGCAGGGCTAACCCTCACAGATCATACAGCCCCTTTTACGTAGCCCCCTCACAGCTTACACAAAGCCCCTGCTCACAATTCACACTGCTGCCACACAGCCCCCTTCCACAGATCACACTACATCCACACAGTAACCACTAAGAGATCTCATTGCTTCCAAACAGCCCCCACATTTTGATCACACTGCCTCCACAAAATCCCTTATTACAGTTCATCATCACACTGTCCTCACACAGCTCCCTCCCTCATATGTCATGCTGCCCCCCTCAGTTTACACTGATTCTACATTGTCCCCCCACCGTCACAGATCACACTACCTCCACACAGCCACCCCAGCCCAGATCACACTGCCTCCACACAGCCAACCCCCAGATCCAGTGAGCCAGAACGAGGCGGAACTGCGTTCCGCCAGTTCCATTTGGAGACGGAATGCAGTTTCGCCTCCTCTGGCTCACCTAACCCGATGTGTGCCTGGCTGGGCGCCCGACTCCCTCTCCACAGAAACAGCCGTAGGCAGAAGCTCGCTACTGAGCTCCGGCTTCTGGCTCTGGCAGCGTGCTGCTGTGCGGCGCCATGACGTCTCTCCCATAGTTCCGAGGAGTGGGTGCCAGATGTAGCATAGCGGTCTGGAAGCAAGAGCGGGGCTTGTTAAGTATTGTGTTATTTTTATTGTGTGTGTGTGTGTGTAAGCAGCTTCTACAGGGGGCATTACCACAGGGGGCTAAACTACTGGGGACATAACTACTGGGGGCTAAACTACAGGGGGGCTAAACTACAGGGGAGCTACACTATTGGGGGCAAAACTACTGGGGGCATAACAAATGAGGCCATTACCACTGGTGGGGGGGGCAAAACTACTGAGGGCATAACTACAGGGATTAAACTACAAGGGGCATTATCACTTAGGGCATAACTACATGGGGTATTACCTTACCACAGGTGGCATAGGTACAGGGGGTATTACCATTAGGGCTAAACTACAGGGGGCTAAATGACTGGGGCATTACTACAGGCAGCACTACTACAGGGTCATTACTACTGGGGGCAATACTACACAGGGGCATTACCACTAAGGGCATTACTACTGGGGGCACTTCTAATGAGGGCATTGTATAGGGGCACTTCATAAAGGACATCACTCCTGGGGACATAAGGGGCACTACTACTGGGGGTATTGCATAAGGGGCACCACTACTATGGGCTCTACATAAGGGGCATTACCACTGTGTGCACTACCACTACAGTGGACATTGCATAAGGGGCACTACTACTGTGGGCATTGTATAAGGAGAGCTACTGCTGTGGGCATTATGTGTTTTAGGGGTGCTACTACTGTGGGCATTATGTGTATTAGAGGTGCTACTACTGTGGACTTTGTATATAAGGGGCACTTTTTCCATGTCGACCTAGTACATGTTGACCTAATGACCATGTTGACCTAATGCATGTCGACCAATAGTGTTTGACCTAATGACTTTCTACCTAAGTCTTGTCGACCTAATGACCATATCCCCTCGCTGACAACATTTCAGGCAGAGCTGGGGGTACATGACTGCACCCTTCAGGCTATTGAGCTCCAAGCAATGGCCTGGCCCTGATGCCCTTGCCTTCATCCTCCCTTGTAACTTTATTTTTATATTACTGTATATGCAAGTTTATCTTACATTGCTGATTTTATAATCCTTTCAATTCATATTAACAGCATATTGTTCAGGGATGTAAAACCAAGGCGATAAACTGAAATGTAAACATTTGGTGGCACCACACAACATTGTATATTCATGGCAGAGGTGCTCTCTGCCCTGTGGAATGGTACTGCTGCCTAGTGCCAAGTTTTCTTTAATTCAGGGGATTCATTTATTATGTGCAGTAATGCCCAGATCAATACATGACATTCTGCTAAAGGCTATTCAGTTTGACTGCTGCACATCCTACATTTGCTGTAGCTTCTAACTAGTTTGTGCAATATATCTCTAGCCTTATCATATAATACTGCACTATGGGGCTGATTCAGACCTGATCGGTGCTGTGGATTTTCGCACAGCAGCGATCAGGTCTGAACTGCGCATGCGCTGGCGCCGCATTGCGCCGGCGCATGCCAGACAGCCGACGGCTGTCTTAGCCCTGCGATTGCCTCTGCCTGATTGACAGGCAAAGGCGGTCGCTGGGCGGGAGAGGGCGGGCTGCGGCAGCTGCGTGACATCACACGCAGCCGCTGCGACCCTCACAGCGACGAGTAGCTCCCTGCCAGTGCGCCGGAGCTGCAGCTACTCTTCAAGTACAAAAGCATCTCCGCTGTGCGATGCTTTTGTACTTGTGCGACGGGACAGGGACTGACATGCGGGGCGGACTAGCTACTAAATTTAGCACATCTATGAACAGGTCTGAATTAGCCCCTATGACCATCATCCTGTGTAGTCATCCAGCCAGTAACTTCCACTGTGGCTGTTCCCACGGCCTCATAGCTCCATATATGTGGGAAGGGTTTTGAGTACTATGTGATTCCCAGGCAGATCACAGTTTATGGACTTATGGAAAAATGTGTACAGTATGAGCTTTATGGATATGTATGATAACCTTTTATAAGATAAAAAAATATATAATAACTGAAAAGTTTCAAAAGTTTACTCTGGCATTAGCAACAGGTTTGTCATTTAGACACATAATATAATAGTAAGGTAAAAACAACTAAAGAGAAAAGCTACACCCATTCAAAACAGATAAAAGAAAAGTAAAACAGTAATGTTCGGAAAATAAATATTAGTCTATCTTGAAAACAATAGATTTTTTTCCATAATTTTTATTATCACTAGTGGGAAATGATGTCATCATCATTTATTCTCTATAAAATACCCTATACAGAGATAGATTACAGGCTCATAAAACACTAATGTTATCACAGAGCCGGGCTTCTTACACAATTACTTGCACATTGCAATTAATCATATTTTATGACTGGTAGGAGAATTGATGAATAGCCTTTAAACAACGATCTGGTACACAATTGTAGCAATTAATTTTGAACGACATTGGTGTTAAAGTTTGATGAATCCTGCAATGAACTATTTAGACACAGTGGTATTTTAAATGTTGTTCTATTGGCAGTCACTTAACAAAACGGTGCAGTCTACCTGCACATCCAGAGAAGGTCAAAGAGGATATGAAAAGTCATCTTGTATCAAGCAGAATCTAAGCTACATTTACTATAGCTGCCACAGCAATTTAATGTAACTTTTCCTCATTTAATAGGCTATATATAATTTGCAGGGCAAAGTGGTTAGCTGCAGAATATGCCATTATTTTAATTATAATAATGAAATCTTTATTTTTTTTTAATGAAATTGTGCCTGTATTAATTGAGGAATAGCTTTTTCACTTGTCACGCTGCATGCAGTAAGAAAGGACATTTTTAAAAGGCAAAATCTCTGTTTATTTCATTGATGTTTTTTTTCTGGATTGAAGAAAGAGAGAGCTGGAGGATCATTCACAAAGCCAGGCCAGATGCCCGGAATCAGCTTAAGCAAACACAAAAGAGGGAAATGCAAACAAATTTGTATCTGAGAACAGAAGGGTTACATCTGGTGGGTCATTCCGAGTGCACAACTGGAATGGAAAAGAAACCTAACCCAATAAACTGCTCATGAGAAAATTTAACTGCCCTCTGTGTTGGGTCTCTCAAGAGACAGCACAGTTCAACATTCCCACATTCTATTTGCATTATATTGTAAAGTAAAAAAGCAAAGCAGATTATTTTTTACATAACTAAAGTGCGTGATTTGCTAATAACTGCACCTCAATTTAAGTTGCTATATATTAGCAAGATCAATGCTTAGTTAGATGCCATCTGGGTATGTAAGTACATAAGTACTGCTCAGGAATATTGCTGCTAATTAAAGACCCATTGAACATTAATATGCAGTATGCAGTACAATACACAGTTCATCCAATAATAAGTGAACACAATAGTATAGTTGAAAGTAAGATAAAATTAAATATTTGACAAATCTGTCAAGCAGCTGTATGTTCTCTATTGATCAGGGTCGTTTCTCCCAGTGCGAGATTTAAATATGCGCCCCCCCATTCACATAAACAAAAAATGCGCCCCCCCCCCCATAGATATAAAGAGGAAAATCATGCGCGCAGCGAAGGTGCACGCTCCCAACAAGGGGGCGTGACCTCGTTAAAAAGGGCGTGGTTTTGTTAAGGTGGGCGTGGTCTCATCTAATCTCATCATCACAGCCACCACAGGATAAAAAAAAGGTCCTCATTTTACACATTACAGCAGGCACGCGACCCCATTTTACACAGCACTGCAGGCAAGTGTCCCCATTTTACACAGCACGGCAGGCATGTGCCCCCATTTTACACATTGCAGCAGAAAAGTGTCCCCATTTTGCACATTGCGGCAGGCACGTACCCCCATTTTACACATTGTGGCAGGAAAGTGTCCCCATTTTACACATTGCGGCAGGCATGTACCCCCATTTTACACATTGCGGCAGGAAAGTGTCCCCATTTTACACATTGCGGCAGGCAAGAGTCCCCATTTTACACATTGCGGCAGGCACGTGTCCCAATTTTACACACTGCGGCAGGAAAGTGTCCCCATTCTATGCAGGCAAATGTCAAGTGGGGGGGGAGGAAGGGAGAGGGAGAGAGATGAACAACTTACATGTCAATAAGATCTTCCCGCTCCGCGCGCTGGCCGCCGGCGCCTCCCCTTAACAGCTTAGCTCCCCTCCTCCCTTTTACCGAGTACTCCTGCTCGGGGGGGCGGAGTTTCGTGGATTGATGCGGTTGCATCGTGACGTCACGACGCAACTGCGTCATACCGCGAAACTCCGCCCCCCGAGCAGGAGTACTCTGGAAAAGGGAGGAGGGGGAATCTGGGACCCGTAAAGTGCGGCGGCGGGCGCCCCGTGCGGTTGCACGGCTCGCCAGCCGCAAGAAACGGCACTGCTATTGATTAGACAGAGGTTGCTTCCCTCTCCCAGGCAATACAAAGCCAAACCTTGTGTGAAGTTATTTATTGTCATGTTGGTAGAGTACTGCAATGAGGGTGGTCTTCAGGTTGCCGGCGGCCGGGCTACCGGCTACCACCATACCGGCGCCGGAATCCCGACTGCCGGCATACCGACATCTTTTCTCCCTCTTGGGGGTCCACGACCCCCTAGAGGGAGAATAGATAGCGTGGCGCGCATAGCGTGACACCGTGCCTGCAGCGTGGTGAGCGCAGCAAGCCCGCAAGGGGCTCATTTGCGCTCGCCCAGCTGTCGGTATGCCGGCGGTCGGGATTCTGGCGCCGGTATGCTGGTTGCCGGGACCCCGACCGCTGGCAAACCAATACTACACCCCTGCAATGACGGTATAGCAAATATAACTGACATGCTGTGTTTGATCATTTAAGCTTGTTTTGTCCTGTAGCAGATTACTTTTGTACAATGTCTAATAACTATTTACATTTATTGTTGTGAATAGATAAGTGATGGATGGTGGGATCAAACCTTAACAAATTTGCAAAGAAGTCCATAGTAAAACTAATCAATTTACATGCAAATATTCTTAGGAAAAAGTAAAATTTATTGTCCTGTAGTAACATTTACTTATTTAGCACCTTCATATACTATCCTCTAAACCACTGTATGCTACTAGACTGACATTTTAGTCTTTCAGGCTTTCAAAAACATACAATAGGTCTTGGTACTACATAACACAATATTCAAAACTAAAAACACATACCAAAGAAGAAAACGCAGCAAAAGAGTTAATATACTGTATTTATCAATTCCATTCAGTGAAAAATGTACTAATGACAGTTTCTGATGTAAGAAAGAAGAAATCCTTGCCACATGTTGAAAAGATATTCAGAATCACTTGGCGGTCCATTAGCTGACCAGAAGCACTTGGACTGTAGCAGTACACATTGATTATTTTTTAAGCTAAGATTTTTTTTCTTTTAACAGTAAATTTAGCAATACCAAGTAGTGGAAATACAAATCTAGTTGAGAAGGAAAGTCAAAGGGAGAAGTTATTAATACAGAAACAAGAAACAATTGCAGATGACAGATGCATTAACAATAAGTAAAAGAAAGAGTTGTAAAGAAAATATAGGTCTGTAACTCTGTGTAAAAGAAAGATGAGTTAAGTGGGATGACAGCAGGGGGATGACATCAATGGGTTGCAAGAATGTATGCAAGAATGTTTGGGATGTTCCCATATCTACTTATACAAGACATTCCAAGTTACATACAGTGGTTTGTTAATCTTAGCTTAAAAAGCTGACTATGGCAAATCAGGGCAACACCAATGAGAGCAGTGCCATATACACATGATATGCCCCCCAGCAGTGGCAGATACATATATGCCCCCCCCCCAGCAGTGGCAGATACATATATGTCTCCAGTG
The DNA here is from genome assembly GCF_028390025.1 of Pseudophryne corroboree. Lineage (NCBI taxonomy): Eukaryota > Metazoa > Chordata > Amphibia > Anura > Myobatrachidae > Pseudophryne > Pseudophryne corroboree. The sequence goes on along the minus strand of NC_086444.1, from coordinate 930,388,437 downwards.
CCAAATACATATATGCCCCCAGTGCCAGATACACATGTCCCCACAGTGCCAGATATGCCCCCATTGCCAGATACACATGTCCCCACAGTGCCAGGTATGCCCCCAATGCCAGATACACATGTCCCCACAGCACCATATATGCCCCCCAGTGCAAGATACACATGTCCCCACAGTGACAGATATGCCCCCCAGTGCAGGATACACATGTCCCCACAGTGCCAGATACACATGCCCCCACAGTGCCAGCTATGCCCCCAGTGCCAGATACAAATGCCTCCACAGTGCCAGCTATGCCCCCAGTGCCAGATACAAATGCCTCCACAGTGCCAGCTATGCGTCCAGTGCCAGATACACATGCCCCCACAGTGCCAGATACACATGCCCCCACAGTGCCAGATATGCCCCCAGTGCCAGATACACATGCCCCCACAGTGCCAGATATGCCCCCAATGCCAGATACAAATGTCACCACAGTGCCCCCCCTCCAAGTGCTGGTCACCGCACTGCTGCTATTCAACTACAGGGAGGCTGCTGCTGCTGTTCTTGAGGGCGGGCAGGAGAGTGCAGCACGTGGCTCTTCTGCCCCTCAGTCCCCGTCGGCAGCATCTAGCTCTATTTAGGAAGACAGGATAGCACAGCGTGCGCCTCTCCTGTTCCTCAGTATTTGTCATCGGTGTCTAGCTCTAATTAGGCAGGCAGGAGAGTGCAGTGTGCTCATCTCCTGCCCCTCAGTCTCCGTCGGTGGTGTCTACCTCTAATTAGGCGCTGGTCCATGAGCTAATCAAAGCTTGCGGTCCGGCAACCAATCAGGAGCCTTAGCTGCCAGTCTGTGAGCTCTGATTGGCTCACGGGCCGGAGCACGGGAGGGGGTGTACTTGTCTTATTCTGTAGGGTGTGCACAAGTCTGTGGAAGCAGGCAGCGGGACGGACCTGGCTCTAGGCTCCAATATGGTGGCCAGAGCTAGCGGAGCCCATTAATTGTGGCGCCCTGTTCAGCCGCTCTATTGGAACGTGCCTGGAGCCGGCCCTGGCAGTGCATCCTGATGGTTGGTGCTGCCATCGGCTCTGCTCTAGCACATCTGAGCTGAGTCACTGCTGTAGCACCGGAGTGGGTGCACTCTATGGATACAAGCTGCGGTACTGCTGGTGGGGCAGTCTGGGTATGCCAGCATCAGAGTAAGAGAGGCTCCTGGCTGCGCCTAACCAATATGGCTGCTGGTCCTGGAGGAGGGCTGTTGCGCATGCTCAGCTGCAGGAGCATATCCTCCAATGGTCCTTGCAGTGTCAGTATGACTCCGGGCACTGAGCCACCACCCTCCTCCCCCCCCCCCCCCCACTGTAAAGTAGTATAAGTGCAGAGGCAGATCGAGTAAAGTACAGTGCCAGAAGCACTGTCGTTTTCAAACAGTATGGATTTTCACTAGAGATGAGCGGGTTCGGTTCACTGAGAACTGAACCCCCCGAACTTCACTACCCGAGCCCGGATCCGAGTCAGGCTCGGGTTTTCCCACCTCACTCGGAAAGCAGAACGAGGCAAAATGTCATCATCCCGCTGTAGGATTCTTGCAGGGTTTGGTTTGCATATAGGGAGCCGCGCGTTGCCGCCATTTTCACTCCGGCATTGGAGAGTGTAGCGAGAGGATGTGTCTCCGTCCTCAGTGTACTGCATCAGTACAGTGGTAGTGTCTTGTGCTGCATCAGTCCAGTCACAGTGGTGGTGTCCTCTGCTGCCATATGTCCAGTGCTGCTGTATAAGTCCAGTCAAGTGGTGCTGTGTTGTGCTGCATCAGTTCATTGGTGGTGTATTGTGCTGCATCAGTCCAGTCACAGTGGTGGTGTCCTCTGCTGTATAAGTCCATTCCATTGCAGTGGTGCTGTGTTGTCCTGCATCAGTCTAGTGGTGGTGTCCCTGTGCTGCTGTATATGTCCAGTGGTACTGCCGTATATGTCCAATGATACTGCCGTATATGTCAAGTGATACTGCCGTATATGTCCAGTGGTACTGCCATATAATTCCAGTGATACTGCCGTATAAGTTCAGTGGTACTGCCATATAATTCCAGTGATTCTGCTGTATATGTCCAGTGGCACTGCCATATAATTCCAGTGATACTGCTGTCTATGTCCAGTGGTACTGCCGTATAAATCCAGTGGTACTGGGGTATAAATGCAGTGATACTGCCGTATAATTCCAGTGATACTGCCTTATAATTCCAGTGGTAATGGCGTGTAAGTCCAGTGATACTGCTGTATAAATCCAGTGATACTGCCGTATAATTCCACTGATACTGCCGTATAATTCCAGTGATACTGCCGTATAATTCCAGTGGTGCTGCCATATAAATTCAGTTGTGCTGTTCTGTGCTGTATATTATTTACTCCAAATATAGGGGTTATTAATATTTAATCCAAATAATTTTCACAGGGTTTGCACTGTGTGGTGTAGGGGTATGCTCTCCTGTTCCGCATATTGTTATATATTAGAAAAAATAAGATTTTAAACCTACCGGTAAATCTTTTTCTCATAGTCCGTAGAGGATGCTGGGACTTTGTAAGGACCATGGGGATAGACGGGCTCCGCAGGAGACATGTGCACTTTAAGAAAGACTTTGACTCTGGGTGTGTACTGGCTCCTCCCTCTATGCCCCTCCTCCAGACCTCAGTTAGAGAAACTGTGCCCAGAGGAGACGGACAGTACAAGGAAAGGATTTTTGTAATCCAAGGGCAAGATTCTTACCAGCCACACCAATCACACAGTATAACTTGTGATATACTATCTAGTTAACAGTATGAAGAACAACATATCATCGGCCCAAAACCGATGAAACTATAACATAACCCTTATGTAAGCAATAACTATATACAAGCCTTGCAGAAGTAGTCCGCACTTGGGACGGGCGCCCAGCATCCTCTACGGACTACGAGAAAAAGATTTACCGGTAGGTTTAAAATCTTATTTTCTCTAACGTCCTAGAGGATGCTGGGACTTCGTAAGGACCATGGGGATTATACCAAAGCTCCCAAACGGGCGGGAGAGTGTGGATGACTCTGCAGCACCGATTGAGCAAACAGGAGGTCCTCCTCAGCCAGGGTATCAAACTTATAGAACTTTGCAAAGGTGTTTGACCCCAACCAAGTAGCAGCTCAGCACAACTGTAGTGCCGAGACCCCTCGGGCAGCCGCCCAAGACGAGCCCACCTTCCTAGTGGAATGGGCCTTAAACGATTTCGGTAACGGCAATCCTGCCGAAGAATGCGCCTGCTGAATCGTGTTACAGATCCAGCGAGCAATAGTCTGCTTTGAAGCAGGGCCACCAACCTTGTTGGCTGCATACAGGACAAACAGTGCTTCTATTTTTCTGATCCTAGCCGTTCTGGCCACGTAAATCTTCAAAGCCCTGACCACATCAAGGGACTCGGAATCCTCCAAGTCAGTAGTAGCCACAGGCACGACAATAGGTTGGTTCATATGAAAGGATGAGACCACCTTAGGTAGAAATTGAGGACGGGTCCGCAACTCCGCTCTATCCATATGGAATACCAGATAGGGGATTTTATGTGATAAAGCCACCAATTCCGAAACTCGCCTAGCCGAAGCCAAGGCTAACAACATGACTACCTTCCAAGTGAGATATTTCAACTCCACTGTTTTAAGTGGTTCAAACCAATGTGACTTAAGGAAACTTAACACCACGTTAAGTACAAAAGGAGGCTGAATATGCAGTACTCCCTTCACAAAAGTCTGTACTTCAGGTAAAGAGGCCAATTCCTTTTGAAAGAAAATGGATAAGGCCGAAATCCGAATTTTAATGGAGCCTAATTTTAGGCCCAAATTCACTCCAGTTTGTAGGAAGTGAAGAAAACGGCCTAGATGGAATTCTTCCGTATGAGCATTCCTGGCCTCACACCAAGAAACATCTTTTCGCCATATTCGGTGATAATGTTTAGACGTCACGTCCTTCCTAGCCTTTATTAGCGTAGGAATGACCTCATCCGGAAAACCTTTTTCCGCTAGGATCCGGCGTTCAACCGCCATGCCGTCAAACGCAGCCGCGATAAGTCTTGGAACAGACAGGGACCTTGTTGTAACAGGTCCTGCCTTAGAGGAAGAGGCCACGGATCTTCTGTGAGCATTTCTTGCAGATCCGGATACCAGGCCCTTCGTGGCCAATCTGGAACAATGATAATTGTTCTCACTCCTCTTTTTCTTATTACCCTCAACACCTTGGGTATGAGAGGAAGAGCAGGAAACACATATACCGACAAGAACACCCACGGTGTCACTAGGGCGTCCACAGCTACCGCCTGAGGGTCTCTTGACCTGGCGCAATACCGTTGTAGCTTTTTGTTGAGACGGGATGCCATCATGTCTATTTGGGGTAGTCCCCGCGACTTGCAATCTGCGCGAAGACTTCCTGATGAAGTGCCCACTCTCCCAGATGCAGATCATGTCTGCTGAGGAAGTCTGCTTCCCAGTTGTCCACTTCTGGAATGAACACTGCTGACAGAGCGCTTACATGATTCTCCGCCCAGCGAAGAATTCTGGTGGCTTCCGCCATTTCCACTCTGCTCCTTGTGCCGCCTTGGCAGTTTACATGAGCTACTGCGGTGATGTTGTCTGACTGGATCAGAACTGGTCGATTGCAAAGTAAGATCTCCGCTTGAAGTAGGGCGTTGTATATGGCCCTTAGTTCCAGGATGTTGATGTGTAGACAAGTCTCTTGACTTGACCAAAGTCCTTGGAAATTTCTTCCCTGTGTGACTGCTCCCCAACCTCGGAGGCTCGCGTCCGTGGTCACCAGGATCCAGTCCTGAATGCCGAACCTGCGGCTCTCTAGAAGGTGAGCACTGTTTAGCCACCACAGGAGAGATACTCTGGCCCTGGGGGACAGGGTGATCCGCTGATGCAATTGCAGATGCGACCCGGACCATTTGTCCAATAGGTCCCATTGGAAGGTCCTTGCATGGAATCTGCCGTATGGAATGGCTTCGTATGTTGCCACCATCTTTCCCAGAACTTAGTGCAATGATGTACTGACACTTGTTTTGGTTTCAACAGGTTCATGACTAGAGTCATGAGTTCCTGCACTTTTTCCGTCGGAAGAAAAACCCTTTTCTGGTCTGTGTCCAGAATCATGCCCAAGAAGGGCAGACGAGTTGTAGGATTCAGCTGCGACTTTGGAATATTGAGAATCCAGCCGTGTCGCTGTAACACATTCAGTGAAAGTGATACGCTGTTCAGCAACTACTCCCGTGATCTCGCTTTTATGAGGAGATCGCCCAAGTACGGGATAATCGTGACACCCTGCTTGCGCAGGAGCACCATCATTTCCGCCATTACCTTGGTGAAAATTCTCGGGGCCGTGGAAAGCCCAAACGGCAATGTCTGAAATTGGTAATGACAATCCTGTACCGCAAATCTCAGGTACGCCTGATGAGGAGGATATATGGGGACATGCAGGTATGCATCCTTTATGTCCAGAGATACCAAAAAATCTCCCCCTTCTAGGCTGGCGATGACCGCCCTGAGCGATTCCATATTGAACTTGAACCGTTTTAAGTAAAGGTTCAGGGATTTTAAATTTAAAATGGGTCTGACCGAACCGTCCGGTTTCGGAACCACAAACAGAGTTGAGTAGTACCCCTGCCCTCTTTGAAGCAGGGGAACCTCTACCACCACTTGTTGAAGACACAATTTGTGAATCGCATGTAACACTATCTCCCTTTCCAGGGGTTGTTTCGGTAGGGCCGATATGAAAAACCGGCGAGGAGGCACTTCTTCGAATTCCAGCTTGTAACCCTGGGAAACTATTTCTATTGCCCATGGATCCACCTGTGAGTGGACCCAGACGTGGCTGAACAGTCGAAGACGTGCCCCCACAGTAGCTGACTCCCTCAGGGGAGTCCCAGCGTCATGCGATGGATTTTGCAGAGGCCGGGGAGGACTTCTGTTCCTGGGAACTAGCTGTGTTATGCAGCTTTTTCCCTCTGCCCTTACCTCTGGCAAGAAAGGACGATCCACGTGCTCTCTTGCTTTTATTGGAACGAAAGGACTGCATTTGATAATGAGGCGCTTTCTTAGATTGTGAGGGAATATATGTCAAAAAATTTGATTTACCTGCCGTAGCCGTGGAGACGAGGTCCGAGAGTCCCTCTCCAAACAATTCCTCACCCTTGTAAGGCAACTACTCCATATGTCTCTTGTAGTCGGCATCACCAGTCCACTGTCGGGTCCATAAGACACGCCTAGCAGAAATAGACATATTATCCTGGAACCCAGTAAACTAATGTCTCTTTGAGCATCCCTCATATACAAGGCCGCATCTTTTATATGGCCTAGGGTCAATAAAATGGTATCCTTATCAAGAGTCCGTTGATTAAGAATCTGTCCATGCTGCTACAGCACTACAAACCCAGGCCGACGCAATAGCCGGTCTGAGTAACGTACCCGAATGTGTGTAAATGGACTTCAGGGTAACCTCCTGCTTGCGGTCAGCAGGATCCTTGAGTGTAGCCGTATCTTGGGATGGAAGCGCTATCTTTTTTGATAAGCGCGTCAAGGCCTTGTCCACCCTAGGGTAGGATTCCCACCGTATCCTGTCCTGCAACGGGAAAGGATACGCTGTTAGGACCCTTTTGGGAATCTGCAGTTTTTTGTCTGGAGTTTCCCACGCTTTTTCACATACTTCGTTCAGCTCATGTGAGAAGGGAAAGGAGACCTCAGGTTTCTTTCCTTTATACATGTGTACCCTCGTGTCAGGGACAGGGGGTTCCTCAGTGATATGCAACACATCTTTTATTGCGATAATCATATATCGAATACCTTTAGCCACCTTTGGCTGTAATTGTGTATCATCGTAATCGACACTGGAGTCTGAATCCGTGTCGGTATCTGTGTCAACTATTTGGGATAGTGGGCGCTTCTGAGAACCCGAAGGTCCCGGTGACATAGGGACAGGCATGGGTTGACTCCTTGACTGTGCCCCAGCTTTGGCTTTGTCTAGCCTTTTGTGCAATAAATTAACATTTGCACTTAAAACATTCCACATATCCATCGAGTCTGCCGACGGAGACCTAACATTCATAAACTCCCCCTCCTCCTTAGGTGAGCCCTCAACCTGAGACATGTCGACACACATGTACCGACACACCACACATACACAGGGAAGCTCTTTTCCGAAGACAGGTTCCCCAATAGGCCCTTTGGAGAGACAGAGAGAGAGTATGCCAGCACACACCCCAGCGCTATATGACCCAGGAATAACACAGTAAATTAATGTTTACCCAGCAGCGCTGTTTTATGTATCTGCGCCAATTATGTGCCCCCCCTCTACTTTAAAACCCTCTGTCACCGTGTGTCAAGCAGGGGAGAGTCCGGGGAGCTTCCTCTCAGCGGTGCTGTGGATAAAAATGGCGCTGGTGAGTGCTGAGGGAGAAGCCCCGCCCCCTCGGCGGCGGGCTTCTGTCCCGCTCAATTATTTCAATACATGGCGGGGGCTCTTTGTATACATGTACATTGCCGAGCTGTACATGTATATATACATTTGTGCCATAAGAGAGGTTTATATTGCTGCCCAGGGCTCCCCCCCCCCCCCCTGCTCCCTGCACCCTTACAGTGACCGGAGTGTGTGAGGTGAAGGGGAGCAATGGTGCACAGCTGCAGTGCTGTGCGTTACCTCAGTGAAGATTCAAGTGTCTTCTGCCGCCTCAGATGGGTCTTTTCCTCACATACTCACCCGGCTTCTTTCTTCCGGCTCTGCGAGGAGGACGGCAGCGCGGATCTGGGACGGACGGCGTGGGTGAGACCTGCGTACCGATCCCTCTGGAGCTAATGGTGTCCAGTAGCCCAGAGAAGTGGTTCTGTTTCTCTCTTCTCAGTCCCTCGATGCAGAGAGTCTGTTGCCAGCAGGCTCCCTGAAAATAAAAAACCTAACAAAAATGCTTTCTTACAGGAAACTCAGGAGAGCTCCTGAAATGCACCCAGTCTCCACTGGGCACAGTATCAAACTGAGGTCTGGAGGAGGGGCATAGAGGGAGGAGTCAGTGCACACCCAGAGTCAAAGTCTTTCTTAAAGTGCCCATGTCTTCTGCGGAGCCCGTCTATCCCCATGGTCCTTACGGAGTCCCAGCATCCTCTAGGACGTTAGAGAAATAATGGAGAACAAAAATTTGGAGGATAAAATTGGGAAAGATCAAGAAACACTTCCTCCTAGGGCTGAAGCTGCTGCCACTAGTCATGACATAGACGATGAAATGCCATCAACGTCGTCTGCCAAGGCCGATGCCCAATGTTATAGTAAAATCCAAAAAGCCAAAGTTCAGTAAAATAAATAAATAAATGTAAATAGTCTGAAGAGAAACGTAAACTTGCCAGTATGCCATTTACGACACGGAGTGGCAAGTAACAGGTAAGGCCCTGGCACCAGTAGCAGCATCTTGCAAATGCCAACTCGTTCCTAGGCAGGATATGCTATGTATCACCGCTTTCCATAACAGGCACACCGTTGACAACCTCTTACGGAAACTGAGGGATATCATCGCACAATGGCTTTCCCCAATTAGACTCTCCTGGGGATTTGTGATATCGGACAACACCACCTATATTGTGCGTGCATTACATCTGGACAAATTCCAGCACATCCCATGTTTTGCACATACAATTAATTTGGTGGTGCAGAATTTTTTGAATAATGACGGGTGTGCAGGAGATGCTGTCGGTGGCCTGAAAAATTGTGTGCCACTTTCTACATTCAGCCACTGCGTACCAAAGACTGAAGCACCAGCAAACACTCCTGAACCTGCCCTGCCATCACCTGAAGCATGAGTTGGTAAGGAGGTAGAATTCGACACTCTATATGCTTCAGAGGATGGCGGAGCAGCAAACGGCAATTCAAGCCTATACATCCACCTATGATAGAGGCATAGTAGGGGGAATGCAACTGACTCAAGCGCAGTGGAGAATTATTTCCATTTTGTGCAAGGTTCTCCAACCCTTTGAAATTGCCACACATGAAGTCAGTTTAGACACTGCCAGCTTGAGTCAGGTAATTTCCCAGATCAGGCTTTAGCAGAAGCAGCTGGAGAAATTGAAGAAGGAGCTAAGACGGAGCTATTCCGCTAAGTATAAGGGACTTGTGGATGGAGCCCTTCATTTGCTTTGCCAGGATTCAAGGGTTGTCAATCTGTTGAAATCAGAGCACTACATTTTGGTCACTGTGCTCGATCTTAGGTTTAAAGCCTATGTTGTATCTCTCCGGCAGACACAAGTCTGCAGAGGTTCAAAGACCTGCTGGTGAGAAAATTGTCAACTCAAGCGGAACGTGACCCATCAACAGCTCCTCCTTAATTTTCTCCCGCAACTGGGGCTGTGAGGAAAAGGATAAGATTTCCTAGCCCACCTGCTGGCGGTGATGCAGGGCAGTCAGGAGCGAGTGCTGACATCTGGTCCGGACTGAAGGACCTGCCAATGATTACTGACATGTCTACTGTCACTGCATATGATTCTGTCACCATTGAAAGAATGGTGGAGGATTATATGAGTGACAGCATCCAAGGAAAAAGAGGCAATTTGGCCTTGTAAAAACTGGCTTTATTTTACCTAAGTTGTCTGCCCTCCAGTGTGTACTCCGAAAGAGTTTTTAGTGCAGCTGGCAACCTTGTCAGCGATCGGCGTAGGAGGTTACTTCCACAAAATGTGGAGAAGATGATGTTCATCCAAATGAATTACAAATTCCTCTGAGAAGACCTTTACCAGCAATTGCCTCCAGAAAGTACACAGGAACCTGTGGTGGTGGATTCCAGTGGGAACAAATTAATACTCTGTGAGGAGGAGGATGAACACAGTGAAAGGGGTGAGGAATCGGAGGATGAGGATGAGGTCGACATTTTGCTTCGGTTGAGCCAGTTTGTGCAAGGAGAGATTGATTGCTTATTTTTTGGTGGCGGCCCAAACAAACCAGTCACTTCAGCCACAGTCGTGTGGCAGACCCTGTCGCTGAAATGATTGGTTTGTTAAAGTGTGCATGTCCTGTTTATACAACATAAGGGTGGGTGGGAGGGCCCAAGGACAATTCCATCTCACACCTCTTTTTCTTCTTTGCATCATGTGCTGTTTGGGGACTAGTTTTTTTAAAGTGCCATCCTGTCTGACACTGCCGTACATGTCCAGGGGTACTGCCTTATAGGTCCAGTCCAGTGGTGCTGTCTTGTGCTGCATCAGTCCAGTGGTGCTGTCTTGTGCTGCATCAGTCCAGTGGTGCTGTCTTGTGCTGCAATAAGTCCAGTGGTGGTGTCCTGTGCTGTATATTATTTACTTCAAATAAAAGGGTTATATACATTACTTATATTATTATCCAAATAATTTTTACAGGGTTTGCCCTGTGTGGTGTAGGGGTACGCTCACCTGTGCTGCATATTATTATAATAGCTCCAAATAAAAAGGTTATCATTATCCAAATTAATTTTACAGGCTTTACCGTGTGTGTGTGTGTGTGTGTGTGTATGTGTGTGTGTGTGTGTGTGTGTGTCTATTTAGGGGTACGCTCTCCTGTGCCACCAATATTGTGCGTGTATTACATCTGGGCAAATTCCAGCACGTCCCATGTTGTTTGTGCTGCACACTTGTGTCGTTTAGATTAGTCATACAGCTACCTCATTGCACCTCTTTTTCTTCTTTGCATGATGTGCTGTTTGGGGTCTAGTTTTTTTAAGTGCCATCCTGTCTGCAACTGCAGTGCCACTCCTAGATAGGCTAGGTGTTTGTGCCGCCCACTTGTGTCGCTTAGCTTAGTCATACAGCTACCTAATTGCACCTCTTTTTCTTCTTTGCATCATGTGCTGTTTGGGGCCTATTTTTTAAATCTGCCATCCTGTCTGCCACTGCAGTGCCCTCCTAGATGGGCCAGGTGTTTGTGCCGCATACTTGTGTCGCTTAGCTTAGTTATCCAGCCACCTCGTGCAACCTTTTGGCCTAAAAACAATATTGTGAGGTGTGAGGTGTTCAGAATAGACTGGAAATGAGTGGAAAGGAATGCTATTGAGGTTAATAATACCGTAGGATCAAAATTACCCCCAAATTATGAGATTTTAGCTTTTTTTATGTTTTTTTCAAAAATCATCCAGATCCAAAAGCAAAAACCAAAACACGAAAGTGTGGTTTTGGCAAAACCAATCCAGATCCAAAACACGAGCATGGAACCAGAAACAAAACCAAAACACAAAACATGAAAAGTGCCCGCCGCACATCTCTATTATCTATTTAATAATGGCTGTGTGTGATTTTATTGTAGGTTGTGTGTATGTGTGTGTGTGTGTGTGTGTGTGTGTGTGTGTGTGTGTGTGTGTATATATGTAAAATTCACAGTTCCAGCACCCAGAAGGTATCACAAATGATTTACATGCCACCTACTCTCATAAGTACCATAGAACGGCGGCACTCTGGACAGATAAATGAAGCTCTGGACAGATGCCATACCGGCAGCACTCATGTGAACTCAAGCATAGTATAATCCTGGTGCCCTCAGAAGGTTCCCCAGACAGAGGTCCAAACATAGATATGTGAACTGCGGCACTCAGTATAAATCAGTCTTACAGGAGCAGATAATAGCAATGTTGCACCATTTATTCACATTGTCTTCATGTATATAAATTAAACACAAACTCTCACCTTATATCCCATCACCCCCATGTGCTGCTGGCGGCATCCAGATGCAGAAGAGACGCGCCCACAGATAATAATAATAATAATAATAATAATAATAATTTTATTTATATAGCACTCTTTCTCCAATAGGACCCAAGGCACTTAACAATATTAACTTAATACAGTACAGAAACAATAAATAACAGAAAAGCTTTTACAGAGAGCATGGAGATATTAAAGGCAGGGCCGTAACTAGGTGTGTGAGGAGGGGTCACCGCACACAGCGCTGCATGGTAGGGGAGGCCGTTGACAGTACTTGTCTATTATCTGTTAGCAAACCAAAAAAGTTAGCAATTGGACAATACCATGTTACATTGCAGGTGGGGCCGATGTAACATGTACACAGATAGATTTGGGTGTGGTGTGTTCAAACTGAAATCTATATTGCAGTGTAAAGATAAAGCAGCCAGTATTTACCCTGCACAGAAACAATATAACCCACCCAAATCTGAATCTCTCTTCACGTTAGATCTGCCCCACCTGCAGAACAACATGGTTTTGTCCATTTGCTAACTTTTTGGGTTTGCTAACAACCCTGAATAATCCCCATAGTCACACACATATAAACATACATACATACATACATACATACATACATACATGCATACTGTCAAACACAGTCACACACATGCATACTGTATGTACAGTCTTGCACGCACAGATACATGCATACATACATACATACATACATACAGCCACACACATGCAGTCACACACTTATAGACATATATACATACTGTCACCAGGGACGGATTTAGGGTCAGGGCGCCCCTAGGCACAACAGTAACGACTGCCCCTCTGCATAATTTTATTACTTTCATTAATTAGTTTCAATCCCTTATTTGACAATATAATAGAAATATAACAGAAAAATAAAAATATAGCCATGACCTATGACATTGAATTCTATTTTTAATTATGTATACATATTTACTAAGTAACACAGCTTACAGGGGCAGTATGTGCATGTCCTACCCATTTACATTCAACTCATGATGGCGTATGGTACAGTAAAGTGGAAATAATTTGCAGTTACTGGTAATTTTTGGGCTAACAGTAACAATACAAGCATCCTCTAGACACGTGCCTCACTTACAGTACCTAATGGGGAGTTACCCTCTTTATAGTCATAAACATATACACATACATACAGTCACAAATAGACATACTTGGGCTAGATGCATCATCGCTCGGAGAGTGATAAAATGGAGAAACAAAAAGTGCCAGCCAATCAGCTCCTAACTGCCATGTCACAGGCCCTGTTTGAAAAATGCCAGTTAGGAGCTGATTGGCTGGTACTTTTTCACTCTCCATATTATCACTTTCCAAGCGATGATGCATCTGGCCCACTGTAAAGTCATACACTTTTCCACATATTCATATAGTGTCCCCCCTACTCCTTCTTACCTTACATCACCACTTGGCACACTTCTGCAGCTGCTCCTGCCAGTCCCGTAACTGGCCTGCATGGCGCCCTATGCTGGTCATACACCTGATCACCAGGCCAGAGGATGTCACAAAATGGGTGGAGTCAATGGTGCCAGTAAGTGTAGCATTGACAAGAGTGTCCTCAGGATGCCTTGGGGGGCTGCAGGGGCTGCAGAATGCCTTTCTAAAAGTTCAAGCCAGTGCTGCAGCAGAGATCCTGGCTGCAGGGGCTGTGGGGCAGCGAAGGTGCTGCGGCAATACTGCCACACCCCTAGTAATGGCCCTGGCTCCTGCCATCTCTCACCCATGCTTCTAGCACTGACTGGCTGTATGCAGTGCTGGGTAGCCCCTCCTCCCTGCTCCATGTCCATCCTCCCTCTCCTTTTCAATTTCTACGGCTTGTGGTGAACTTTTGCACTGCAGCTGCGATTAAATCTGAGGGCCGTCTGAGTGTTAGGGCCTAGAGGGAAACCTAGACTCTCCCCCCCCCCCCCCCCGCCCCACCCCCATCCAAAACTGTCTCACCCATTAATGCAGTTCCAGGCAATTATACATTTTTGCCTGAATAGTGTCTGTAGGAAGAAAGGTCTTTCGGCAGTGTTCTTTATCCTCAGACTCTGAAGTAGAAAAAACATTATTACATTTCCCTGAATTTTTTTTCTGTATCATAAATATCAATTTGAATGATAAGGAATCACTGCCAGCACTGTTTAGTGACTCTTGTGACACCTATTACAATGCAATGAAGGGCAGCTGTAAGGATTCTGAAACAGAAACAGATTCATCTTCTTCCCACATCTGTGCTCTAGAAAAACGGGCCAGAGAGTTCACATGAACATTAGCTCCAGGCATTCCGTACACAGCGGTTGTGCAAAAATATGCAAAAATTTGCAGCCATCGGGATTTGTATTAAGCCGCCCACTGGAGGCATCTGAGATCTATGGTCGCAAAGCATAGCTGTTGGAAGTTAGGTGCCAAAGCTATTTTTACTGCATATGCACTGATCTGACTATAATGGGTGCAAAGTGTGCGGTGCACACGGTCCCACACCGCACACCCTGCACCCATTACTTCAAAAGTGCATCAGTGGCAGCAGAACTGCACAAGTCACTGGGAAAATGTCCACCGTACCATTTTCCCAGAGTTCTAGCATAACGCTAGGGTCTCATAGTGACCCTAGTGATCAGAAACCACTGCACTGCTGGCTATAGAGGAAGGGGCCCAAATGTAGACTGCGCACAGGATCCCTCCGCTCTTAGGGCCCGATTCAGCATAGATCGCAGATGTGCGAAAAATCGCATTTCACAGTGTGCGTACACGCAGTGCGGCATAAAATACGCCCCTGTGCTTACGGGATCGTAGTTGCAAGCTGTGACACCCTGTCAAAATGGTTATGACACACCTGTGTTTGAATTGCCATTACTGTCCACCAACGCTCCCTGTCAATCACTTTCCGAATAATCTCCCACCATGTGTTGCTAGGTGACAGGCCTCCCAAACAACAAATATGTGTAATCATTGATGTGTGATTTTTTTTTGAGTTGACATTAATAATGTCTTATTTACAGTATGCTGTAGTCAGGGCCATCCTTAATTATGTTATGCCTCAGAGCTTATAACATTTGATGCAAAATACAAAAACATCCAGTGAGTGACAGTTCTTATGGCGAAATCTTGTTATAAATGTGAAAAGTCAGAAAAAAATGAAAGAATGGTTAAAGCTGATATGAAGGCATCACTAACTCAAATAATCATGCATTGTAACAGTTGTATGCAAAAGAGCATCTCTGAGCATGTCGAACATTAAAATGGATGGGCTACAGTGGCCGAAAATCACACTAGGTACCATTCCTGTTATCAAAGAACAGGAAACTACAATGGACATGGATGGGCTCATCAAAATGAAAAGGCTAAAGATTCAAAAAACATTTCCTGGCCTGATGATTTCCATTTCTGCTGCAATACGCAGGCAGTGAGGTCACTGGCCTAAAGAACATGAATCAATGGATCCATTGTGCCTTGTATAGGTAATATTTGCCAAACATTAAGCCCCCTTAATACAAATTGAACATTATTTATATGCCATAGCCTGGCATTGTTGTTACTGATCATTTGCATATATTTATGGTCACTGTCTACCCATCTTCTAATGACTGCTTCCAGCAGAATAGTCATCTCAAGCTGGTTCCATGAACATAACAATGAGTTCAGTCTATTCAAATGGCTTCCACTGTCAGTGGGTCTCAAGCATGAGTAACATAAATGTGCAACCAAACAAATCTGTAGCAACTGCACAACATAGTCACACAAATATACACATACATATATACAGTCACACACACAGTCAACCTATGTTCAGTCAACATGGAGTAAAAATCTCTAAGAGGTGTTTGTAGCACCTTGTTGAATACATAACACAAATAATGTAGGCCATTGTGGGAGCAACACCGAATATAAACTCATACTTGTTAGAAGTGGAAGGGGTACTGCGCAGTTTCCTACATGGCACCTCCAAAGATGTTGCTTCATCTCCTTACCATGATCGCCACCACAACTATTACTGTGTATGGGCGGCGCCATCTTGTTGCTGTGTATGAGTGACATAGTGGGAGATAGATATTTCCCTCTTAGGTCCTGAGACCTGCGATTATATTATCCATGATACAGCTGTTCCAATACCTGCACCATATTGCATTCAAGAAACTGCTCTACTACATCCTCTGCTATATGCTCTTCAACGGTTTTACTATCACTTGCTCAGTATACCGCACTGCCTGGTAAAGCTACATTGGACTTATCCTTGGGTCAAATCACATTTTTTGCTGGTGTGTACAATAACCAAACTACCACCTATACACACATTTCCAACAATACGTATAGAAGATATACAAACAATCGTATGCTCTTATACTGACACATCCTCCAACATCCTTAGACAAGAAATCGGTACATAGAAACATAGACACATAGAATTTGACAGTAGATAAGAACCACTTGGCCCATCTAGTCTGTCTCTTTTTTACCATATTTTTATCTCAATCCTTATTTGATCCTTATTTCTTTGTAAGGATATCCTTATGTCTATCCCATGCATGTTTAAATTGTTCTACTGAAAAGGGGGATGGCCACGGGCAAAGGGGGCGTGACCATGTGGCACTGACATAGGAATTTTTAGGACAAAGGAGACACTAAAATCAGTACAAGGCCCCTTTTGGCCAGTGCAGACCGTAAAAAACAGTATTGTACCGGCCAACAAGGTACAGTTGGAGGGTATGTACTGATTGCACTTTATATACAATATAGGTGGATTGGTATCCACAGAATACCACCCAGTTATATAGGAAACAACCATATAGATTCTTTTCAATACAGAATTTCTATGCTCAGAGTACCTCTTCATATGTTTAAGAAAATTCCTTCCTTCCAGGGGACCCCATGGAGACTCCAGAGGTTAGGCTCCCAAACTCTGGAACCTCTTTTGCATTTCTGGAATTCATTAAAGTATTATTTCTACATCACAGGCACTGGGAACAATATTAATATATACTATACTTGATACGTGTGTGTGTGTGTGTGTGTGTGTGTGTGTGTGTGTGTGTGTAGTTTTTGAGATCCCTCTCTGCTGTATGGGGTTCATTCTGAGTTGATCGTAACTGTGCTAAATTTAGCACAGCTATGATTAGGCACTCAGACATGCGGGGGGATGTCCAGCACAGGGCTAGTCTGCCCACAATGTCAGTGCCGCACAGCGGCGATGCTTTTGCATCTCAGGAGTTACTCCCGGCCAGCGCAGCTCCTGCGGCTGACCGGGAGAACATCTTCGCTGCCCCGGGTCGCAGCGGCTGCGTGTGACATCACGCAGCCGCCCCTGCCCGCCCCCCTAACGGTCCGGCCACGCCTACGTTGGCCAGACCACGCCCGCTAAATGGCGGCTTAACGCCGCCATCCCACCCAGCGACCGCCTCTGCCTCAGAGGCGATCGCTAGGCAATGACAGCTGGCTTGTGCCGGCACACTGCGGTGCCGGCGCATGCGCTGCGATAAACTTTAGCGAGCGATCGGAACGGAATGAGCCCCTATGTATAGAAGTATGTGAGGCATGTATAGGGATGATAGGGATGTATAGGCATATATAGAAGTACAGTCTCTTCATTTGCTCTGTGCTTTTACCACACATTATAACTAATCCATTATGCATGTTGTATTCCATTGCTTGGTCTAGGGAGGTAGTTGATTTACTGACCCCCTATGAGTATCAACATTACATTGTAATGAAACTCATTCAAGCTTTACTTCAAAAACACATTCAACATTTAAATAAACACTCAAAATTCTGCAAATACACTGAGCCACTTTATACAAGCCAGCCATTGTGCTTTAAAATGTAAAACTGATTCTGATCAGTGCCTGCAATGCATTTTCTGCGGTGAGCCTGCATTCAGATGACATTTGATCTGTTTATTTTTTCAATACTCCCACTCAAAATCTCTTTCTTTTTTTTGGAAATGTGGTCTGGAGAGAGAATCACACAAAGAACGGAATGCTAAAAAAAGAGTGGAAAGTCTGTCTGCTCTGTTTCTATTTCTTACCTACAGTATGAGCTAAGCGTAATTTGCTGTTTTTTGTCTATAGTGACTTTAGGTCAGTTTAAGAAAAGGTGAAACAGTGTTAGTGTTATGCTCTTTGTGTACTTTGTAAATAAATGCAATGCTAAGGTTTTCGAAAGTAGGTCAAAGTTATTGAATTTTCAAGTTGTTGAGGAGACATCTGGTTTTCATTTAAGCCAAAGCCCAATTTCCTACTTTCCATGGAGACAGTTTGTCAAACGTCCAGTTCATAAGTGTAATTGTATCCCTTCCTTGCCTTTTAAAGAAAACAGGGTTGAGAGAAAGACTGGAAAAAAACCGGGGGAGAAATGAACTTTGGAATTCTATCAGACAGACGGCCCTGAATTGTGTAATTAATAATCCTCTTTAAAAGTGTGTTTTGTAATTGGAAAACTATGTGCCAGCTCAGATTTAAATGTCTAAGAGGTTGTAAAACTGAAAAACTGCCCTGTTCAAATTTTGAAAACAACAGTTGATCAGCTAATGCTATTTAATCTATTGGTAAATCTGTTTCAAATTACAGTTTTCCAATACACGTAAGTTCTTTGAATGCTTGCACGTTCCTCTGCCATAAGGTCATAATATGCCTGGATTTCTTCTAAAGTAAATGCACATATTTCAGGGAGAGCTTGCCTGCAGGATTAAGGTTGCAATATGTTTTTGCATCATATACAAATGTTTAATACTAGTGAACGTGTAAGTCTAAAAACCTTTATAGCTTAAGGCAATCAGCACTGCTAACCAGGACCTTAATACCTCATCATAAATACAATGGAAAGAATTGCTGTTTAATGACATCTGGCAAGGTAAGGTTTCCAGTACTAAAGAAGTTTCTTATGCAGTACTGCAAAGCAGCAGTATAAATGTTCAAAAGGTTCTTCCTTTATAATGGTTATTTTATAGCTTCACCAGAATAAGAGAGACTGATTAAACACCCGAGCCTGGGATTGCATACTTAAAGACAACGAAGAGTTAATGTTTGGACAGGAAGCTGTGTCTGAGTGGGATGAGGTGAGGTTAGCCTATGGAGAAGGAGTGAGGAGATGAGGTTTAAGAGCCATTTAGAGGCAGCTGTGAACAGCCATCTTAGGGATTTTTCCTGCTGGATATTAGCCACCCTCCCTTGTTCCACTCTTTTTTGTGGTTTGGAGTCAGCTTTATTGTGGAGGGAGAGAACGGTTGCAGTTGCCATCTGTCTTGTGAGCTTAAGGTGTTCTCCCCTCCAATACATGTCTTAGGCTGATTCTACTGTACTGTATACTACTGTTCTCTAGGGATGTAGGTAATATCCCGACAGCTGCGCCAGGGCTATTACTAGTCCCCGACACCCATAGAGTGGGAATAGAACCTGTGGTGCTCGCCCCGCTGCTGGTATACTGGCGTCCAGGATCCCGGAGTCGGTATTCTGAAACCCATTCTCAATCCATGCAACTGATATGTATGGATCCAAACTAGCTCTGCAAACAACAACAATAGCAAAAACAACAACACATATTTTCTTCCCTGAGTATTTGGTGCAAATTGTGTCCAACTTACCATTGGCCCCTCAGTATTTTATGGTTCCGATTCAGAACAGCATGCAATCTATATGTAATGCTCATGCTCACGTTGTTGAGCGATTTTTTCCAACTGCGCATGCAGAATTTTTTTTAACACTGTGTATGCCACACAGGGCCGGCTCCAGGCATGTTCGACTAGAGCGGCCGCGCGGGGCGCCACTCTTACAGGGCGCCGCACGCTGCGGCCGCCATTTTCCTGCCTGGAGCCAGCCTCTGTGTGTCCGACTCCGACTCCCGGCCGCTTGTGTGCGCGCTATGCAGCGCGCTGTGCGGCGCCGGCGTCTGACGTTGGACGCCGGCGCCGCGCAGCGTGCATAGCGCGCACACAGTTTTGTTCCTCCGTCCGCGGCCCGCCCACAGCAGTATTCCCGGCTCTCAGCAGCACCGCAGTGTCAGTGACAGACAGGTAAGTTAAAATCTGTCTGGCACTGTGTGGGGCCGTTTATTTTTCTGGCACTGTGGGGGCATTATTTTTCTGGCACTGTGGGGGCATATCTGCACTGTGGGGGCATTATTTTTCTGGCACTGTGGGGGCATTATTTTTCTGGCACTGTGGGGGCATATCTGCACTGTGGGGGCATTATTTTTCTGGCACTGTGGGGGCATTATTTTTCTGGCACTGTGGGGGCATATCTGCACTGTGGGGGCATTATTTTTCTGGCACTGTGGGGGCATTGTTTTTCTGGCACTGTGGGGGCATATCTGCACTGTGGGGGCATTATTTTTCTGGCACTGTGGGGGCATTGTTTTTCTGGCACTGTGGGGGCATATCTGCACTGTGGGGGCATTATTTTTCTGGCACTGTGGGGGCATATCTGCACTGTGGGGGCATTATTTTTCTGGCACTGTGGGGGCATATCTGCACTGTGGGGGCATTATGTTTCTGGCACTGTGGGGGCATTATTTTTCTGGCACTGTGGGGGCATATCTGCACTGTGGGGGCATTATTTTTCTGGCACTGTGGGGGCATTATTTTTCTGGCACTGTGGGGGCATATCTGCACTGTGGGCATTATTTTTCTGGCACTGTGGGGGCATATCTGCACTGTGGGGGCATTATTTTTCTGGCACTGTGGGGGCATATCTGCACTGTGGGGGCATTATTTTTCTGGCACTGTGGGGGCATATCTGCACTGTGGGGGCATTATTTTTCTGGCACTGTGGGGGCATATCTGCACTGTGGGGGCATTATTTTTCTGGCACTGTGGGGGCATATCTGCACTGTGGGGGCATTTATGTTTCTGGCACTGGGGGCATTTATGTATCTGGCACTGTGGGGGCATATCTGCACTGTGGGGGCTTTTATGTTTTGTGGCACGGCGGGCATTTATTTATCTGGCACTGTGGGGGCATTTATGTTTTGTGGCACTGGGGGCATTTATGTATCTGGCACTTATGTATCTGGCACTGTGGGGTCATTGATGTATCTGGCACTGTGGGGGCACTTATGTATCTGGCATTGTGTGGTCATTTATGTATCTGGCATTGTGGGGGCATTTATGTATCTGGCACTGGGGGCATATCTGCACTGTGTGGCCATTTATGTATCTGGCACTGCTGGGGGGCATGTCACGTGTAGCTGGCACTGCTGGGGGGTATGTCACGTGTAGCTGGCATTGCTGGGGGGCATGTCACGTGTAGCTGGCACTGCTGGGGGGCATATCATGTAGTGTATCTACTAGGCGTCTGTGGCTAGGCAATGTGTCTATCGTGCGCTGCCTGGCGCAAAGTGTCTACCGTGCTCTGCCTGGCGCAAAGTGTCTATCGTGCTCTGCCTGGCGCAAAGTGTCTAACGTGCTCTGCCTGGCGCAAAGTGTATAGGAGATTCTACCTGGTGCAATGTGTATTAGCTGCACTACTATGTGGTGTAATGCGAATTGCCACTACTCTGTGGTCATGCACCTTCCCCACGAAGCAACGGCCCTAAATTTTTGCTGCGCGCCTTCGGCGCGCACTGTCCCTGCTTCAGCATGTGGGTGGAGGAGCACCAAGCATTACAGTATGTACATCATTTTGCCCTCCTTACTTAAAAATGTGCCCTCCTTGTGATCAGCACCCTGCCCTAAAACGTGAACACTATCATGTGTAGCTGGCGCTGCTGGGGGTCTATTGTGTGTAGCTGGCACTGTTGAGGGGCATGTCATGTGTAGCTGGCACTGCTGCGGGGCATGTCATGTGTAGCTGGCACTGCTGCGGGGCATGTCATGTGTAGCTGGCACTGCTGTGGGGCATGTCATGTGTAGCTGGCACTGCTGCGGGGCATGTAATGTGTAGCTGGCACTACACTGGAGACATTGTGTGTAAGGAACACTACTGTGGCTGTTCTGCATAAGGCTGCTAATTGTGTGCATAGAGGGGGTGTGAAAAAATATATTTATTTATAGTTTAATAATATGAAGTTACGAGGCCACACCCACTTTCCCAGGAGACCACGCACACTTCACTTTCCCCGAAGCGCGCGCGCCTTCGGCGCGCGCATAGGGGTTGGGGGGCGCTTTTACATTTTCTCGCACAGGGTGCTAGTAGGCCTGGAGCCGGCCCTGATGCCACATGCATTATACAGAGTGTACACACAAAGGCACTGTTGCGATCAAGATGGGCGGTATCAGACATGTTGTGGAAAGTGATGGGTGGTACATAACAATGGTCTGTTCAGTGGGCGTATTATGGGAGTGTTGTGGGAGCGTCAATGTGAGCAGTAGGCAGACGCACAGCTGCAGGCATAGGAGACCATGGTTAGACAGAAAAACTGCCCCTACTGTACCATAGGGCTCCCACAAGTTTATATGGTGTGAGTGATGGTGGCATGTAAGGATGCACCAATTGGTGTTGTGTGTGCACTGATGCTGAAAGTGGGCATCTCAGTCCTGGCACATTCAGCTGCATGGATATACAGCAGAGAAGGAGTATGCAGCAGCATTTTTATAAGGTCACAGAGTATGTAGCGACATTTGTTGCTGCGTGCGCTTCTGGGTCCACCGAATACTCATATGCAGATGTAATTTTTTTAAAAATCAAAAACAATCATAAAGTATATTTTACACAAACGCTTTTTACAGCATCATGTCTACATATGGTCAGTTTTCAAAGGGGATAATGTCTCTGACAGGTGGAGACTGGGGGTTAGGGATACACTTGTTATTGGTATCAGTGGCAGGTGTGCAAGTAGAAAAAAATTCTTAGTGGTACTGTGTGTGTGCCAAAAATGGGTGTGGCCACATGCAACATGGGGTATGGCCAATGAAAATGGGGGCATGATACATATATGGGGGGCCAGATACACATATGAGCCCAGTAGTGTCAGATACACATATGCCCCCCACAGTGCCGGATACCCCCCACACTGCTAGATACACATATGCTCCCACAGTGCCAGACATGCTCCTACACTGCCAGATATGCCCCTGCAGTGCTAGATATGCACCTACAGTACCAGATATGCACCCACGGTGCCAGACACACACATGCCCCCAGTACCAGATATACACATGCCCCACAGTGCAAGATACACATTTACCCCTAGTGCCAGATACACATATGCCGCACAGTGCCAGATACACATATGCCCCACAGTGCCAGATACACATATGCTCCCAGTGCCAGATATACAGTACATATGCCCCCAGTGCCAGATATACATACAGTATGCTCCACAGTGCCAGATATACATATGTCCCACAGTGCCAGATATACATATACCCCACAGTGCCAGATATGTCCCACAGTGCCAGTTATACATATGTCCCACAGTGCCAGATATGCCCCACAGTGCCAGATATGCCCCACAGATATGCCCCATACCTAAGTCCCAAATTGGCAGTTATACATATGCTGCCAGTGCCAGATACACATATGCCCCGCATTGCCAGTTATACATATGTCCCACAGTGTCAGATATGCCCCACAGGGCCAGTTACACATATGCCCCAAAGTGCCAGATATGCCCCACAGTGCCAGTTATACATATGTCCCACATTGGCAGTTATACAAATGCTGCCAGTGTCAGATATACATATGCCCCACAGTGCCAGTTATACATATGTCCCACAGTGCCAGATATACCCCACAGTGCCAGTTACAGATATGCCCTAAAGTGCCAGATATGCCCCACAGTGCAAGTTATACATATGCCCCACATTGGCAGTAATACATATGCCGCCAGTGACAGATACACATATGCCCCACAGTGCCAGTTATACATATGTCCTACAGTGCCAGATATGCCCCACAGTGCCAGTTACACATATGCCCCACAGTGCCAGATATATATATATATATATATATATATATGCCCCCAGTGCCAGATATACATATGCTTCACAGTGCCAGTTATACATATGTCCCACAGTGCCAGATATGCCCCACTGTGCCAGTTATACATATGCCCCACAGTGCCAGTTATGCCCCACAGTGCCAGTTATACATATGTCCCACAGTGCCAGATATGCCCCACAGTTCCAGTTATACATATGACCCACAGTGCCAGATATACCCCACAGTGCCAGTTAAACATATGCCCCACAGTGCCAAATATGCCCCACAGTGCCAGAAATCACAGTCAATATACCGAACCCTCTCCTCCCCCCTTGCTGCTCACCCGCTACTGCTGTGTCAGCTAAGGAGAGGAGAGCGCAGCACGGTCCCTCAGTGCTGCTCAGTCAAACTCTGGTCTCCGGCGGCGACGTGTATCTCCTAATTGAGGCACTGGTTCTTAGCCAATCAGAGCTCACGGACCAGCAGCCAATCAGGAGACGCAGCTGCCGGTCCGCGAGCTCTGATTGGCTAATGAACTGGCACCTCAATGAGAAGATACACGCCACAACCGGAGACCACAGTCTGACTGAGAACTGAGGGACTACGCTCGTGCTGCGCTCTCCTTCCCTGACACAGCAGTGGGTTGCAAGCATGGCGGTCGGCCCGCCGGTACTGTGTACCAGCTGGAAATTTCTTACCGGTACGCAGTACCGCCCCGTACCGCCATACTTGCAGCACTGATCAGTGGTCAAATGAACAGAGCACTGTGGGCCAGATTCAGATGTGGTTGGAGATGCTATCACTGCTGCTTACATGGAAGCAATAATATGGTAATACAGCAGGAGGCAACTGATATTAGTAGACGCCTCATGCTTGCATTAGTGATCCAAGGATGCAGCATTGGATCACCTGCGTCATCATCGGCTGGCTATGTGACCCATGGGATTGCGCAAGTGGGCCGCCGCAGATCCAACAAAGATGCCAGGAAATCTCTATTTTCCAGTGGAGATCCTTGTCTCATCACTCCACCAAAATGGAAGTGAAATGTCTCTATTTTGGGAAACTGTGGCCATCACCGCCCCCTCCCCTCTCCCTAATGGCAGCAGACTGTTAATCACTGACAGTTGCAGCCATAGTGCTACTGTCATTCCAGACCCATACTGCGCATGCACAGTAGTTGTCCTTCGCATGTGCAAAGTACCAAACATTGGTATGTTACGGCAAGTGCCGCACATCCAACGCACTCCGCTCCACATCTGCCACTCCCCTTCGACAAAATCTACACTGGCTCCCATTCCTCTACAGAATCCTCTTCAAACTCCTCACCCTCACATACAAGCCATCTCTAATTCCACTGCTCCCTACATCTCCAACCTCCTCTCCCTTCATACTCCCTCCCGCCCCTACGCTCGACCAATGACCGTCGCCTCTCCACCGCCCTGGTCACTACTTTCTATTCTCGATTTCAAGACTATGCCCGTGCTGCACCCCTTCAGTGGATCGCACTCCCCCGCTCCATTAGCGTCTCCCCTACCTTGCAAAGCTTCAAACGGGCACTAAAAACCCATCAATTCATCAAAGCATACCCTCCCGATGCATAACCTAGTCCTGAGGCCGCTCCTCCATCCCCCTGCCTCATGCCTTGAACATCTCAGCTTTGCTTACATCCTGCCATCAGGCTACCTCCCGCTTGCTTGCACCTCATGTCATCTGTCTGTTGACCCTTCCCCCTAGATTGTTAGCTCTTCAGAGCAGGGCCCTGTTTCCTCTTGTTATCTAAGCCATCTTCTCGACACATTTCACTCGCAGCTCTCCCCTACTCAACGACCATCTTTACCACTTTTTCTCCTGCTGGTAAAGGCTCATCTCCATCTAATGGCCACCAGACCCTAGTAGTACGATGATCACTCCCTCACTACTTATATCTTAGCTGTATTATGTCTTGAGAATGTGTGGTGCTCCTTGTTACCTGTACTCTATTTTTGTTATTTATTTACTGTAATGCTAAGTTTGTCTCCCTGTACTGTCTTTTGTACGGCACTGCGAAACACGTGTGGTGCCTTATAAATAAAATGTAATAATAATAACAACAACAACCTGAATCAGACCCTGTATTTGTGTACACCAGTGCTTCCACCTTTCAACTCACAGCACACCTCTCAAGACTTGAAAATTATCAAAGCACACAATCAGTCCCTCATGAAAAAACCCCCACAGTGTCCAACATGGGGAAAACCAAACACACAATTTAGCCCCCACGGGATAAACAAACACATCCCCCCCCCCACACCCACACACACATTGGAAAAACAAACCCCACAGGAAAAAATGTAATTTAATTAAATGCCCCCCACAAACTAAACACACATAAGTTGCCTCAGCCTCCCACGAAAGGCTTCCCTTACCTGTCAGCAGCAGAGAAGAGAGAGGAGCTCCCAGTTCATACCTGAACACTGTTTTCAGAAGAAGCCACAGGCTCAGTCACTAAGCAGAGTAGGCACAGCCTCACAATGAGTCACTCCCATGAGGCTGTGCTGCTGCTGATCTCCATTTGTCAGAGGAGCGTATGATGGGCTCCTCTAATCAGAGCTCAGCACATGTTCATCTGACCCCTTTATAGCGTCTCATGGCATTTATTCCACATTAGTGCAGTGCCCCAGTAGCTGCCTGGACCCATTAACCCATCCACCACCTTGATGACTAACCTAGCAAACAGTGCACTGCATCTTTTGCCCTGCCACAGTGAATGTTGTAGTTTTAATTTTCACCCTCTAGTGATAGAGGGCACTTATGGGTTCAAATCAGTGGGTCCCGAATTTCCTCGAATACCTGACAGCCCAGTCTGACCCTGCCTATGGGAGTGGACAGCCATCTTGATGCAATGCAACGTTGGTGCCGTACAGTCCTCCTTTCAACTCTAAAACTGGGGCACACCTCAGAAAGAGTAGAACATTGATGAATATTGTAGATGATAAGCAAGCCCTTGGAAAATTACCAGGACCTAGATAGCATAATGGTTACAGTGAGTGAATACAAAAATGACTGTATGATACAAAGTACACCATACAAATTAACCATACAACCATCAGTTCCGTGAATTACTCATCCCACCCATGAAATTACCTGGTGAGATAGCAGCTTTGTGTGTACTTCATAATTTACAATGATTGCGTGGGATAAGTAATTCTTGGCAGCATGATTACACTTTGGGGCTATACGAAGTAGATATTTCTACATACAGTATATAAGAACAACAAGATACACATACTGTAGTATCAACGCTGCCACTAATTGTTCATCCTACCTAAAAAAATTACCAAGTGAGGCAACCATCTTGTGTGTACTATATAGGTTACAATAGGCAAGAAAAGCAGTTCCTGGAGATGTGATGCATATTGTGGAACTACAAAATATAGGAAGTGGGATTCTAAATAAGTGATACCAAGATAGTCATCATATTAATTAATTGTTCATCTTACCTGCATGTGTACCAAGCAAGTCAGCCATCTTGCGTACACTACATAGAACACAGTGGACATGAGAAGCAATACATAGACATATGATCCATAATGGGTAAATGCAAAAAAGGCAAAATGTGAAATACAAAACACAAAAAGCAACATACAAACTGTTCTACTCAGAATCCCAAGTGATCCAAATTGGAATCCCAAACTTCGGGTATATTCGGTTTTCAGTAAAAATGAACCGCTCATCTCTAGTCCGAATACTATTAAGTGATGGCTAAAACAAATATTTAGCAAAACTGGTCACAGATCACAGTAGTAAGACTAGTGAGGTCATTCCACAGCAAACTGTCAGCAAGTGGTAATCTGCTGTATGCAGTATAGTCCACATTAAGGGTCCACAGCAACAGAGATCAAGAGTTAATTCATAGCAAACATAAGTCCAAAATGTCATCATCAATTGCTGCACTGGGAAGCAGTTACTTAACCGACGAATAGGATATCGGCAGTCGCTATACCGATGCTGGCATCGCGAACAAGGACACCATCCCGGTGTCAAGATACTGATGCTGAATAGGATACCGGCATCACAAAACCAACAGCCAGCATCCCGAACGTCCAGACAGTGGGACACGCTGGTGTCCTGCTGCAGGGGGTGGGGGAGAGGTTAGGTGTAGGCAGAAGAAGGGGGGTTATGGTTAGAGGGAAGCACAGGGAAGGTTAGGGTTATTGACCAAGGAGGGAGGGTTAGGTTTAGGCACATAGAAGGGGAATTTAGGGTTAGGCATCATGTAGGGATAATTAGGTTTAGGAAGGGAGAGTTGTGCACCAAGCGGGGAGGGTTAGGGTTAGGCACCACCGAGAAGGGTAATGGTTAGGCAAAAATACTAATTTATAAACTGCAAAGTGCAGAAGTAAAGTGAAAATGATTTTATATAGAATACTCCTACTTTTACAGTGCATCCGTAAAGTATTCACAGCACTTCACTTTTTCCACATTTTGTTATGTTACAGCCTTATTTCAAAATAGAATACATTTATTTTTTCCTTCAAAATTCTACACACAATACCCGATAATGACAAAGTGAAAAATGTTTTTTTTTTTTTTTTAATTTTTGCAAATTTATTAAAAATAAAAAAACTAAGAAATCACTTGTATATAAGTATTCACAGCCTTTTCCATGAAGCTCAAAATTGAGCTCAGGTGCATCCTGTTTCCACTGATAATCCTTGAGATGTTCCTACAGCTTAATTGGAGTCCACCTGTGGTAAATTCAGTTGATTGGACATGATTTGGAAAGGCACACACCTGTCTATATAAGGTCGCACACTTGACAGTTTATGTTAAGTACAAACCAAGCATGAAGTCAAAAGAATTGTCTGTAGACCTCCGAGACAGGATTGTCTCGAGGTACAAATCTGGGGAATGGTACAGAAAAATATCTGCTGATTTGAAGGTACCAATGAGCACAGTGGCCTCCATCATCCGTAAATGGAAGAAGTTCATAACCATCAGGATTTTTCCTAGAGTTGGCCGGCCGTCTAAACTGAGCGATCGGGGAAGAAGGACCCTAGTCACGGAGGTGACCAAGAACTACAGCATTCCTCTGTGAAGAGAGGAGAACCTTCCAGAAGGTCAACTATCTCTGCAGCAATCCACCAATCAGTTCTGTAGGGTTGAGTGGCCAGACGGAAGCCACTCCTTAGTAAAAAGCACATGGCAGCCCACCTGGAGTTTGCCAAAATACACCTGAAGTACTCTCAGACCATGAGAAACAAAATTCTCTGGTCTGATGAAGCAAAGATTGAACTCTTTGGCGTGAATGCCAGCCATCATGTTTGGTGGTGGCAGCATCATGCTGCGGGGATGTTTTTCAGCTGCAGGAACTGGGAGACTAGTCAAGATAGAGGGAAAGATGAATGCAGCAATGTACAGAGTCATCCAGGATGAAAACTTGCTCCAGAGCGCTCTTAACCTCAGACTGGGGCGACGGTTTATCTTTCAGCAGGATAACGACCCTAAGCACACAACCAAGATATCAAAGGAGTGGCTTCAGGACAACACTGTGAATGTCCTTGAGTGGCCCAGCCAGAGCCCAGACTTAAATCCGATTGAACATCTCTGGAGAGATCTGAAAATGGCTGTGCACCGACGCTTACCATCCAACCTAATGGAGCTTGAGAGGTGCTGCAAAGAGGAATGGGTGAAACTGCCCAAAGATAGGTGTGCCAAGTTTGTGGCACCATATTCAAAAAGACTTGAGGCTGTAATTGCTGCCAAAGGTGCATCAACAAAGTATTGAGCAAAGACTGTGAATACTTATGTACGTGTGATTTCTTAGTTTTTTATTTTTAATAAATTCTCAAAAAACTCAAAAACACTTTTTTTTCTCGTTGTCATTATGGGGGTAATGTGTGTAGAATTTTGATGAAAAAAAATGAATTTATTCCAGTCTGGAATAAGGCTGTAACATAATAAAATGTGGAAAAAGCGACGCGCTGTAAATACTTTCCGGATGCACTGTACTTATACGCACTATGGCACTCTATGTGCATAGATTTGCAGTGCAAATATTTGCACTATTTTCTGTATACATTGGCTAAACTGTTGACATAGGGCCAGATGCATCATCGCTTTAAAAGTGATAAAATTGAGAGCGAAAAAGTACCAGCCAATCAGCTCCTAACTGCCATTTTTCAAACACAGCCTGTGACATGGCAGTTAGAACCTGATTGGCTGGGACTTTATCTTTCTCCATTTTATCACTCTCTAGGCGATGATGCACCTAGCCTATAGTACTAGGTAGATGAGTGTGCTTTTGTTTGCACCCACATGAAAAAAATAGATTTTGGTTTGCGGGACAAAATTAAGGGGTGGAAAAGGTGCACCAGATATTATTTTATATTTTTGTCAGTGTGCATTATGCACATTATAAGTTATAACACATATAGGTGACACCAAGCAGAGACAGCCCTGATGTCTCCTCACTCACATGAGTAAGATATCAATGAGCTTAAACTGAGAACAGTTTTAGGAGAAATATGAACATTTTGAAATTAATACAGGAAAGCAACCTACAGTAGGTTGTAAGATAGATTTTTGATTGATGTGTCATTTGTTCCACTTTGCACATATTAATTATATACAGGATGTGACCATGCACCATCTAATGCACTTGTATAAAGAACCAGTCCCGGATTTAAAAAAAAAATTGTTTCATGAAGAGCTCATTGTTTGATTTACAGCTACATTTAATTGCAGGTATATATAGAATTATTAATGTTTCCTGAGTCCTAATGTAGTTCTTTGCAGATACAGGATATGCTGACTGGACATTTTATCGAGGTATCAAATGAACAGCAATTTGTTACCCATGTTGTAATTAGAAGTGTATGAATTTGTCAAAACATTGATTCAACAAATTGTCAAATGTGGGAACATGTATGTTGGCTCATGACTCTAATGTGTGCTACAGTTCTTGTTGCAAATGAGCTGATGCCGGATCACTGCTCTAATTAGCTCATTACATGTAGTTACAAAAGCTTGATTGGATTGAGATCTAGTGAGCAGGGAGGTCACCTTATTAATCTGAGTTTACTGTCATGTTCCTGAATTCATGCCAGTGCTTAGCCTTGTGGCTTGGAGAAAAGCACATTGCAAGTGCCTGATTAGCATAAATGTCCAGCTATTCTGTGATATTCATACAGTATTCAGCTCAAGTGAAGGTACAGTATCTAATTAGTGCTACAAAACACTAGAGATGAGCGGGTTCGGTTCCTCGGAATCCGAACCCGCCCGAACTTCAGGTTTTTTTACACGGGGCCGAGCGACTCGGATCTTCCCGCCTTGCTCGGTTAACCCGAGCGCGCCCGAACGTCATCATCCCGCTGTCGGAATCTCGCGAGGCTCGTATTCTATCGCGAGACTCGGATTCTATATAAGGAGCCGCGCGTCGCCGCCATTTTCACACGTGCATTGAGATTGATAGGGATAGGACGTGGCTGGCGTCCTCTCCGTTTAGACTAGAGTACTAGAGAGAGACACAAATTTTGTGGAGCATATTATTAGGAGGAGTACTACTTGCTGCTGATAGTGTGACCAGTGACCACCAGTTTAATTAATCCGTTCTCTGCCTGAAAAAAAACGATACACAGTGTGACACAGTCACATACCATATCTGTGCTCAGCCCAGTGTGCTGCATCATATGTAATACTGTATATCATTATCTGACTGTGCTGAGTGCTCACTGCTCACACAGCTTAATTGTGGGGGAGACTGGGGAGCAGTTATAGCAGGAGTACATATTTTAAGTACAGTGCACACTTTTGCTGCCAGAGTGCCACTGCCAGTGTGACTGACCAGTGACCACTGACCACCAGTATTGTGATTGTCTGCTGACCACCAGTATATTGTGATTGTCTGCCTGAAAAAGTTAAACACTCGTCGTGTGGTGTTTTTATAAACGCATTCTGCAGACAGTGTCCAGCAGGTCCGTCATTACATAATATATACCTGTCCGGCTGCAGTACTAGTGTGATATATATATATTTTAATTTTATCTCATTATCATCCAGTCTATATTAGCAGCAGGCACAGTACGGTAGTCCACGGCTGTAGCTACCTCTGTGTCGGCAGTCGCTCGTCCATCCATAATTGTATACCACCTACCCGTGTTTTTTTTTTTTTCTATCTTCTTGATACTAGTAGCTTACTTTAGGAGTCTGCAGTGCTGACAGACAGTGTCCAGCAGGTCCGTCATTACATAATATATACCTGTCCGGCTGCAGTACTAGTGTGATATATATATATATATTTTAATTTTATCTCATTATCATCCAGTCTATATTAGCAGCAGACACAGTACGGTAGTCCACGGCAGTAGCTACCTCTGTGTCGGCAGTCGCTCGTCCATCCATAATTGTATACCACCTACCCGTGGTTTTTTTTTTCTATCTTCTTGATACTAGTAGCTTACTTTAGGAGTCTGCAGTGCTGAGTCTGACAGACAGTGTCCAGCAGGTCCGTCATTACATAATATATACCTGTCCGGCTGCAGTACTAGTGTGATATATATATATATATTTTAATTTTATCTCATTATCATCCAGTCTATATTAGCAGCAGACACAGTACGGTAGTCCATGGCTGTAGCTACCTCTGTGTCGGCAGTCGCTCGTCCATCCATAATTGTATACCACCTACCCGTGTTTTTTTTTTTTTTCTATCTTCTTGATACTAGTAGCTTACTTTAGGAGTCTGCAGTGCTGAGTCTGACAGACAGTGTCCAGCAGGTCCGTCATTACATAATATATACCTGTCCGGCTGCAGTACTAGTGTGATATATATATATATTTTAATTTTATCTCATTATCATCCAGTCTATATTAGCAGCAGACACAGTACGGTAGTCCACGGCTGTAGCTACTTCTGTGTCGGCAGTCGCTCGTCATCCATAAGTATACTAGTATCCATCCATCTCCATTGTTTACCTGAGGTGCCTTTTAGTTGTGCCTATAAAAATATGGAGAACAAAAATGTTGAGGTTCCAAAATTAGGGAAAGATCAAGATCGACTTCCACCTCGTGCTGAAGCTGCTGCCACTAGTCATGGCCGAGACGATGAAATGCCAGCAACGTCGTCTGCCAAGGCCGATGCCCAATGTCATAGTACAGAGCATGTAAAATCCAAAACACCAAATATCAGTAAAAAAAGGACTCCAAAATCTAAAATAAAATTGTCGGAGGAGAAGCGTAAACTTGCCAATATGCCATTAACCACACGGAGTGGCAAGGAACGGCTGAGGCCCTGGCCTATGTTCATGGCTAGTGGTTCAGCTTCACATGAGGATGGAAGCACTCAGCCTCTCGCTAGAAAAATATAAAGACTCAAGCTGGCAAAAGCACAGCAAAGAACTGTGCGTTCTTCGAAATCCCAAATCCACAAGGAGAGTCCAATTGTGTCGGTTGCGATGCCTGACCTTCCCAACACTGGACGTGAAGAGCATGCGCCTTCCACCATTTGCACGCCCCCTGCAAGTGCTGGAAGGAGCACCCGCAGTCCAGTTCCTGATAGTCAGATTGAAGATGTCAGTGTTGAAGTACACCAGGATGAGGAGGATATGGGTGTTGCTGGCGCTGGGGAGGAAATTGACAAGGAGGATTCTGATGGTGAGGTGGTTTGTTTAAGTCAGGCACCCGGGGAGACACCTGTTGTCCGTGGGAGGAATATGGCCATTGACATGCCTGGTGAAAATACCAAAAAAATCAGCTCTTCGGTGTGGAAGTATTTCAACAGAAATGCGGACAACATTTGTCAAGCCGTGTGTTGCCTTTGTCAAGCTGTAATAAGTAGGGGTAAGGACGTTAACCACCTCGGAACATCCTCCCTTATACGTCACCTGCAGCGCATTCATAATAAGTCAGTGACAAGTTCAAAAACTTTGGGCGACAGCGGAAGCAGTCCACTGACCAGTAAATCCCTTCCTCTTGTAACCAAGCTCACGCAAACCACCCCACCAACTCCCTCAGTGTCAATTTCCTCCTTCCCCAGGAATGCCAATAGTCCTGCAGGCCATGTCACTGGCAATTCCGACGAGTCCTCTCCTGCCTGGGATTCCTCAGATGCATCCTTGCGTGTAACGCCTACTGCTGCTGGCGCTGCTGTTGTTGCTGCTGGGAGTCGATGGTCATCCCAGAGGGGAAGTCGTAAGCCCACTTTTACTACTTCCACCAAGCAATTGACTGTCCAACAGTCCTTTGCAAGGAAGATGAAATATCACAGCAGTCATCCTGTTGCAAAGCGGATAACTGAGGCCTTGACAACTATGTTGGTGTTAGACGTGCGTCCGGTATCCGCCGTTAGTTCACAGGGAACTAGACAATTTCTTGAGGTAGTGTGCCCCCGTTACCAAATACCATCTAGGTTCCACTTCTCTAGGCAGGCGATACAGAGAATGTACACGGACGTCAGAAAAAGACTCACCAGTGTCCTAAAAAATGCAGTTGTACCCAATGTCCACTTAACCACGGACATGTGGACAAGTGGAGCAGGGCAGGGTCAGGACTATATGACTGTGACAGCCCACTGGGTAGATGTATGGACTCCCGCCGCAAGAACAGCAGCGGCGGCACCAGTAGCAGCATCTCGCAAACGCCAACTCTTTCCTAGGCAGGCTACGCTTTGTATCACCGGTTTCCAGAATACGCACACAGCTGAAAACCTCTTAAGGCAACTGAGGAAGATCATCGCGGAATGGCTTACCCCAATTGGACTCTCCTGTGGATTTGTGGCATCGGACAACGCCAGCAATATTGTGTGTGCATTAAATATGGGCAAATTCCAGCCCGTCCCATGTTTTGCACATACCTTGAATTTGGTGGTGCAGAATTATTTAAAAAACGAGAGGGGCGTGCAAGAGATGCTGTCGGTGGCCAGAAGAATTGCGGGACACTTTCGGCGTACAGGCACCACGTACAGAAGACTGGAGCACCACCAAAAACGCCTGAACCTGCCCTGCCATCATCTGAAGCAAGAAGTGGTAACGAGGTGGAATTCAACCCTATATATGCTTCAGAGGTTGGAGGAGCAGCAAAAGGCCATTCAAGCCTATACAATTGAGCACGATATAGGAGGTGGAATGCACCTGTCTCAAGCGCAGTGGAGAATGATTTCAACGTTGTGCAAGGTTCTGCTGCCCTTTGAACTTGCCACACGTGAAGTCAGTTCAGACACTGCCAGCCTGAGTCAGGTCATTCCCCTCATCAGGCTTTTGCAGAAGAAGCTGGAGACATTGAAGGAGGAGCTAACACAGAGCGATTCCGCTAGGCATGTGGGACTTGTGGATGGAGCCCTTAATTCGCTTAACAAGGATTCAAGGGTGGTCAATCTGTTGAAATCAGAGCACTACATTTTAGCCACCGTGCTCGATCCTAGATTTAAAACCTACCTTGGATCTCTCTTTCTGGCACACACAAGTCTGCTCGGGTTCAAAGACCTGCTGGTGAGAAAATTGTCAAGTCAAGCGGAACGTGACCTGTCAACATCTCCTCCTTCACATTCTCCTGCAACTGGGGGTGCGAGGAAAAGGCTCAGAATTCCGAGCCCACCCGCTGGCGGTGATGCAGGGCAGTCTGGAGCAACTGCTGATGCTGACATCTGGTCCGGACTGAAGGACCTGCCAACGATTACGGACATGTCGTCTACTGGCACTGCATATGATTCTCTCCCCATTGAAAGAATGGTGGAGGATTATATGAGTGACCGCATCCAAGTAGGCACGTCAGACAGTCCGTACTTATACTGGCAGGAAAAAGAGGCAATTTGGAGGCCCTTGCACAAACTGGCTTTATTCTACCTAAGTTGCCCTCCCACAAGTGTGTACTCCGAAAGAGTGTTTAGTGCCGCCGCTCACCTTGTCAGCAATCGGCGTACGAGGTTACTTCCAGAAAATGTGGAGAAGATGATGTTCATTAAAATTAATTATAATAAATTCCTCCGTGGAGACATTGACCAGCAGCAATTGCCTCCACAAAGTACACAGGGAGCTGAGATGGTGGATTCCAGTGGGGACAAATTGATAATCTGTGAGGAGGGGGATGTACACGGTGATATATCGGAGGATGATGATGAGGTGGACATCTTGCCTCTGTAAAGCCAGTTTGTGCAAGGAGAGATTAATTGCTTCTTTTTTGGTGGGGGTCCAAACCAACCCGTCATTTCAGTCACAGTCGTGTGGCAGACCCTGTCACTGAAATGATGGGTTGGTTAAAGTGTGCATGTCCTGTTTATACAACATAAGGGTGGGTGGGAGGGCCCAAAGACAATTCCATCTTGCACCTCTTTTTTCTTTCATTTTTCTTTGCGTCATGTGCTGTTTGGGGAGTATTTTTTTGAAGGGCCATCCTGCGTGACACTGCAGTGCCACTCCTAGATGGGCCAGGTGTTTGTGTCGGCCACTAGGGTCGCTTATCTTACTCACACAGCTACCTCATTGCGCCTCTTTTTTTCTTTGCGTCATGTGCTGTTTGGGGAGTGTTTTTTGGAAGGGCCATCCTGCGTGACACTGCAGTGCCACTCCTAGATGGGCCAGGTGTTTGTGTCGGCCACTAGGGTCGCTTATCTTACTCACACAGCTACCTCATTGCGCCTCTTTTTTTCTTTGCGTCATGTGCTGTTTGGGGAGTGTTTTTTGGAAGGGCCATCCTGCGTGACACTGCAGTGCCACTCCTAGATGGGCCAGGTGTTTGTGTCGGCCACTAGGGTCGCTTAGCTTAGTCATCCAGCGACCTCGGTGCAAATTTTAGGACTAAAAATAATATTGTGAGTTGTGAGGTGTTCAGAATAGACTGAAAATGAGTGGAAATTATGGTTTTTGAGGTCAATAATACTTTGGGATCAAAATGACCCCCAAATTCTATGATTTAAGCTGTTTTTTAGTGTTTTTTGAAAAAAACACCCGAATCCAAAACACACCCGAATCCGACAAAAAAAATTCGGTGAGGTTTTGCCAAAACGCGGTCGAACCCAAAACACGGCCGCGGAACCGAACCCAAAACCAAAACACAAAACCCGAAAAATTTCAAGTGCACATCTCTACAAAACATCAGTATATAAGAACCACCAGCCTACAGTGTTGAGACCCACAAGAGGACTTCACGGGCACTTTTTTTTTTTGCTATACCCTGGCCCTACCATCAGCTTGAACGTTTAGGATGCTGGCATTAGAGTGCAATCTTACATAATACAAGGTTTGTGTTCTTCAGCACATATACAGTATATCTCTTTCCGCTGTTGTAATCATCTTTTGATTGAGAGCAGTCTACCTTTTATTCTGCAGAAGGCATGAAATAAAAGGTAATTATCTAATCACAGGACCTCTTTGGGGTCGATTCAATTGATAGCGAAGTGAATAGCACAGGGAAAGTGATCCTGTGCTATTCAATTCATCGTGCGGCTTTGCCCGACTAGTGCCCCAGCAAAACTAGAGCCGGGATGCTGTATTGTGCCCTTGCACGGCACATACCGAATAGCGGCAGAGCACTTATATTGGAGAATGCCCGTTCTCACGCCTAAACACCCTTTTTAAGACGCGAGTACGGGCATTCTCGGACAAAGCAGCATGCTGAATTGAATAGCGCCGGGATCTCCTTGTTCCCGGCGCTATTCACTTTGCAATCAATTGAATCAACTCCTTGTGATGCTCTCTATGATACTCTTATTTGCAGATACCAAATAAGGGGCAACATTATTATACAAGGTATGCCCCTCTGCAGTGTATACACTGCAGAGGGGCATACACTGAAAACTGCTCCAAAAGCCCTTTAATACATTCAGGTGATACTAAAATAATGTGAAAAGGGTGTGAAAATATTCTTTTTCACATTATTTTAGTTTAAAGAAATGTTATTAAATATGCCATTACAGAGAAAAATAAGGATTGCATAAAAGGGACTAATTCAGACCTGATCATAGCAAATTTGCTAGCAGATGGGCAAAACCATGTGCACTGCAGGGGGGGGGGGGGGGGGGGTGTCAGATATAACATTTCCAGAGAGAGTTAGATTTGGGTGGGATGTGTTCAAACTGAAATCTAAATTGCAGTGTAAAAGTAAAGCAGCTAGTACCCTGCACAGAAACAATATAACACACTGCAACACAGGCTTAGCAAAAGCTTCAATACATTAGTTAATTAAGCATTCAATAGTCATGATAAAAATAGCAAAACAATGTATTTATTACCAGTTATTTATATAGTGCACACATATTCTGCAGCACTTTACAAAGTTTACAGAGAGAATATTTGGCCATTCACATCAGTCCCTGCCCCAGTGGAGCAGGGACTGATGTGTTCCATACCACATGTACACGCACACACATTCACACTATGGTTAATTTTGTTGACAGCCAATTAACCTACCAGTATATTTTTGGATTGTGGGAGAAAACCAGAGTACCCGGAGGAAACCCACGCAAGTATGGGGAGAATATACAATTGTCAGGAAAACATTTTGCATGCAGATACAGCCGCAATTACACACAGAATATAGCCATGCTGCATATCATTTTAATCAGCAGGAACTGTTTGTGTATCATATTGCATACTGTGGTCAATAAGACGCATTTTTCTGGGAAAAATTAGCAAAAATTACATGTACAAGACATGGACTATTTTGAGAGATCAAAGTTTTTTTGTTTATTTTTAAAGTTAGAAATAATTATAAAAATAATTATTTCTTGTAAGTGTGCTGCAACACTAACAAATACAGCTCAACCCTCAAAAAAACAGCTCTATTTATAGTATGTACTACTTTGTAGAGCTGTTTTGTGTGAGATTTTCAAACGTGAACTCCATTACATCGGCCAAGTTATATGTTTAACATGGAGAAAACATCTGGATCCAACTTTTTACTGGGTGCTCTTGTTCAGAGTAGAAAACGTCCGACTTTTCATGAACTCAGACGCTAGTACATTGACCGAGTTTGAAAAAAGTCTGACTTTTGTGGCAAAATCGGACATTTTTCATGCTTGAAGCAAACTCGGCTCCCATTACATACCAGCAATAGTCACATAGACGCACACCTTTCCCTCCACTTCCTCTTACTTGGTGGGATGCACTAAAGGAGAAATGCGGTAAAAAGAAAAACTCTGTCTTCAGGATTTTTTACCACATTTCAGTGTGGAGGGTAATGCCAGTAAAAGCACTGTGCTGTGAGCGATATCTAATCAGATCCCTCCCAGCATCCTCTGCAGCTACCGCATCACGGACTCCGGGGACTGATACCCATAAGTCCAGTGATCAGATCTCATTGCAAAGGAGAGCTCTTATCAGAAGAGCTGTCCTTTGTTATACTAATCCAAATGTTAGTGCATATGTGATTAGTAGCAGGGCCGTTTCTTAAGGCGGGCGAGCCATGCAATCGCACAGGGCGCCCGCCGCAGCACTGACTGTGGCTCCCTGCTTCCCCCTCCTCCCTCTCCCTGAGTACCCAGCTTGGGGGGTGAAGTTTCGCGGAATGACGCGGTTGCGCTGTGATGTCACGAAGTAACCGCCTCATTCCGCAAAACTCCGCCCCCGAGCGGAGTACTGAGGAGGAGGGGGAGCCAAGCTACGAAGAGGGAGAGGCGGCAGCGAGGAGCGACTGGTGAGCTGGAAATCGCCTCTGTAAGTATTCTCTTTCTTTTTTTTTTCTTTCTCTCTCTCTCTCTATAAAATGGGGACACCTGCCGTAATGTGTAAAAAGGGGACACTTGCCTGCCGTAATGTGTAAAAAGGGGACACTTGCCTGCCGTAATGTGTAAAATGGGGACACTTGCCTGCCGTAATGTGCAAAACTGGGGACACTTGCCTGCTGTCATGTGTAAAATGGGGACACTTGCCTGCCGTAATGTGTAAAATGGGGACTCTTGTCTGCCGTAATGTGTAAAAAGGGGACTTTTGCCTGCCGTATTGTATAAAACGGGGACTCTTGCCTTCAGTAATCTGTAAAATGGGGACTCTTGACTGCCGTAATGTATAAAATGGGGACTTTTGCCTGCCGTAATGTATAAAATGGAGACTCTTGCCTGCCGTAATGTATAAAATGGGGACTCTTGCCTGCTGTAATGTGTAAAATGGGGACTCTTGCCTGCCGTAATGTATAAAATGGGAACTCTTGTCTGCCGTAATGTGTAAAATGGGGACTCTTGCCTGCCGTGATGTTTAAAATGGAACTCTTGCCTGCCATGATGTATAAAATGGGGACTCTTGCCTGACGTGATGTATAAGACGGAGACTCTAGCATGCCGTGATGTATAAAAGGGGATTCTTGCCTGCCGTATTGTGTAAAATGGGGACTCTTGCCCGCCATGATGTATAAAACGGGGACACTTGCCTGCCGTAATGTGTAAAATGGGGACTCTTGCCTGCCATAATATGTGAAATGGGGACTCTTGCCTGCCGTAATGTATAAAATGGGGACTCTTGCCTGCCGTAATGTGTAAAATGGGGACTCTTGTCTGCCGTGGGGACTCTTGCCTGCCGTGATGTGGAAAATGGGGACTCTTGCCTGCCGTGATGTAGAAAATGGGGACTCTTGCCTGCCATGCTGTGGAAAATGGGGACTCTGCCTGCCGTAATGTGGGGATTTAATGTATCAAGGGCATTGCAGTGTGTGGCATAATATGGTGCAGGGAGCATTACTGTGTGGGGCTTAATATGGTAGATTTTTTTCCCTATGGTGGGCGTGATTTGTTGGTACAGGGTCAAACATTGGGGTGTGAGGTAGTCTTTTCAGACGAGACCACGCCCATTAAAATTAGGCCACTCCCATTAAAACGAGGTCACGCCCATTAAAATGAGGCCACGTCCCCTTGCCGGAAGCACTTGCCGCACCCAGAAGTGCACGGCTGCAGGCCAGCAGTGTGAGGGGGCTATGGGTAAACTCATGGTAGCTGCTAGAACCAATTGGGCTAAAGGACCTCTGACAGCAGTGGGAGGAGCAAGGCCAGTGGGATAGTACTTTCACTATCCACATCAACAACTACTCTCTTTAGTAACTGGGTGGTGAGTAAAGCAGAGCGGAGGGAGCCACTGAGTCCGAAGAGTGGCGAATGAAGGGAGCCCGCGAGGATACATTTAGAGTACCGTGTTCTGGCTTTGCTCCTCCCCTGGGTGAGGTCTGAGGTCCTTTACCCAACTTGGGTTTAGTCATAACTGTAAACTCACCGGCATCCCGGTGGCCACAGCTGGGGGCCCTTTCCTGCTGGTGCTTTCCTGCTGTCCTCCGGAACCATCACTTTCATTGGCCTCCATGTCCACTAGACGTCCACTCTGGGGTCCTAGTGTCGGCTCCATATAGCTGCCACAGAGTGGCAAATCCCAGGACCAGAGACACTGCTGCCGACTCCCAGACCTTTCCACTGTCGCTATCCTCCTGCTTACTGGGCATCTACTCCCTGCTGATCTGCTTGGCATTCCCAGTTGTCACGTCTAGCAAGGTTTGAGGATCCGGCAGCTGAGACTCGCCCAAGGAGGGATTAGACTGGGATGAACAAGACGAGGGGGTTGGACATAGTTCCTTCTCATGGAGCAAGGGGCAATGAGGGACGTAGACGGGGCTCAAACTCTGTGGGTTGTAGTTCTTAAGGACGGGGCTGAGGGTAAGAACTGAGGCTGGTGGACGATGACTTAGGGACGTAGTTTGTAGACAGAACTGCGGGTTGTGGCTTGAAAGGCAAAGTTGTAACTAATGAACTGCGGAACTGTGAATGATGGTTTGTAGACGTGGCCGAAGACAAAGAACCATGGACTGAGATTGATAAAACGAGACTGTGGAAAAGGAGCTGAGGACTGTGGACGGTGATTCTAGGATGTGGCTGGAGACTGAGAACTGTAGGCTGTGGCTTGAATGACGAGGCTGGGGACAACGAGCTGAGAACTGTGAACGGTGGTTCGAGGACTTGGCTGGAAAAAAGGATCTGCGGACCGTGGCTTGAATGATGAAGCAGGAGACACGGGGTCATACATGCCCAGAGGGTCTTACTGGACCGGGTTCTCCAGAAGTGTCTCCACAGGCAGCAGCAGGCCAGGGACGGCAGAACTGCAGCAGCAACTGAGAACTGGCTAAGCAGGGTTAGAAGTACCAGAATACAGCAGGAATCCTGGGAGCACAGGCTAAAGCACCTACAACAGGGTTGAAACTTGAAGCACTGGCGTCCCTGTCCTAAACCAGCCCCCTTTTATAGGAAGAAGTCTCCCTGGATTGGCTGGAAGAACCAGGAACAAGAGCTATGCCAGAAACTTGGTCTCCAACATGGCGGTGCCCAGTAATGCAGACCTATTCCATAACCATGCTGCTCACTGCCCTTGGTCTCCTAGGCAATGGTTTAGCGAGAGGGAGCCGCTGCAGCGACGTCCCGCCGCCATGAGCGGACCCCACATTACCATTACCGCTGCCTTCCCCCCGGACCCAGCGCTGCAGCCCACCTCCGCCGCTGCCTAGCCGCCCGTGATGTCAGCCCCGCGGCCCTCAGCATTCCGGTAAGACCCCGGAAGCTGACAGTACCCCCCCCTTTGCGGGTGGACTCCGGACACCTGTATGGTTTAGCTGGAAATTTGGCATGAAATGTCCGAAGAAGTCTTGGGGCATGGACATCATCTGCCTCTACCCAGGACCTTTCCTCAGGTCCATATCCCTTCCAATCAACAAGGTACTGGAGGCGACCGTATCGTCTGCGGGAGTCGAGGATCTTGTGAATCTCAAATTCGTCGCCTGGAGCTGATTGGATCTTGGGTGATTTAGGCAGAGCAGCTCTGAATCGATTGAGTACCAACGGTTTTAAGAGAGAAATATGAAAAGCGTTAGGGATTCTCAAATGCGGAGGCAACTTCACTTTGTAAGCCACAGGATTCAAAACCTTTTCGATTGGGAAGGACCCAATAAACCAGGGAGCAAACT
This sequence comes from Pseudophryne corroboree, assembly GCF_028390025.1. Classification (NCBI taxonomy): domain Eukaryota; kingdom Metazoa; phylum Chordata; class Amphibia; order Anura; family Myobatrachidae; genus Pseudophryne; species Pseudophryne corroboree. The sequence goes on along the minus strand of NC_086444.1, from coordinate 930,345,991 downwards.
TTTTAGTAGGAACCTTCAATCTTAGATTACGTGTGGAAACCCAAACCCGATCTCCCACTTTAAGACTTGGTACAGCTTTTTGCTTCAGATCCGCGTAGTTCTTATACTTTTTGGATGTCTTGAGCAAGGCCTTGTGAACCTGTTTCCAGGTTTTAACAAACTGTCGAAGTGCTGATTCTGCGGCAGGGACCTCAAGCGTAGGCAAAAGTTGGAATTCGGTAACTTTCGGATGATTACCATAATTAATGAAAAATGGAGAAGATTTTGTAGCAGAGTGATAGAGATTGCTATGGGTAAATTCTGCGAATGGCAGAAAGTCCAGCCAGTTGTCCTGAGAGGAGGACATAAATAAACGCAGAAATGTCTCCAGGTCCTGGTTCCCTCTCTCTGTTTGACCATCCGTTTGGGGATGATATCCTGAGGAGAAACTCAATTTTATGCCAAGAGCAGAACATAGGGATCTCCAAAACTTGGCAACAAACTGGGGACGTCTATCAGACACAATTTCCTGTGGTAGACCATAGAGTCGGAAAATCTCTGTTATAAATAATTTTGCCAACTGAGATGCTGATGGAAGACTAGCCAGGGGAACGAAGTGTGCCATCTTAGAGAACCGGTCAACTATGACCCATACGGTATTCCGTCCGCCAGACATAGGCAAATCAGTAATAAAGTCGATAGAAATATGCGTCCATGGTCTTTGTGGCACAGGTAACAGATGGAGCAACCCGGCAGGAGGACCTTTGGGACTTTTATGCTGAGCACACTTTGTACAGGCAGCCACAAATTCCTGAACATCAGTCCTAAGATGAGGCCACCAGTAGGAGCGCTGAATGAATTTGAGCGTTTTATGACCACCCGCATGGCCCATGAAGGAGGAGCAGTGAGCCCATGTAAGCAGTTTCTTGCGAAGATTTGGTGCAACAAAGATTTTCCCTGGAGGAGGAAGTGGAGAGGTTTTAATTGCTAAAAAAGAGGTGGACTTCAAGATGAATGGTTCCTTTGAACAGTCAAAGGGTTCTTCAGAACTTAGGGAACGGAATAATGCATCTGCCTTTTTGTTGAGGGAGCCTGGTCGGTAACTAAATTTAAAGTTGAAACGGGTAAAGAAGAGTGCCCATTTTGCTTGGCGTGGGTTCAGACATCGAGCTGACTGTAGATACAGGAGGTTCTTGTGATCCATGGTTACTGAGATTGGATGCTGAGCTCCCTCCAACAAGTACCTCCACTACTCAAAGGCTAATTTGATTGCCAGTATCTCTTGTTCCCCAATAGCGTAATTCTGCTCAGCAGGGGAGAATCTTTGCGAGAAGAATGCACATGGATGGACTTTCTTGTCCTCGAAGAGCTGGGATAAAACTGCTCCTACTCCTACCGTGGAGGCATCGACCTCCACCAGGAATGGACGGCTGAGATCGAGTTGTCGAAGAACAGGAGCGGTCATGAAGGCCTTCTTTAATGATAAAAAGGCTTCTAAAGCCTCTGGAGACCACTTGGCTGGATCGGCTCCTTTTCTAGTTAATGCTGTTATGGGAGCTATGACAGAGGAATACTTCTGAATGAATCTTCGATAGAAGTTGGCGAACCCCAGGAAACGTTGAACTCCCTTAAGGGTAGCTGGAAGTGACCAATCCTGAATTGCCTGGACTTTAGCGGGGTCCATCTGTAACTTCTGCCCTGAGAGGATGTAACCAAGGAATGGAATCGTGGGTACTTTGAAGGTGCACTTCTCTAACTTACAGAATAATTGATTCCTCCGTAAATGAGTTAGAACTACTTTGACTTGTTCTTGATGGGTCTTCAGATCCCTAGAAAAGATGAGGATGTCATCCAAATACACCACCAAGCAGTCATAGAGGAGGTCTCTGAAGATGTCATTAACAAATTCTTGAAAGATGGCTGGAGCATTACATAGGCCAAAAGGCATTACCAGGTATTCGTAATGGCCGTCGCGGGTATTATATGCCGTCTTCCAATCGTCACCTGGGCGAATACGTATAAGATTGTAGGCTCCCCGTAAATCCAACTTAGTGGTTGAACAGTTCTGGAATTAGAGGCAACGGATATCTGTTCTTAATAGTTATGTCGTTGAGACCTCTGTAGTCAATACAGGGCCACAGACCCCCATCCTTCTTTTTGACAAAGAAAAACCCTGCCCCGACCGGAGAGGTGGAAGACCTGATGAACACTTTATCCAAGTTCTCCCGGATATACTTCGACATGGTCTGTGTCTCAGGGAGGGAGAGAGGGTAGATTCATCCTCGAGGAGGAGTCTTGCCTGGTACCAGATCAATGGGGCAATCCCAAGTGCGATGCGGAGGCAAGGTGTCCGCCCCATGCTTACTAAAAACATCTTGGAAGGCCTGGTATTCCGCAGGAAGGCTGGAAGGGCTAGAAGAACAGAGAGGTCTTACTGAGGGCAAACAGTTCTGGAAGCAGTACCGTCCCCAGGAGAGAACATCCATGGTTTGCCAATCTATGTGGGGATTGTGTTTAATTAACCATGGAAATACTAGGATCAGTTCGTGAGAGACTTTAGGAATTACTAGGAAAGAGATGTATTCCGAATGAAGAACTCCGACCTTCATCTTAAGAGGAATAGTACGAAGAGTGATAATCCCCTCAGGAATATGACTTCCATCCACGGCAGTAATTGAAATGGTATGCTCCAATCGGACCATTTGTATCCCAGACCGTTTGACCAAAGCTGATGTAATAAAGCTTTTGGCGGCTCTGGAGTCAAGTTGTGCCGGGATGAGAAGAGAGGAAGAAGGGAGTTCCAGGTGAGTTAACAAGACGGACTCTTTCTTGGCAAGTAATTCAGAGAATTCTCCTAGCTTGACCTCTCCAGCACAAGCTAGAAGCGGGCGTTTCCCGGACGTTGGCTACAAGACTTGACAAAATGATCAGATGCACCACAGTACAGGCATAGATTCCCTTGTCGCCGTCTCTGACGTTCTTCGTTGGAGAGACGGGAACGATTGATTTGCATGGGTTCTTCGGTAGTAGGGGATGATGGGGTTAGTGGAAGAAGGACTCGAGGCCTGGGATGATCAGACCGTGATCTCTCCATACAGCGTTCTCTGTATCTCAGGTCTAATTTATTGCATAGGGAAATTAACTTATCCAACTTATCTGGTATGTCCTGAGTCGCGAGGTCATCTTTGATCTTTTCGGAGAGACCACTCCAGAAAGCTGCGATGAGAGCCTCCTCATTCCAATTCATCTCTGAGGAGAGAGTACGAAACTGGATCACGTACTGACTGACCGTATGCGTGCCTTGACGCAGGCGCAGGATCTCCAATGAAGCGGCAGATGTCCTGCCCGGTTTGTCAAAAATTCTTCAAAAGGCGGCCACAAACTCAGAGTAGATAGACAGGATGGGATCCAACCTCTCCCACAATGGTGACGCCCATTCCAACGCTTGCCCAGTAAGCAAAGAAATTATATAGGCTACCTTGGTTCGTGCTGATGGAAAGTTGGCCGACTGTAATTCGAACTGGATTTTGCACTGGTTGAGAAACACGCAGCATTGCTTTGGATTCCCATCGAACTTACTGGGAAATGGCAAATGCAACCGTGGAAGTGGTACTGGTACCGCAGGGAGAGGAGCCGGGGGTGCTAATGTGGGAGCAGCCGTAGATACTTGAGGAGCCATCATTGCAACACAGAGAGAATCGTGACATTCGGACATACTCTGCATGAACTGCACAATTTGAGACTGAGTAGCTTCCTGCTTACTCAAGCAAGACCATATATCTGCGGTTGAATTCCCTCCTGAGGCCTGATCACCCGTCGAATCCATGTGGCCAGTGCTTACTGCCACATCTAGCAAGGCTTGAGGATCCGGCAGCTGAGACTCGCCCAAGGAGGGATTAGTCTGGGGATGAACAAGACGAGGGGGTTGGATATAGTTCCTTCTCATGGAGCAAGGGGCAATGAAGGACGTAGGCGGGGCTCAAAGTCTGTGGGTTGTAGTTCTTGAGGACAGGGCTGAGGGCGAGAACTGAGGCTGGTGGACGATGACTTAGGGACGTAGTTTGTAGACAAAGAACTGCTGGTTGTGGCTTGAAAGGCAAAGTTGCAACTAATGAACTGCGGATCTGTGAATGATGGTTTGTAGATGTGGCCGAAGACAAAGAACCATGGACTGAGATTGATAAGACGAGACTGTGGATAAAGAGCTGAGGACTGTGGACGGTGATTCTAGGATGTGGCTGGAGACTGAGAACTGTAGGCTGTGGCTTGAAAGATGAGGCTGGGGACAACGAGCTGAGGACTGTGAACGGTGGTTCGAGGACTTGGCTGGAGACAAGGATCTGCGGACTGTGGCTCGAAGGACGAAGCAGGAGACCCGGGGTCATCCGTGCCCAGATGGTCTTACTGGACCGGGTTCTCCAGGAGCATCTCCACAGGCAGCAGCAGGCTAGGGTCGGCAGAACTGCAGCAGCAACTGAGAACTGGCTAAACAGGATTAGAAGTACCAGAATACAGCAGGAATCCTGGGAGCACAGGCTAAAGCACCTACAACAGGGTTGTAACTTGAAGCACTGGCGTCCCTGTCCTAAACCAGCCCCCTTTTATAGGAAGAAGTCTCCCTGTATTGGCTGGAAGAACCAGGAACAAGAGCTATGCCAGAAACTTGGTCTCCAACATGGCGGCGCCCAGTAATGCAGACCTATTCCATGACCATGCTGCTCACTGCCCTTGGTCTCCTAGGCAACGGTTTAGCGAGAGGGAGCCGCTGCAGCTGCGTCCTGCCACCAAGAGCGGACCCCAACACCGCCATTACCACTGCCTTCCCCCCGGACCCAGCGCTGCAGCCCACCTCCGCCGCTGCCCAGACGCCCGAGAAGTCAGCCTCGCGGCCCTCAGCGTTCCGGTAAGACCCCGGACGCTGACACCAGTGGCTAGATTATGGCCCATCTTACACTGGTACATTTCCTATCTCTGTGCTCACTTGTTTCTCCTTGGCTGCCTCTCTTTATACCCCTGTCTGCTGCCAAACCCACGCAACCTCCAGGGTCTCTGCATCCTCAGTGGCCTCTTTACCATGGATACAGACAGCCTCAGAGCTCATTTGCCCTGTAACCCCTGCCGCCAATCAGGAAAGAGGAAGGTTTTCCCAGGAAGAAGCTGTTGATGGCCAGAGGGGAACATTATTACAGTGTGGCACCAAACTATCTGTCAGCTAGCCTGGCGCAGTTACTTAAAGTTCAACTAAACACTATAATAGGGTTTTAATGGGGCAACACTTAATAGTGGGAGACAGAGTGGAAGCCAACAAATAAAAAAAAAACTCTATAAGACCTTACAAACAGTAGTAAAGTAAGCAGGGGGACCCTAGCTAACTTTATGTGGTGACCCCAATTATGAGGGTACCACAAAATTATCATCAGTTTTCATCATTTTTTGCTTTTATTTGGCTTATGGAGGGCTCATTTTGCTATCATTCTAAAAAGTAAAATACAGCAACATACAATTTTAGCTCAGTGTTTATGTGCCTACCTGTGTATGCATAATATATCTGAGTCTTACTTAAGTTTTTCCAGTGCAAGCAGACATAAAGTACAGTAATGCCATCCAGAGAAGTGAAGCAGGTAAGTGCAAAAGAGTGTAGCTGCAACAGTTGTTGTGTATAGACTGGTAGATTATGCTTACAACCTTTTCACTTTTAGATTTTCAGACAGGTTGTGTGGCCAAAACTGTAGTAAGGTTACAACCATTTTATTTCTCATATTTCAGGCCTATACATGCCCCTTTATATGCCATCTTCTCCTCATGCACCTTTAATGCCATTAGAATTCCATACATGACCTTATATGCCACAGAGCCCCCTCTTAACCCTTTAATATATGGGAGCAGTGACTTCTCACATGCCATAAGTGACCTCTCATGCTGCTTTATTTGCTATCAGATCAGAACCCCTCATGAGTGATGCCCCTTTTTATGCCACTAATGCCAGAGCCCCATCATGCACTGTAAAAAGTTACTTTTACAATAAAGATAACCAGATAAATCCGCCCACCAGACATCCCTGCATTGCTCCTCTTTTGCAGCATGCCCTCACTAGCTGGTGAACTGTATGTAACCCATTCTCCCGAAGCTCTGCTCTACCAATGTACAGATGTAACCATTCTCATTGTTGCTGCAATGCATATGGACGTGCACATGCATCACAGCAGCGAATAGGTGCATCCAGGTGTGATTATTCATACCTGCGACTAGACAATGTAATGTTTATGGGCCCCAGATGTGGATGTGTACATGTGGGAGTCTCTTTGTTTTTTCACTGTATTTATTTGACGGTGCAGTAAAGGTCCCTATGTGCCCTAGATGGAATAGTGTGCTGGTGCTTGTAGTTCTTTAAATACCATCATACCCAAACAGTTTATGTCTAACAGATATAGCAGGGACCAGTAATACACCAATAAAAAATGTATATATTTTTCACTGTCAGAAATGGACGGCCCTTAAAGGTACGCCTACTGGCAAGAGCCCAGGCCGAACGGGTTTACCATTTCATATTATAAACTCTTTCAGGAACTTCTACTGCCTAAAATGCTGGCGGTCTTTAACGCAGTGTCAAAAGGGTGCAGGTTTTACTCCCAATCTCTAGAAGCCCATGTTACGGTCATACCTAAAATGTGCTAGTTACTACCCAATCTTTCTTTTGAATGCTGACATTAAGTTGTTTGAAAAATTGAAGGCCAACTGGCTTAAATTACTACTCCATAGCTTGATTCACGCTGACCAGGTGAGCTTTGTCCCTTGGAGGGAGGCACGAGACAACACCACTAAAGTAATAGATCTGGTACTGAACACCTGGCTTCTGCTGGTCCTGTCCAGGTAGTCATGTAATCCACTGATGCTGAAAAAGCGTTTGCAGGATTAACTGGGTTTTTATGGAAGGGGTCTTGAGACACATGGGCCTTGGTCTTGTTAGCCTTCACCGAAGTTTGGCACTCTATCACTCACCCACGGAACTTATTAGAATCAATGGGGCCCTTTCAAACCCAGTTTTAATTTCTAATGGAACTAGGCAAGGATGTCCCCTTTCTCCTCTTATTTTTATATTGTGTATGGAGGCCTTTGCCTGTTCCACTCATCTCAACCCAAACCTCAGGCCTCAGAGTGGGGAGTGCTGAGTATAAGTTAGCCTTGTTTGCAGACGATTTGCTGGCAGTATTGTCCAATCCAGCTGTCTCAATTCCTAACTTAATGGTGGAATTTTGGTTAAGTCAGTGGCGGTGAATGTGTCGGCTCCTTCACATCCGTTGGACAGTCTTAAACAGTCCTTCTCTCTTTACTGGCACCCCTCTAGTCTTAAATACCTTGGGATTACAATTCACACTGACCCTTCCAGTTTCTTTATCAATATTTGAAAACGCCTTCTGTTTACACTTCGCTCAGAACTCAGAGATTGGAGTAACAAACGACTCTCATGGTTGAGCAGGCTTAGTGTAGTTAAAATGAATGTCCTTCCTAGGGTTCTTTATCTCCTTCAGACATTACCAATCCACATCCTCAAGACTTGGTTTAGGGACTTACATAATACCGTTAGAGATTTTGTGTCGGGCAACAAGAGGTCGCATTTACAACACGCTATTCTCTTCCGTCGTAGATGTATGGTAGGACTCCAGTTTCCATATTTTTCAGTTTATTACAATGGCAAATGAGATTAAGCAGTGGGTTATTATAGAAAAGGAATGCCTGCCCACACATATCACACAATACCCCCGGAGGTCTAAAGTCCCTATTATTTCTCATCCCACTATTAGCTCCACTTTGGCTCCTTAGAACAGACTACGGAATTTACCCTCCGTGTCCTCTAAATTATCTGCTATGACGACATTGTTTAATAATCCTGGCTTTCCCCAGGGAGTTGACGGTTCTTACTTTGCAATATGGACGAAACAGGAGGTGCATAGGGTTGGCCAGCTGGTGGATGGGGGGAGTGTGTTATCCTTCCCCACATTGCAGGATAAGTGGGAACTCCATCCCTCTGAGATATGGCTCTATCTACAATTGAAACATTTTGTGCAGGATGGGCACTTGCATACAGCTTCCTTTGACACCTTTTGAGAACTTGTGTCTGGAAACTTTGTGCCCAACGTGCTTTCTCTCAAAGGGGTATGGGTTTTTGATCGAACATATATACCCTGCTTTTCCAAAATATGCTAGCGATTGGATGTATGACTTGCAATTGGACTTGGATGAGGATGAGTGGACTAAGATTTTCCAAAATGCATTTGCTAGTTCTGTGAGTTATTCAGTAATTGACACTCAATTTAAAGTACTGTCACACTGGTATAGATGTCCCCTTAATCTAGCAAAGATGTTTCCTGGGGTGTCTGAGACCTGTTGCTGTTGGAATCTGGAGGCTGGCTCGCCACTCCACATATGGTGGGACTGTCGGCTTCAGTGTCCTTTCTGGGACAAAGTGATATCCCTTTCTAGGTTACTATCTGGTGTTGAGATCCCTTCTACTTCTTCTTTCAAGCTTCTTTATTCTTATTCTGGCTCCCCAGCGTCTTATAAAAACATCCTATTAAATGTATCAATAGTGCCACAAAGGCCATTATACCAGTTTGCTAGCTGTCTACATCCCATTAAGGAATGGAGGATTTTCGAGTGACTACAGAGTGGATCCGAAGCTTCACAGCTACCTGGCATCCTTGGATGGAATTTAAATCCTACACTGTAATTTAGATTTCCATTTGAATACACCCCATCCAAATCTAACTGTCTCTGCACATGTTACATCTGCTCCAGCTGCAGTGCAGCCTGGTTTTGCACATTTCTGTGCTTTTTTGCTTTGATAACAAACCTGAATCAGGCCCACAGTACATACATATAATGATTTAAATCTCTTTCTCCTCCCATTTAACCACATGGCCTCAATTTTATATCTGAATATAAAAATATCTGTTTTCTGCCAGCAATCAGTAGAGTACATTAATTGTTTATGATGTCCAATAGAGACTAATAGAATCTTTTTTTTTTAAATGTAAATGAACATAATGCCAGATAGCACTCTTTGCCTTTCTTCCATACTCTGCTTGGCTCTTGGGGGGGTATTCAATTAGTGCAGAATTTTCCAACAGTCGGAAAACTGCTCTTTTTGCCATTTTTAGGTTGAATTTACATTTGACCTATTCAATCGAAGTGCCAATTTTTTGTCTGTCGAAAAATTAAGCACTGTCGGTAAACACATGGATTGGTAAATTACATGCAGATCCATGTGTTTTTATCAAAAACACAGTTGTTTTCGACTATTTTTGGCAGATGCAGATTTGACTTGTTATCAAGTCGACATTGTTGGAAAAGTGGCTGAAAAACTGCCATTATTGAATAGCTACAGTATGTCCAGATTTTTCGGTTAGCCAAAAATCTGGACATAATTGAATATATCCTTATGTGTACTTTCACTAGAAATGTGAGGTTCAGTTCTCCAGAAATCTAAATCCACCTGAATTTTGTGAATCCAAACCAAACAAAATTCCGGTCCGGATACCCTGAGGAGATCCGATCAAAACCTAGATCAAAAACACACTAAATGATGACTACTTACTTCAACTAATCAAGAAACCACTAGGTACAATGCAATCTTAGATCTGGTATTAACAAACAATGGGGATATGATATCAAATATTATAGTAGGGGAGCCCATGGGAAACAGCGACCACAATATGGTCACTTTCAATATCAGTTTTCACAAGCAGCCCTATATAGGCTCAACAAGGACTCTAAACTTTAGCAAAGTCAACTTTGCCATGGTGAGGGAAACTTTAAGGAACATTAAATGGGAAAATTTGTTTCTAGACAAGAATACTACAGAGAAATGAAAGGTATTAAAAGCATTTATCACTAGTTATTCTCATAAATCATTCCCATGTGCAGAAAATGAAGGAAAAATAATTTCAAACCAATGTGGCCTAACAAAAAGATTAAGGAACTAATGGCCAGAAAGAGGCGAGCATTCAAAAAGTATAAATCAGACAGGAAGGCGGAATCATTCCAGTACTATAAGGATTGCAACAAAATATGGAAAAAAGAAATCAGAGCATCTAAAATAAAAACAGAAAAGCTACTAGCAAAGGAAAGTAAATCAAACCCCAAAAAGATTTTTAAACAGCAAAAGATTAAAGAAGGAGAGTATATGCCCTTTAAAAGGCAAGTTGGGGATCCTAATCAAATACGATAGTGACATAGCGTAAAAATTAAACAAGTTTTTCTCATCTGTATTCACAAGAGAGGACCAGATGGAGGGATTAACACATAACCCAGGAATGATAATGTCCCACTACTAATTGCTTATTTGTGAGGAAGTAGTCTGTGGCTAATAAAAAAAAATTAAGATTAATAAGTCACCTGGTCCCAACGGAATTCACCCAAGGGGTCTCATGGAGCTACGCTCCGAACTAGCAAGACCACTATATTTGATTTTCATTGACTCACTTACATCAGGCATGGTTCCCGAAGACTGTTGTAGCTCATGTAGTGCCGATATTCAAAAAGGGAAGTAAATCTGAACCAGGTAATTATAGACCAGTTAGTCTTAAATCTATAATGGGGAAAGTACTGGAAGGTATTTTTATATAGAATACAGGAGTTCCTTGAACCAATAAGGTTATTAATACGAACCAACATGGATTTGTGAAGGATAGATCATGTCAAACTAACTTAAAAGGCTTTTATTGAAACAGTTAGTGTGAACCTAGATCAGGGAAAGAGGTGGATGTAATCTTTTTAGACTTTGCTAAAGCTTTCGATATAGTACCTCACATGAGACTTATCTATAAATTATGAGTACTGGGGCTTGGAAGCACAATATGCACTTGGGTTAGAAATTGATTGGATAATAGGGAGCAGTGAGTGGTGGTAAATGGAAATTTGTCTAAATGGACTGAAGTACTAAGTGGTGTGCCACAAGGGTCTATACTTGGACCACTATTGTTCAACATTTTCATAAATGATCTAGAAGTAGGTCTAGAGAGCATGGTGTCTATTTTTGCAGATGATTCCAAACTGTGTAAGGTTATAAATTCGGAGGGGGATGCTGAATATCTTCAGAACAACTTATTTAAACTGGAAGCATGGGCAGCAAACTGGAGAATGAGGTTCAATATAGACAAATGTAAGGTAATGCACTTCGGTAGCAAGAACAATAATACTAACTACATACTAAATGGGGAAAAACTAGGAGATTCTGTACAGGAAAAAGATTTAGGTGTTCACATAGATAACAAACTTAACAGTAGTACCCAAACTATGAATGCAGCAAATAAGGCAAACAAGGTAGTAGCATGCATAAAGCGGGGAATAGATGCAAGGGATAAGAATGTCATACTCCCACTATATAAATCACTAGTGATGCCACATCTTGAATACCCTGCACAGTTATGGGCACCATACTACAAAAAGAATATCCTGGAACTAGAAAAGGTTCAGAGACGGGCAATAAAATTGATTAAGAGGATGGAGACGCTTGAATACGAGGAAATTCTTGCTAGGCTAGGCATGTTTACACTGGAAAAAAGGAGATTAAAAGGGGACACCTGCTTAGGTTAGCGGAGAGGAGATTTTGCACACAGAGACGGAAAGGTTTCTTCACAGTAAGGACAAAACATATTTGGAATTCACTGCCTGAGAGAGTAGTAATGGCGGACTCGGTCATTGCTTTTAAGAATGGGCTTGATAAATTCCTATTGGATAAGGATATACAGGATTATGGTGGGTAAATCATGCACAATAGTAAAAAAAATAAAAAAAAGGAATAGGCATAACTGCTAAATATTCACCACAGTTAAAATTTAGTCTTAAAAATATCACCGTGTAGGAGAGCACTAACAGGTTGAACTCGGTGGACAAATTGTTTTTTTCAACCTCAGAAACCGGGTTCAAATCTTTCCACGGTTCAGAAATCGGATTTTTAATCCACATTTTCAGTTTTGGATTGCAAAAATTACATTATTTTAGCTGTTTTTATCAATTTCTATGAATTATTTTATAGATTTTAAATCGAAACGAAATCCAAATCCGAGCAAAAACATTTGAGGGTGGATTTGCCAAAAAAGATGATGAATTATGAACTTCAATCAAAACACATTGGTCCGCGCACATCTCTAATTTACACAAATTATGCAACTACAGATGTAATATTTGATCATTATTTCCTTTATGGAATCATTATTTCCTTTGTGTTGCTGAATATTTAGGCATCATAAAATGTTTTCATAAAAAACAAAATCACCTACAAATGTATGCGCATTGGTCCCAAAAATTCAGAAATTCTTTCCCCACATGTCTCACCAGGGGGTAGCTTTTTTTCTAAAATATCCTTAACAAACAAGTTTTGGTGTTGCCCATAGTAACTAATCAGATTCTAGCTATCATTTCTCTATAGCATCCTAGAAAATGTTAGACGTAATTAGTTGCTATGGGCAACACCACTGATTGTCAGTTTTAGAAGCTTTAGAAAAATCTAACCCTAGGAGTCTGGTTAATAAGTATTGTGAGGTAAAGAGTTCTAGCAGACTTCGCTATAGACCTACAGTGACATAGTAACGAAGTTAATGAGGTTGAAAAAAGACAAATTGTCTATCGAGTTCAACCTGTATATAATTCTTACACTATTCTGTATTTAACTATAGTTTAACAGTATAATTTACTCATCACTGCTAATGCATTTTAAAACATATTATGTATTCGGTTGTCAAATGTTCCCATGACTGCAGTTTTCTTTCACAGTTTAAGTTAAAAAAAAAGTTGATAAAACTCCAAGGGATAAATTTACTAAAGCTTCTAAAACAGAGAATTCGTGATGTTGCCCATAGCAACCATGTTTTTTTTTATCATTTCTCTATTGCCTTTCAGAAAATGATAGACAGCATCTGATTGGTTACTATGGCAACATCAACAATTCTCTGTTTTAGAGGCTTTAGTAAACGAACCCTTAAGTGAATGCAAAAATATATTTCTTGCATAAGAAGTCTGTCCTTAAAAAAATAAAAAAAAAAAAACTTGGGTAGATGGGATTTTTTTGTGCCTTGCATTTACAGTTTATAGTCCTCTTCCGTGTGGAATGTCACAGTATTTTATTATTAATTATTTTATTTATTTGTATATTTTAGTAACAGATACTTACATAGTATCAGCTATATTCAATTGTGCTTAATATTTAGGAACATAAAAGTAAAAACAAAAGTGGGTAATAATAACTGACAGACCAAAAGGTAAGGGGGTCATACTCACAAGCTTACAATCTGTAGGGAAAAAACCATTGTTACATAAGGATATTGTATGTGCCACCCAGGAGCAGATCTAGGCACGGGCAAGCCGGGGGTGGGTGGGGGGGAAGCGGGGGGGGGGGGGTGCCAGGGGTGCTGCGGCCTGCGGGTGCAGCTGCAGTCACCCTGCAGGCGCTCGCCGCCCGCTCGTACCCCACACTCCAGCTGCAGCCGCTAGAGGTCATAATTGACCTCTAGTGTCTGTGCGGCGCTATGGGAGAGATGTCATTATATCTCTCCCACAGAGAGGAGCGGTCGGCCACAGACGGAGCAGCAATGGCAGCAGTGGTCGGGAAGCAAGAGCGGGGCTGGTGAGTATTGTTTTTTTGTGTGTTTGTAAGCGTCACTACTAGGGGGCATAACTACAGGGGCACAACTACTGGGGGCACAACTACAGGGGCACATCTACAGGGGGCACAACTACTGGGGCAAATCTACCGGGGGCATAACTACAGGGGGCACAACTACTGAGTGCAAATCTACTGGGGGCAAAACTACTGAAGGCAAATCTACTGGGGGCACAACTACAGGGAGCACAACTACTGGGGGCACAACTACAGGGTGCACAACTACTGGGGCAAATCTACTCGGGGCACAACTGCAGTGGGCAAATCTACTGGAGGCACAACTTTTGGACGCAAATCTTTTGGGGGCACAACTACAGGGGGCATAACTGTGGCCATGCCCCTTCCCTATGAAGTCTACGCTAATATGAAACTAAGCTGCTCAGTTTCATAAATGGGATAGACAACTGAAACTTGAAATGCACTCTGGGGCAAACTACTGGGGGCACAACTACTGGGGGCACAACTACTGGGGGCATAACTACTGGGGGCAAATCTACTGGGGGCACAACTACAGGGGGCACAACTACAGGGGGCATAGCTGTGGCCACGCCCTTTCCCTATGAAGCCATGCCCCTATTTTTTGACACATACCTTCTGTGAGCACTAACCCTGTTTCACCTGCCTGGAGTTGAAGGGGGGGGGGGGGGGGCAAAGGAATCTTTTGCCCTGGGCACCGCAAGGTCTAGAACCGGCCCTGGTGCCACCACACAAAATGGTCTATGCTAATATGAAACTAAGCTGCTCAGTTTCATAAATGGGATAGAAAACTGAAACATGAAATGAGCACTGATTTTCACAAAGCATACTAAACAGTAAAATAAATTTTACAAAAAATGTATCAGTATTTAAAATGTTTATAATCCTTTTAAGACCTTTTGTGGGAGCGGGATACAGCCAAGAGAGTCCCAGTATCCAACTAGCTGCTGGATATTCTATGAAAGGTGTACTGTAGGGGCAGTTAGGGACAGTAGCTACTGCAGCAAGTACCCACACAGGTTCTGTGAACCCATACCACTAGCCAAACACCAAAATCTATTGGCTGTATCCTGCTCCCTCAAAAAGTCTTGAAAGGACTATGGGGTTAATTCAGTAAGGATAGCAAATTCTGCTAATCAGCAGAATTTGCTATCCTTTGGGTTGCATACTGGGGGTCACCATTCGCTGGGCAAGGCCGCCTAGCATGCTGGCCGGCGCCTCCTCCCCTTGATGAAGCAGAAATTTCGATCGCCTCGCAATTTCTGCTTCATCGTAAAAATTCTTGATGCCTTCTGCCGGTGCAGCTTAGCTGCGGCCGCAGGAGACCCAGCACCATTTTACCTATCACGGCGGCTGCGTGTGATGTCACACAGCCACGATCACACTCCTGACACGACCCCGTTCGCGCCACACCGCCCACCATTCACGTAGCTCCGCCCCACAATGCTCAGTCTCCTCCCTCGAAATGGAGCGTTGCTGCCCCCCCCAGCCCCACAACCGCCTCAGCCTGATTGACAGACAGAGGCGAATGCATTTTCTGCAACACCCCCGCAGAAAATGCAGATGCATGCGCAGAACGGGCGCTGAGCATGCGCCTGCATCTTTTCAGCAAAAATTCCAACCTGTATTAGCCCCTATAAATATTTTAAGTACTCATAAATACATTTTTTTTTATGGTTAGTATATGCTTTCTTAAAATCAGATCTCATTTTAAATGTCAGTTTGGTTGGCTGTATGATCCAGTCACACAGGAATGTTAGCTTAGCATCAGCAGCATGTGAGAGTGAAGAAAGAGAAAATATATAAAGTTATTTGAGGACTGTATTGAGGGGATGTTATTGAGTAGGATAGCTTATGGAGGTTATGAGGGTGGGTCTACAATTGATAAGTTTATCTGTAGATGTGAGTTTTCAGGGAACATTTCAAGGTTTGGAGACTAGAAAAAAATTGTATTATGCAATGGAGAGGATTTCACATGCCCGAAAAAAGTCCTCCAACCATTTATAAGAGCAGGTAATAAGTGTGGGTGAGAGATTATTATTATTATTTAGTATTTATTTATTACCAGTTATTTATATAGCACACACATATTCTGCAGTGCTTTACAGAGAGTATTTGCCTATTCACATCAGTCCCTGCCCCAGTGGAGCTTACAGTCTTTATTCCCTACCACATGTACACACACACACATTCACACTAGGGTTAATTTTGTGGGGAACTAATTAATCTACCAGTATAGTTTTGGATTGTGGGAGGAAACCAAAGTACCCAGAGGAAACCCACGCAAGTACAGGGAGAATATACAAACTCCACACAGGGCCATAGTGGGAATTGAACCCATGAGCTCAGTGCTGTGAGGCAGTAATGCTAACCATTACACCGTCCGTGCTGCCCGAGAGATGCAGATTTTGTGCAGAACAGTGAGGTAAAACTGGCAGGAAGTTTGAGATAAGCAAACTTGGTGTAGTTTGGTCAATACGTTTTTTGTCTTTTAAAATATAGTATATTGGCCCTCATTCCGAGTTGATCGCTCGCAAGCTGCTTTTAGCAGCATTGCACACGCTAAGCCGCCGCCTACTGGGAGTGAATCTTAGCTTAGCAGAATTGCGAACGAAAGATTCTCAAAATTGCGAATAGAAATTTCTTTGCAGTTTCTGAGTAGCTCGACACTTACTCTGCCACTGCGATCAGTTCAGTCAGTTTCGTTCCTGGTTTGACGTCACAAACACACCCAGCGTTCGCCCAGACACTCCCCCGTTTCTCCAGCAACTCCCGCGTTTTTCCCAGAAACTGCAGCGTTTTTTCACACACACCCATAAAACGGTTAGTTTCCGCCCAGAAACACCCACTTCCTGTCAATCACACTACGATCACCAGAACGAAGAAAAAACCTTGTAATGCCGTGAGTAAAATACCAAACTTCTCTGCAAATTTACTTGATGCAGCCGCAGTGCGAACATACGCATGCGCAGTTAGCGGAAAAATCGCACCGATGCGAAGAAAAATAACGAGCGAACAACTCGGAATGAGGGCCATTAAAAAGATCACAGAAGCCGGTACAAAATATTGGTTTGGTTAATAGTCTTATGTGTAAGTAAAAGTATTTTATATTAGAATTGGTAAATTCAGATAACCAGTGGGGGAGGACTGAGAGAGTAGAGTTGCAGAGGATGAACAGTAATCAAGCAAGATCAGCCTCACACTGCATTGGAAATGAATTGTAATGGTCAAAATTTGGTTTGGGCAAGCCCAGTATGAAACTATGGAGTCTATATACTAAGCCTTGGAAAGAGATAAAGTGGCGAGAGATCTTGTCATTTTTCAACACAGCCTTTAACATGGCAGTTAGGTACTTTATCTTTCTCCACTTTTTCTCTCTCCAAGGCTTAGTTAAAAAGACCCCTATATCAATAATCTTTGCAGAAGATAATGAGCACATGAATTTGAGCTTCTGCATTGTAAGATATGAGCATAAGAATTTGGAAATGAGTGTAATATGTTTCTTTAGATGTCTGCAAAGGGATTTGGAAAAAGAATGTGGGGAACAAAAGATGACACATAGGCAGTGAGCTTGAGGGGTAAGGGTGATTCTCCAATTTTCAACAGTGATAGAAATGCTAGATATCAGGTTGGTAAATACTGTTGAATATATTATTAATTCTGTTTTGGAAATATTAAGTTTGAGGTGGCATAATGACTAGAGATGAGCGGGTTCGGTTTCTTTGAATCCGAACCCGCACGAACTTCACTTTTTTTTCCACGGGTCCGAGCGACTCGGATCTTCCCGCCTTGCTCGGTTAACCCGAGCGCGCCCGAACGTCATCATGACGCTGTCGGATTCTCGCGAGGCTCGGATTCTATCGCGAGACTCGGATTCTATATAAGGAGCCGCGCGTCGCCGCCATTTTCACTCGTGCATTGAGATTGATAGGGAGAGGACGTGTCTGGCGTCCTCTCCATTAGAATAGAGATAGATAGATTAGATAGAGAGAGATTGTGCAGAGTCGCAGACAGAGTTAGTTTACCACAGTCAGTGACCAGTGCAGTTGCTAGTTAACTTTTATTTAATATAATATATCCGTTCACTTCTCTCTGCTATATCCGTTCTCTGCCTGAAAAAAAAAACGATACACAGCACAGTCAGTCACACAGTGTGACTCAGTCTGTGTGCACTCAGCTCAGCCCAGTGTGCTGCACAGTCATCAATGTATAAATTAAAAGCTTATAATTAATTGTGGGGGAGACTGGGGAGCACTGCAGGTTGTTAGCAGGAGCCAGGAGTACAATTATATTAATTAACAGTGCACACTTTTGCTGCAGGAGTGGTGACCAGTGCCTGACCACCAGTATAGTATTGTTGTATACTACTAATATCTCTTTAAATATCAACCAGTCTATATTAGCAGCAGACACAGTACAGTGCGGTAGTTCACGGCTGTGGCTACCTCTGTGTCGGCACACGGCAGGCAGTCCGTCCGACCAGAATTGTATTATTTATTATTATATACCTACCACCTAACCGTGGTTTTTTTTTCATTCTTTATACCGTCATAGTGTCATCCTAATTGTTACGAGTATACTACTATCTCTTTATCAACCAGTGTACAGTGCGGTAGTTCACGGCTGTGGCTACCTCTGTGTCGGCACACGGCAGGCAGTCCGTCCGACCAGAATTGTATTATTTATTATTATATACCTACCACCTAACCGTGGTTTTTTTTTCATTCTTTATACCGTCATAGTGTCATCCTAATTGTTACGAGTATACTACTATCTCTTTATCAACCAGTGTACAGTGCGGTAGTTCACGGCTGTGGCTACCTCTGTGTCGGCACACGGCAGGCAGTCCGTCCGACCAGAATTGTATTATTTATTATTATATACCTACCACCTAACCGTGGTTTTTTTTTCATTCTTTATACCGTCATAGTGTCATCCTAATTGTTACGAGTATACTACTATCTCTTTATCAACCAGTGTACAGTGCGGTAGTTCACGGCTGTGGCTACCTCTGTGTCGGCACACGGCAGGCAGTCCGTCCGACCAGAATTGTATTATTTATTATTATATACCTACCACCTAACCGTGGTTTTTTTTTCATTCTTTATACCGTCATAGTGTCATCCTAATTGTTACGAGTATACTACTATCTCTTTATCAACCAGTGTACAGTGCGGTAGTTCACGGCTGTGGCTACCTCTGTGTCGGCACACGGCAGGCAGTCCGTCCGACCAGAATTGTATTATTTATTATTATATACCTACCACCTAACCGTGGTTTTTTTTTCATTCTTTATACCGTCATAGTGTCATCCTAATTGTTACGAGTATACTACTATCTCTTTATCAACCAGTGTACAGTGCGGTAGTTCACGGCTGTGGCTACCTCTGTGTCGGCAGTCGGCAGGCAGTCCGTCCATCCATAATTGTATTATTATTATAATATATACCACCTAACCGTGGTTTTTTTTTCATTCTTTATACCGTCATAGTGTCATACTAGTTGTTACGAGTATACTACTATCTCTTTATCAACCAGTGTACAGTGCGGTAGTTCACGGCTGTGGCTACCTCTGTGTCGGCAGTCGGCAGGCAGTCCGTCCATCCATAATTGTATTATTATTATAATATATACCACCTAACTGTGGTTTTTTTTGCATTCTTTATACCGTCGTCATAGTGTCATACTAGTTGTTACGAGTATACTACTATCTCTTTATCAACCAGTGTACAGTGCGGTAGTTCACGGCTGTGGCTACCTCTGTGTCGGCAGTCGGCAGGCAGTCCGTCCATCCATAATTGTATTATTATTATAATATATACCACCTAACCGTGTTTTTTTTTTCATTCTTTATACCGTCGTCATAGTGTCATACTAGTTGTTACGAGTATACTACTATCTCTTTATCAACCAGTGTACAGTGCGGTAGTTCACGGCTGTGGCTACCTCTGTGTCGGCAGTCGGCAGGCAGTCCGTCCATCCATAATTGTATTATTATTATAATATATACCACCTAACCGTGGTTTTTTTTTCATTCTTTATACCGTCGTCATAGTGTCATACTAGTTGTTACGAGTATACTACTATCTCTTTATCAACCAGTGTACAGTGCGGTAGTTCACGGCTGTGGCTACCTCTGTGTCGGCAGTCGGCAGGCAGTCCGTCCATCCATAATTGTATTATTATTATAATATATACCACCTAACCGTGGTTTTTTTTTCATTCTTTATACCGTCGTCATAGTGTCATACTAGTTGTTACGAGTATACTACTATCTCTTTATCAACCAGTGTACAGTGCGGTAGTTCACGGCTGTGGCTACCTCTGTGTCGGCAGTCGGCAGGCAGTCCGTCCATCCATAATTGTATTATTATTATAATATATACCACCTAACCGTGGTTTTTTTATACCACCTAACCGTGGCAGTCCGTCCATAATTGTATACTAGTATCCAATCCATCCATCTCCATTGTTTACCTGAGGTGCCTTTTAGTTCTGCCTATAAAATATGGAGAACAAAAAAGTTGAGGTTCCAAAATTAGGGAAAGATCAAGATCCACTTCCACCTCGTGCTGAAGCTGCTGCCACTAGTCATGGCCGAGACGATGAAATGCCAGCAACGTCGTCTGCCAAGGCCGATGCCCAATGTCATAGTACAGAGCATGTCAAATCCAAAACACCAAATATCAGAAAAAAAAGGACTCCAAAACCTAAAATAAAATTGTCGGAGGAGAAGCGTAAACTTGCCAATATGCCATTTACCACACGGAGTGGCAAGGAACGGCTGAGGCCCTGGCCTATGTTCATGGCTAGTGGTTCAGCTTCACATGAGGATGGAAGCACTCAGCCTCTCGCTAGAAAACTGAAAAGACTCAAGCTGGCAAAAGCACCGCAAAGAACTGTGCGTTCTTTGAAATCCCAAATCCACAAGGAGAGTCCAATTGTGTCGTTTGCGATGCCTGACCTTCCCAACACTGGACGTGAAGAGCATGCGCCTTCCACTATTTGCATGCCCCCTGCAAGTGCTGGAAGGAGCACCCGCAGTCCAGTTCCTGATAGTCAGATTGAAGATGTCAGTGTTGAAGTACACCAGGATGAGGAGGATATGGGTGTTGCTGGCGCTGGGGAGGAAATTGACCAGGAGGATTCTGATGGTGAGGTGGTTTGTTTAAGTCAGGCACCCGGGGAGACACCTGTTGTCCGTGGGAGGAATATGGCCGTTGACATGCCAGGTGAAAATACCAAAAAAATCAGCTCTTCGGTGTGGAGGTATTTCACCAGAAATGCGGACAACAGGTGTCAAGCCGTGTGTTCCCTTTGTCAAGCTGTAATAAGTAGGGGTAAGGACGTTAACCACCTCGGAACATCCTCCCTTATACGTCACCTGCAGCGCATTCATAATAAGTCAGTGACAAGTTCAAAAACTTTGGGTGACAGCGGAAGCAGTCCACTGACCAGTAAATCCCTTCCTCTTGTAACCAAGCTCACGCAAACCACCCCACCAACTCCCTCAGTGTCAATTTCCTCCTTCCCCAGGAATGCCAATAGTCCTGCAGGCCATGTCACTGGCAAGTCTGACGAGTCCTCTCCTGCCTGGGATTCCTCCGATGCATCCTTGCGTGTAACGCCTACTGCTGCTGGCGCTGCTGTTGTTGCCGCTGGGAGTCGATGGTCATCCCAGAGGGGAAGTCGTAAGCCCACTTGTACTACTTCCAGTAAGCAATTGACTGTTCAACAGTCCTTTGCGAGGAAGATGAAATATCACAGCAGTCATCCTACTGCAAAGCGGATAACTGAGTCCTTGACAACTATGTTGGTGTTAGACGTGCGTCCGGTATCCGCCGTTAGTTCACAGGGAACTAGACAATTTATTGAGGCAGTGTGCCCCCGTTACCAAATACCATCTAGGTTCCACTTCTCTAGGCAGGCGATACCGAGAATGTACACGGACGTCAGAAAAAGACTCACCAGTCTCCTAAAAAATGCAGTTGTACCCAATGTCCACTTAACCACGGACATGTGGACAAGTGGAGCAGGGCAGGGTCAGGACTATATGACTGTGACAGCCCACTGGGTAGATGTATGGACTCCCGCCGCAAGAACAGCAGCGGCGGCACCAGTAGCAGCATCTCGCAAACGCCAACTCTTTCCTAGGCAGGCTACGCTTTGTATCACCGCTTTCCAGAATACGCACACAGCTGAAAACCTCTTACGGCAACTGAGGAAGATCATCGCGGAATGGCTTACCCCAATTGGACTCTCCTGTGGATTTGTGGCATCGGACAACGCCAGCAATATTGTGTGTGCATTAAATATGGGCAAATTCCAGCACGTCCCATGTTTTGCACATACCTTGAATTTGGTGGTGCAGAATTTTTTAAAAAACGACAGGGGCGTGCAAGAGATGCTGTCGGTGGCCAGAAAAATTGCGGGACACTTTCGGCGTACAGGCACCACGTACAGAAGACTGGAGCACCACCAAAAACTACTGAACCTGCCCTGCCATCATCTGAAGCAAGAAGTGGTAACGAGGTGGAATTCAACCCTCTATATGCTTCAGAGGTTGGAGGAGCAGCAAAAGGCCATTCAAGCCTATACAATTGAGCACGATATAGGAGATGGAATGCACCTGTCTCAAGTGCAGTGGAGAATGATTTCAACGTTGTGCAAGGTTCTGATGCCCTTTGAACTTGCCACACGTGAAGTCAGTTCAGACACTGCCAGCCTGAGTCAGGTCATTCCCCTCATCAGGCTTTTGCAGAAGAAGCTGGAGGCATTGAAGAAGGAGCTAACACGGAGCGATTCCGCTAGGCATGTGGGACTTTTGGATGCAGCCCTTAATTCGCTTAACAAGGATTCACGGGTGGTCAATCTGTTGAAATCAGAGCACTACATTTTGGCCACCGTGCTCGATCCTAGATTTAAAGCCTACCTTGGATCTCTCTTTCCGGCAGACACAGGTCTGCTGGGGTTGAAAGACCTGCTGGTGACAAAATTGTCAAGTCAAGCGGAACGCGACCTGTCAACATCTCCTCCTTCACATTCTCCCGCAACTGGGGGTGCGAGGAAAAGGCTCAGAATTCCGAGCCCACCCGCTGGCGGTGATGCAGGGCAGTCTGGAGCGACTGCTGATGCTGACATCTGGTCCGGACTGAAGGACCTGACAACGATTACGGACATGTCGTCTACTGTCACTGCATATGATTCTCTCAACATTGATAGAATGGTGGAGGATTATATGAGTGACCGCATCCAAGTAGGCACGTCACACAGTCCGTACTTATACTGGCAGGAAAAAGAGGCAATTTGGAGGCCCTTGCACAAACTGGCTTTATTCTACCTAAGTTGCCCTCCCACAAGTGTGTACTCCGAAAGAGTGTTTAGTGCCGCCGCTCACCTTGTCAGCAATCGGCGTACGAGGTTACATCCAGAAAATGTGGAGAAGATGATGTTCATTAAAATGAATTATAATCAATTCCTCCGCGGAGACATTGACCAGCAGCAATTGCCTCCACAAAGTACACAGGGAGCTGAGATGGTGGATTCCAGTGGGGACGAATTGATAATCTGTGAGGAGGGGGATGTACACGGTGATATATCGGAGGGTGAAGATGAGGTGGACATCTTGCCTCTGTAGAGCCAGTTTGTGCAAGGAGAGATTAATTGCTTCTTTTTTGGGGGGGGTCCAAACCAACCCGTCATATCAGTCACAGTCGTGTGGCAGACCCTGTCACTGAAATGATGGGTTGGTTAAAGTGTGCATGTCCTGTTTTGTTTATACAACATAAGGGTGGGTGGGAGGGCCCAAGGATAATTCCATCTTGCACCTCTTTTTTCTTTTCTTTTTCTTTGCATCATGTGCTGATTGGGGAGGGTTTTTTGGAAGGGACATCCTGCGTGACACTGCAGTGCCACTCCTAGATGGGCCCGGTGTTTGTGTCGGCCACTAGGGTCGCTAATCTTACTCACACAGCTACCTCATTGCGCCTCTTTTTTTCTTTGCGTCATGTGCTGTTTGGGGAGGGTTTTTTGGAAGGGACATCCTGCGTGACACTGCAGTGCCACTCCTAGATGTGCCCGGTGTTTGTGTCGGCCACTAGGGTCGCTAATCTTACTCACACAGTCAGCTACCTCATTGCGCCTCTTTTTTTCTTTGCGTCATGTGCTGTTTGGGGAGGGTTTTTTGGAAGGGCCATCCTGCGTGACACTGCAGTGCCACTCCTAGATGGGCCCGGTGTTTGTGTCGGCCACTAGGGTCGCTTATCTTACTCACACAGCGACCTCGGTGCAAATTTTAGGACTAAAAATAATATTGTGAGGTGTGATGTGTTCAGAATAGGCTGAAAATGAGTGTAAATTATGTTTTTTGAGGTTAATAATACTTTGGGATCAAAATTACCCCCAAATTCTATGATTTAAGCTGTTTTTTAGGTTTTTTTTAAAAAAACACCCGAATCCAAAACACACCCGAATCCGACAAAAAAAATTCGGTGAGGTTTTGCCAAAACGCGGTCGAACCCAAAACACGGCCGCGGAACCGAACCCAAAACCAAAACACAAAACCCGAAAAATTTCCGGCGCTCATCTCTAATAATGACATGACAATGAAATGGCAGAAAGACCAACACAGATGGTGACAAATCTGGAAAGGATAGGTAGATTTGAGTATCAGCTATGTACAGATGATACTGAAATCTGAAATGACTAATAAATTTGCCAAGAGACTGAGAAAAGCAGAGCACCTAGAACTGAGCCTTGCCATAATCTAGCTTTATAGAGGAAGCAAAGATGAGGTGGATTCAGATAAGCAAACACTGAGCTACTGACATACAGGATGGGAACCAGCATAGGACTAGTGATGTGCACCGGACATTTTTCGGGTTTTGTGTTTTGGTTTTGGATTCGGCTCCACGGCCGTGTTTTGGATTCGGACGCGTTTTGGAAAAACCTCCCTGAAATTTTTTTGTCGGATTTGGGTGTGTTTTGGATTCAGGTGTTTTTTTAAAAACCCCTAAAAAACTGTTTAAATCATAGAATTTGGGGGTCATTTTGATCCCATCGTATTATTAACCTCAATAACCATAATTTCCACTCATTTCCAGTCTATTCTGAACACCTCACACCTCACAATATTATTTTTAGTCCTAAAATTTGCACCGAGGTTGCTGGATGACTAAGCTAAGCGACCCAAGTGGCCGGCACAAACACCTGGCCCATCTAGGAGTGGTACTGCAGTGTCAGACAGGATGGCCGATTTAAAAAATAGTCCCCAAACAGCACATGATGCAAAGAAAAAAAGAGGGAGGTGCACCAAGGTCGCTGGATGGCTAAGCTAAGCGACCCAAGTGACCAACACAAACACCTGGCCCATCTAGGAATGGCACTGCAGTGTCAGACAGGATGGCACTTAAAAAAATAGTCCCCAAACAGCACACTGGTGGTCAGCAAAATTCTGCACTGTCCTCCTATTATATACTGCGCACAACAACAATGCAGCACAGATATGGATAGTATACTTGACGACACAGAGGTAGAGCAATGGACTACTGTACCGTACTGCTATATATATACTGGTGGTCAGACAAATTCTGCAATGTCCTCCTATTATATACTGCACACAACTACAATGCAGCACAGATATGGATAGTATACTTGACGACACAGAGGTAGAGCAATGGACTACTGTACCGTACTGTTATATATATATATATACTGGTGGTCAGCAAAATTCTGCACTGTCCTCCTACTATATACTGCGCACAACTACAATGCAGCACAGATATGCATAGTATACTTGACGACACAGAGGTAGAGCAATGGACTACTGTACCATTCTGCTATATAAATACTGGTGGTCAGCAAAATTCTGTTCTGTCCTCTTACTATATACTGCGCACAACTACAATGCAGCACAGATATGGATAGTATACTTGACGACACAGAGGTAGAGCAATGGGCTACTGTACCGTACTGCTATATATATACTGGTGGTCAGCAAAATTCTGCACTGTCCTCCTACTATATACTGCGCACAACTACAATGCAGCACAGATATGGATAGTATACTTGACGACACAGAGGTAGAGCAATGGACTACTGTACCGTACTGCTATATATATATATATATATATATATATATACTGGTGGTCAGCAATATTCTGCACTGTACTCTCACTATATACTGCGCACAACTACAATGCAGCACAGATATGGATAGTATACTTGATGACACAGAGGTAGAGCAATGGACTACTGTACCGTACTGCTATATATATACTGGTGGTCAGCAAAATTCTGCACTGTCCTCTTACTATAGACTGCACACAACTACAATGCAGCACAGATATGGATAGTATACTAGACGACACAGAGGTAAAGCAATGGACTACTGTACCGTACTGCTATATATATACTGGTGGTCAGCAAAATTCTGCACTGTCCTCTTACTATATACTGTGCACAACTACAATGCAGCAAAGATATGGATAGTATACTAGACGACACAGAGTAAAGCAATGGACTACTGTACCGTACTGCTATATATATACTGGTGGTCAGCAAAATTCTGCACTGTCCTCCTACTATATACTGCGCACAACTACAATGCAGCACATATATGGATAGTATACTTGACTACACAGAGGTAGAGCAATGGAATACTGTACCGTACTGCTATATATATATACTGGTGGTCAGCAAAATTCTATTCTGTCCTCCTACTATATACTGCACACAACTACTATGCAGCACAGATATGGATAGTATACTTGACGACACAGAGGTAGAGCAATGGGCTACTGTACCGTACTGCTATTTATATACTGGTGGTCAGCAAAATTCTGCACTGTCCTCCTACTATATACTGCGCACAACTACAATGCAGCACAGATATGGATAGTATACTTGACGACACAGAGGTAGAGCAATGGACTACTGTACCGTACTGCTATATATATACTGGTGGTCAGCAAAATTCTGCACTATCCTCCTACTATATACTGCGCACAACTACAATGCAGCACAGATATGGATAGTATACTTGACGACACAGAGGTAGAGCAATGGACTACTGTACCGTACTGCTATATATATATATATATATATATACTGGTGGTCAGCAAAATTCTGCACTGTCCTCCTACTATATACTGCGCACAACTACAATGCAGCACAGATATGGATAGTATACTTGACGACACAGAGGTAGAGCAATGGACTACTGTACCGTACTGCTATATATATATACTGGTGGTCAGCAAAATTCTATTCTGTCCTCCTACTGTTTACTGCGCACAACTACAATGCAGCACAGATATGGATAGTATACTTGACGACACAGAGGTAGAGCAATGGGCTACTGTACCGTACTGCTATATATATACTGGTGGTCAGACAAATTCTGCAATGTCCTCCTACTATATACTGCACACAACTACAATGCAGCACAGATATGGATAGTATACTTGACGACACAGAGGTAGAGCAATGGACTACTGTACCGTACTGCTATATATATACTGGTGGTCAGCAAAATTCTGCACTGTCCTCTTACTATATACTGTGCACAACTACAATGCAGCACAGATATGGATAGTATACTAGACGACACAGAGGTAAAGCAATGGACTACTGTACCGTACTGCTATATAGATACTGGTGGTCAGCAAAATTCTGCACTGTTCTCTAACTATATACTGCGCACAACTACAATGCAGCACAGATATGTATAGCATACTTGACGACACAGAGATAGAGCAATGGACTACTGTACCTTATTGCTATATATATACTGGTGGTCAGCAAAATTCTCCACTGTCCTCCTACTATATACTGCGCACAACTACAATGCAGCACAGATATGGATAGTATACTTGACGACACAGAGGTAGAGCAATGGACTACTGTACTGTACTGCTATATATATATACTGATGGTCAGCAAAATTCTGCACTGTCCTCTTACTATAGACTGCACACAACTACAATGCAGCACAGATATGGATAGTATACTAGACGACACAGAGGTAAAGCAATGGACTACTGTACCGTACTGCTATATATATACTGGTGGTCAGCAAAATTCTGCACTGTCCTCTTACTATATACTGTGCACAACTACAATGCAGCAAAGATATGGATAGTATACTAGACGACACAGAGTAAAGCAATGGACTACTGTACCGTACTGCTATATATATACTGGTGGTCAGCAAAATTCTGCACTGTCCTCCTACTATATACTGCGCACAACTACAATGCAGCACATATATGGATAGTATACTTGACTACACAGAGGTAGAGCAATGGAATACTGTACCGTACTGCTATATATATATACTGGTGGTCAGCAAAATTCTATTCTGTCCTCCTACTATATACTGCACACAACTACTATGCAGCACAGATATGGATAGTATACTTGACGACACAGAGGTAGAGCAATGGGCTACTGTACCGTACTGCTATTTATATACTGGTGGTCAGCAAAATTCTGCACTGTCCTCCTACTATATACTGCGCACAACTACAATGCAGCTCAGATATGGATAGTATACTTGACGACACAGAGGTAGAGCAATGGACTACTGTACCGTACTGCTATATATATACTGGTGGTCAGCAAAATTCTGCACTATCCTCCTACTATATACTGCGCACAACTACAATGCAGCACAGATATGGATAGTATACTTGACGACACAGAGGTAGAGCAATGGACTACTGTACCGTACTGCTATATATATATATATATATATATATATATACTGGTGGTCAGCAAAATTCTGCACTGTCCTCCTACTATATACTGCGCACAACTACAATGCAGCACAGATATGGATAGTATACTTGACGACACAGAGGTAGAGCAATGGACTACTGTACCGTACTGCTATATATATATACTGGTGGTCAGCAAAATTCTATTCTGTCCTCCTACTGTTTACTGCGCACAACTACAATGCAGCACAGATATGGATAGTATACTTGACGACACAGAGGTAGAGCAATGGGCTACTGTACCGTACTGCTATATATATACTGGTGGTCAGACAAATTCTGCAATGTCCTCCTACTATATACTGCACACAACTACAATGCAGCACAGATATGGATAGTATACTTGACGACACAGAGGTAGAGCAATGGACTACTGTACCGTACTGCTATATATATACTGGTGGTCAGCAAAATTCTGCACTGTCCTCTTACTATATACTGTGCACAACTACAATGCAGCACAGATATGGATAGTATACTAGACGACACAGAGGTAAAGCAATGGACTACTGTACCGTACTGCTATATATATACTGGTGGTCAGCAAAATTCTGCACTGTCCTCTAACTATATACTGCGCACAACTACAATGCAGCACAGATATGTATAGCATACTTGACGACACAGAGATAGAGCAATGGACTACTGTACCTTATTGCTATATATATATACTGGTGGTCAGCAAAATTCTGCACTGTCCTCCTACTATATACTGCGCACAACTACAATGCAGCACAGATATGGATAGTATACTTGACGACACAGAGGTAGAGCAATGGACTACTGTACCGTACTGCTATTTATATACTGGTGGTCAGCAAAATTCTGCACTGTCCTCCTACTATATACTGCGCACAACTACAATGCAGCACAGATATGGATAGTATACTTGACGACACAGAGGTAGAGCAATGGACTACTGTACCGTACTGCTATATATATACTGGTGTTCAACAAAATTTTGCACTGTCCTCCTACAATAAACTGCGCACAACTACAATGCAGCACAGATATGGATAGTAAACTTGATGACACAGAGGTAGAGCAATTGACTACTCTACCGTAGTGCTATATATATATACTGGTGGTCAGCAAAATTATGCACTGTACTCTTACTATATACTGCGCACAACTACAATGCAGCACAGATATGGATAGTAAACTTGACGACACAGAGGTAGAGCAATGGACTACTGTACCATACTGCTATATATATACTGGTGGTCAGACAAATTCTGCAATGTCCTCCTACTATATACTGCACACAACTACAATGCAGCACAGATATGGATAGTATACTTGACGACACAGAGGTAGAGCAATGGACTACTGTACCGTACTGTTATATATATATATACTGGTGGTCAGCAAAATTCTGCACTGTCCTCCTACTATATACTGCGCACAACTACAATGCAGCACAGATATGCATAGTATACTTGATGACACAGAGGTAGAGCAATGGACTACTGTACCGTACTGCTATATATATACTGGTGGTCAGCAAAATTCTGCACTGTCCTCCTACTATATACTGCGCACAACTACAATGCAGCACAGATATGGATAGTATACTTGACGACACAGAGGTAGAGCAATGGACTACTGTACCGTACTGCTATATATATACTGGTGGTCAGCAAAATTCTGCACTGTCCTCCTACTATATACTGCGCACAACTACAATGCAGCACAGATATGGATAGTATACTTGACGACACAGAGGTAGAGCAATGGACTACTGTATCGTACTGCTATATATATACTGGTGGTCAGCAAAATTCTGCACTGTCCTCTTACTATATACTGTGCACAACTACAATGCAGCACAGATATGGAAAATATACTTGACGACACAGAGGTAGAGCAATGGACTACTGTACCGTACTGCTTTATATATATATATATATATATATATATTTATATATATATTTATATATATATATATATATACTGGTGGTCAGCAATATCCTGCACTGTACTCTCACTATATACTGCGCACAACTACAATGCAGCACAGATATGGATAGTATACTTGACGACACAGAGGTAGAGCAATGGACTACTGTACCATACTGCTATATATATACTGGTGGTCAGCAAAATTCTGCACTGTCCTCTTACTATATACTGCGCACAACTACAATGCAGCACAGATATGGATAGTATACTAGACGACACAGAGGTAAAGCAATAGACTACTGTACCGTACTGCTATATATATACTGGTGGTCAGCAAAATTCTGCACTGTCCTCTTACTATATACTGCGCACAACTACAATGCAGCACAGATATGTATAGCATACTTGACGACACAGAGATAGAGCAATGGACTACTGTACCTTATTGCTATATATATACTGGTGGTCAGCAAAATTCTGCACTGTCCTCCTACTATATACTGCGCACAACTACAATGCAGCACAGATATGTATAATATACTTGATGACACAGAGGTAGAGCAATGGACTACTGTACCGTACTGCTATATATAAATACTGGTGGTCAGCAAAATTCTGTTCTGTCCTCCTACTATATACTGCGCACAACTACAATGCAGCACAGATATGGATAGTATACTTGACGACACAGAGGTAGAGCAATGGACTACTGTACCGTACTGCTATTTATATACTGGTGGTCAGCAAAATTCTGCACTGTCCTCCTACTATATACTGCGCACAACTACAATGCAGCACATATATGGATAGTATACTTGACGACTCAGAGGTAGAGCATTGGGCTACTGTACCGTACTGCTATATATATATATATATATATATATATATATTGGTGGTCAGCAAAATTCTGCACTGTCCTCCTACTATATACTGCGCACAACTACAATGCAGCACAGATATGGATAGTATACTTGACGACACAGAGGTAGAGCAATGGACTACTGTACCGTACTGCTATATATATACTGATGGTCAGCAAAATTCTGCACTGTACTCTTACTATATACTGCGCACAACTTCAATGCAGCACAGATATGGATAGTATACTTGATGACACAGAGGTAGAGCAATGGACTACTGTACCGTAATGCCATATA
The DNA here is from genome assembly GCF_028390025.1 of Pseudophryne corroboree. Taxonomy (NCBI): domain Eukaryota; kingdom Metazoa; phylum Chordata; class Amphibia; order Anura; family Myobatrachidae; genus Pseudophryne; species Pseudophryne corroboree. The sequence continues at coordinate 930,314,540 of NC_086444.1, read as the reverse complement.
TATATATATATATATATATATATACTGGTGGTCAGTAAAATTCTGCACTGTCCTCTTACTATATACTGCGCACAACTACAATGCAGCACAGATATGGATAGTATACTTGACGACACAGAGGTAGAGCAATGGACTACTGTACCGTACTGCTATATATATATACTGGTGGTCAGCAAAATTCTGCACTGTCCTCTTACTATATACTGCGCACAACTACAATGCAGCACAGATATGTATAGCATACTTGACGACACAGAGATAGAGCAATGGACTACTGTACCTTATTGCTATATATATACTGGTGGTCAGCAAAATTCTGCACTGTCCTCCTACTATATACTGCGCACAACAACAATGCAGCACAGATATGGATAGTATACTTGACGACACAGAGGTAGAGCAATGGACTACTGTACCGTACTGCTATATATATACTGGTGGTCAGACAAATTCTGCAATTTCCTCCTACTATATACTGCGCACAACTACAATGCAGCACAGATATGCATAGTATACTTGACGACACAGAGGTAGAGCAATGGACTACTGTACCATTCTGCTATATATATATATATATATACTGGTGGTCAGCAAAATTCTGCACTGTCCTCCTACTATATACTGCGCACAACTACAATGCAGCACAGATATGGATAGTATACTTGGCGACACAGAGGTAGAGCAATGGACTACTGTACCGTACTGCTATATATATACTGGTGGTCAGCAAAATTCTGCACTGTCCTCCTACTATATACTGCGCACAACTACAATGCAGCACAGATATGGATAGTATACTTCACGACACAGAGGTAGAGCAATGGACTACTGTACCGTACTGCTATATATATACTGGTGGTCAGCAAAATTCTGCACTGTCCTCTTACTATATACTGCGCACAACTACAATGCAGCACAGATATGGATAGTATACTAGACGACACAGAGGTAAAGCAATGGACTACTGTACCGTACTGCTATATATATACTGGTGGTCAGCAAAATTCTGCACTGTCCTCTAACTATATACTGCGCACAACTACAATGCAGCACAGATATGTATAGCATACTTGACGACACAGAGATAGAGCAATGGACTACTGTACCTTATTGCTATATATATATACTGGTGGTCAGCAAAATTCTGCACTGTCCTCCTACTATATACTGCGCACAACTACAATGCAGCACAGATATGGATAGTATACTTGACGACACAGAGGTAGAGCAATGGACTACTGTACCGTACTGCTATATATATACTGATGGTCAGCAAAATTCTGCACTGTACTCTTACTATATACTGCGCACAACTTCAATGCAGCACAGATATGGATAGTATACTTGACGACACAGAGGTAGAGCAATGGACTACTGTACCGTACTGCCATATATATATATATATATATACTGGTGGTCAGTAAAATTCTGCACTGTCCTCTTACTATATACTGCACACAACTACAATGCAGCACAGATATGGATAGTATACTTGACGACACAGAGGTAGAGCAATGGACTACTGTACCGTACTGCTCTATATATACTGGTGGTCAGCAAAATTCTGCACTGTCCTCCTACTATATACTGCGCACAACTACAATGCAGCACAGATATGGATAGTATACTTGACGACACAGAGGTAGAGCAATGGACTACTGTACCGTACTGCTATATATATACTGGTGGTCAGCAAAATTCTGCACTGTCCTCTTACTATATACTGCGCACAACTACAATGCAGCACAGATATGGATAATATACTTGACGACACAGAGGTAGAGCAATGGACTACTGTACCGTACTGCTTTATATATATATATATATATATATTTATATATATATATATATATATATACTCGTGGTCAGCAATATCCTGCACTGTACTCTCACTATATACTGCGCACAACTACAATGCAGCACAGATATGGATAGTATACTTGACGACACAGAGGTAGAGCAATGGACTACTGTACCGTACTGCTATTTATATACTGGTGGTCAGCAAAATTCTGCACTGTCCTCCTACTATATACTGCGCACAACTACAATGCAGCACATATATGGATAGTATACTTGACGACACAGAGGTAGAGCATTGGGCTACTGTACCGTACTGCTATATATATATATATATATATTGGTGGTCAGCAAAATTCTGCACTGTCCTCCTACTATATACTGCGCACACCTACAATGCAGCACAGATATGGATAGTATACTTGACGACACAGAGGTAGAGCAATATACTACTGTACCGTACTGCTATATATATACTGATGGTCAGCAAAATTCTGCACTGTACTCTTACTATATACTGCGCACAACTTCAATGCAGCACAGATATGGATAGTATACTTGACGACACAGAGGTAGAGCAATGGACTACTGTACCGTATTGCCATATATATATATATATATATATATATATATATATATACTGGTGGTCAGTAAAATTCTGCACTGTCCTCTTACTATATACTGCGCACAACTTCAATGCAGCACAGATATGGATAGTATACTTGATGACACAGAGGTAGAGCAATTGACTACTGTACCGTACTGCTATATATATATATATATATACTGGTGGTCAGCAAAATGTTGCACTGTACTCTTACTATATACTGCACACAATTACAATGCAGCACAGATATGGATAGCATACTTTACGACACAGAGGTAGAGCAATGGACTACTGTACCGTACTGCTATATATATACTGGTGTTCAACAAAATTTTGCACTGTCCTCCTACTATAAACTGCGCACAACTACAATGCAGCACAGATATGGATAGTATACTTGATGACACAGAGGTAGAGCAATTGACTACTCTACCGTACTGCTATATATATATATACTGGTGGTCAGCAAAATTATGCACTGTACTCTTACTATATACTGCGCACAGTTACAATGCAGCACAGATATGGATAGCATACTTGACGACACAGAGGTAGAGCAATGGACTACTGTATCGTACTGCTATATATAAATTCTGGTGGTCAGCAAAATTCTGCACTGTCCTCCTACTATATACTGCGCACAACAACAATGCAGCACAGATATGGATAGTATACTTGACGACACAGAGGTAGAGCAATGGACTACTGTACCATACTGCTATATATATACTGGTGGTCAGACAAATTCTGCAATGTCCTCCTACTATATACTGCGCACAACAACAATGCAGCACAGATATGGATAGTATACTTGACGACACAGAGGTAGAGCAATGGACTACTGTACCGTACTGCTATATATATACTGGTGGTCAGCAAAATTCTGCACTGTCCTCTTACTATATACTGCGCACAACTACAATGCAGCACAGATATGTATAGCATACTTGACGACACAGAGATAGAGCAATGGACTACTGTACCATACTGCTATATATATACTGGTGGTCAGACAAATTCTGCAATGTCCTCCTACTATATACTGCGCACAACAACAATGCAGCACAGATATGGATAGTATACTTGACGACACAGAGGTAGAGCAATGGACTACTGTACCATACTGCTATATATATACTGGTGGTCAGCAAAATTCTGCACTGTCCTCTTACTATATACTGCGCACAACTACAATGCAGCACAGATATGTATAGCATACTTGACGACACAGAGATAGAGCAATGGACTACTGTACCTTATTGCTATATATATACTGGTGGTCAGCAAAATTCTGCACTGTCCTCCTACTATATACTGCGCACAACTACAATGCAGCACAGATATGTATAATATACTTGATGACACAGAGGTAGAGCAATGGACTACTGTACCGTACTGCTATATATAAATACTGGTGGTCAGCAAAATTCTGTTCTGTCCTCCTACTATATACTGCGCACAACTACAATGCAGCACAGATATGGATAGTATACTTGACGACACAGAGGTAGAGCAATGGACTACTGTACCGTACTGCTATTTATATACTGGTGGTCAGCAAAATTCTGCACTGTCCTCCTACTATATACTGCGCACAACTACAATTCAGCACATATATGGATAGTATACTTGACGACACAGAGGTAGAGCATTGGGCTACTGTACCGTACTGCTATATATATATATATATATATATATATATATTGGTGGTCAGCAAAATTCTGCACTGTCCTCCTACTATATACTGCGCACAACTACAATGCAGCACAGATATGGATAGTATACTTGACGACACAGAGGTAGAGCAATGGACTACTGTACCATACTGCTATATATATACTGGTGGTCAGCAAAATTCTGCACTGTCCTCTTACTATATACTGCGCACAACTACAATACAGCACAGATATGGATAGTATAATAGACGACACAGAGGTAAAGCAATGGACTACTGTACCGTACTGCTATATATATACTGGTGGTCAGCAAAATTCTGCACTGTCCGTTTACTATATACTGCGCACAACTACAATGCAGCACAGATATGTATAGCATACTTGACGACACAGAGATAGAGCAATGGAATACTGTACCTTATTGCTATATATATACTGGTGGTCAGCAAAATTCTGCACTGTCCTCCTACTATATACTGCGCACAACTACAATGCAGCACAGATATGTATAATATACTTGATGACACAGAGGTAGAGCAATGGACTACTGTACCGTACTGCTATATATAAATACTGGTGGTCAGCAAAATTCTGTTCTGTCCTCCTACTATATACTGCGCACAACTACAATGCAGCACAGATATGGATAGTATACTTGACGACACAGAGGTAGAGCATTGGGCTACTGTACCGTACTGCTATATATATATATATATATATATATATATATTGGTGGTCAGCAAAATTCTGCACTGTCCTCCTACTATATACTGCGCACAACTACAATGCAGCACAGATATGGATAGTATACTTGACGACACAGAGGTAGAGCAATGGACTACTGTACCGTACTGCTATATATATACTGATGGTCAGCAAAATTCTGCACTGTACTCTTACTATATACTGCGCACAACTTCAATGCAGCACAGATATGGATAGTATACTTGACGACACAGAGGTAGAGCAATGGACTACTGTACCGTACTGCCATATATATATATATATATATATATACTGGTGGTCAGTAAAATTCTGCACTGTCCTCTTACTATATACTGCGCACAACTACAATGCAGCACAGATATGGATAGTATACTTGACGACACAGAGGTAGATCAATGGACTACTGTACCGTACTGCTATATATATACTGGTGTTCAACAAAATTTTGCACTGTCCTCCTACTATATACTGCGCACAATTACAATGCAGCACAGATATGGATAGTATACTTGATGACACAGAGGTAGAGCAATTGACTACTGTACCGTACTGCTATATATATATATATATATATATATATACTGGTGGTCAGCAAAATGTTGCACTGTACTCTTACTATAAACTGCACACAATTACAATGCAGCACAGATATGGATAGCATACTTTACGACACAGAGGTAGAGCAATGGACAACTGTATCGTACTGCTATTTATATACTGGTGGTCAGCAAAATTCTGCACTGTCCTCCTACTATATACTGCGCACAACTACAATGCAGCACAGATATGGATAGTATACTTGACGACACAGAGGTAGAGCAATGGACTACTGTACCGTACTGCTATTTATATACTGGTGGTCAGCAAAATTCTGCACTGTCCTACTATATACTGCGCACAACTACAATGCAGCACATATATGGATAGTATACTTGACGACACAGAGGTAGAGCATTGGGCTACTGTACTGTACTGCTATATATATATATATATATATATATATATATATATATATTGGTGGTCAGCAAAATTCTGCACTGTCCTCCTACTATATACTGCGCACAACTACAATGCAGCACAGATATGGATAGTATACTTGACGACACAGAGGTAGAGCAATGGACTACTGTACCGTACTGCTATATATATACTGATGGTCAGCAAAATTCTGCACTGTACTCTTACTATATACTGCGCACAACTTCAATGCAGCACAGATATGGATAGTATACTTGACGACACAGAGGTAGAGCAATGGACTACTGTACCGTACTGCCATATATATATATATATATATATATATATATATACTGGTGGTCAGTAAAATTCTGCACTGTCCTCTTACTATATACTGCGCACAACTACAATGCAGCACAGATATGGATAGTATACTTGACGACACAGAGGTAGATCAATGGACTACTGTACCGTACTGCTATATATATATATATATATATACTGGTGGTCAGCAAAATGTTGCACTGTACTCTTACTATATACTGCACACAATTACAATGCAGCACAGATATGGATAGCATACTTTACGACACAGAGGTAGAGCAATGGACTACTGTACCGTACTGCTATATATATACTGGTGTTCAACAAAATTTTGCACTGTCCTCCTACTATAAACTGCGCACAACTACAATGCAGCACAGATATGGATAGTATACTTGATGACACAGAGGTAGAGCAATTGACTACTCTACCGTACTGCTATATATATATATACTGGTGGTCAGCAAAATTATGCACTGTACTCTTACTATATACTGCGCACAGTTACAATGCAGCACAGATATGGATAGCATACTTGACGACACAGAGGTAGAGCAATGGACTACTGTATCGTACTGCTATATATAAATTCTGGTGGTCAGCAAAATTCTGCACTGTCCTCCTACTATATACTGCGCACAACAACAATGCAGCACAGATATGGATAGTATACTTGACGACACAGAGGTAGAGCAATGGACTACTGTACCATACTGCTATATATATACTGGTGGTCAGACAAATTCTGCAATGTCCTCCTACTATATACTGCGCACAACAACAATGCAGCACAGATATGGATAGTATACTTGACGACACAGAGGTAGAGCAATGGACTACTGTACCATACTGCTATATATATACTGGTGGTCAGCAAAATTCTGCACTGTCCTCTTACTATATACTGCGCACAACTACAATGCAGCACAGATATGTATAGCATACTTGACGACACAGAGATAGAGCAATGGACTACTGTACCTTATTGCTATATATATACTGGTGGTCAGCAAAATTCTGCACTGTCCTCCTACTATATACTGCGCACAACTACAATGCAGCACAGATATGGATAGTATACTTGACGACACAGAGGTAGAGCAATGGACTACTGTACCGTACTGCTATTTATATACTGGTGGTCAGCAAAATTCTGCACTGTCCTCCTACTATATACTGCGCACAACTACAATGCAGCACATATATGGATAGTATACTTGACGACACAGAGGTAGAGCATTGGGCTACTGTACCGTACTGCTATATATATATATATATATATATATATATATTGGTGGTCAGCAAAATTCTGCACTGTCCTCCTACTATATACTGCGCACAACTACAATGCAGCACAGATATGGATAGTATACTTGACGACACAGAGGCAGAGCAATGGACTACTGTACCATACTGCTATATATATACTGGTGGTCAGCAAAATTCTGCACTGTCCTCTTACTATATACTGCGCACAACTACAATACAGCACAGATATGGATAGTATAATAGACGACACAGAGGTAAAGCAATGGACTACTGTACCGTACTGCTATATATATACTGGTGGTCAGCAAAATTCTGCACTGTCCGTTTACTATATACTGCGCACAACTACAATGCAGCACAGATATGTATAGCATACTTGACGACACAGAGATAGAGCAATGGAATACTGTACCTTATTGCTATATATATACTGGTGGTCAGCAAAATTCTGCACTGTCCTCCTACTATATACTGCGCACAACTACAATGCAGCACAGATATGTATAATATACTTGATGACACAGAGGTAGAGCAATGGACTACTGTACCGTACTGCTATATATAAATACTGGTGGTCAGCAAAATTCTGTTCTGTCCTCCTACTATATACTGCGCACAACTACAATGCAGCACAGATATGGATAGTATACTTGACGACACAGAGGTAGAGCATTGGGCTACTGTACCGTACTGCTATATATATATATATATATATATATATATATATATTGGTGGTCAGCAAAATTCTGCACTGTCCTCCTACTATATACTGCGCACAACTACAATGCAGCACAGATATGGATAGTATACTTGACGACACAGAGGTAGAGCAATGGACTACTGTACCGTACTGCTATATATATACTGATGGTCAGCAAAATTCTGCACTGTACTCTTACTATATACTGCGCACAACTTCAATGCAGCACAGATATGGATAGTATACTTGACGACACAGAGGTAGAGCAATGGACTACTGTACCGTACTGCCATATATATATATATATATATATATACTGGTGGTCAGTAAAATTCTGCACTGTCCTCTTACTATATACTGCGCACAACTACAATGCAGCACAGATATGGATAGTATACTTGACGACACAGAGGTAGATCAATGGACTACTGTACCGTACTGCTATATATATACTGGTGTTCAACAAAATTTTGCACTGTCCTCCTACTATATACTGCGCACAATTACAATGCAGCACAGATATGGATAGTATACTTGATGACACAGAGGTAGAGCAATTGACTACTGTACCGTACTGCTATATATATATATATATATATATATATACTGGTGGTCAGCAAAATGTTGCACTGTACTCTTACTATAAACTGCACACAATTACAATGCAGCACAGATATGGATAGCATACTTTACGACACAGAGGTAGAGCAATGGACAACTGTATCGTACTGCTATTTATATACTGGTGGTCAGCAAAATTCTGCACTGTCCTCCTACTATATACTGCGCACAACTACAATGCAGCACAGATATGGATAGTATACTTGACGACACAGAGGTAGAGCAATGGACTACTGTACCGTACTGCTATATATATACTGGTGTTCAACAAAATTTTGCACTGTCCTCCTACTATAAACTGCGCACAACTACAATGCAGCACAGATATGGATAGTATACTTGATGACACAGAGGTAGAGCAATTGACTACTCTACCGTACTGCTATATATATATATACTGGTGGTCAGCAAAATTATGCACTGTACTCTTACTATATACTGCGCACAGTTACAATGCAGCACAGATATGGATAGCATACTTGACGACACAGAGGTAGAGCAATGGACTACTGTATCGTACTGCTATATATAAATTCTGGTGGTCAGCAAAATTCTGCACTGTCCTCCTACTATATACTGCGCACAACAACAATGCAGCACAGATATGGATAGTATACTTGACGACACAGAGGTAGAGCAATGGACTACTGTACCATACTGCTATATATATACTGGTGGTCAGACAAATTCTGCAATGTCCTCCTACTATATACTGCGCACAACAACAATGCAGCACAGATATGGATAGTATACTTGACGACACAGAGGTAGAGCAATGGACTACTGTACCATACTGCTATATATATACTGGTGGTCAGCAAAATTCTGCACTGTCCTCTTACTATATACTGCGCACAACTACAATGCAGCACAGATATGTATAGCATACTTGACGACACAGAGATAGAGCAATGGACTACTGTACCTTATTGCTATATATATACTGGTGGTCAGCAAAATTCTGCACTGTCCTCCTACTATATACTGCGCACAACTACAATGCAGCACAGATATGTATAATATACTTGATGACACAGAGGTAGAGCAATGGACTACTGTACCGTACTGCTATATATAAATACTGGTGGTCAGCAAAATTCTGTTCTGTCCTCCTACTATATACTGCGCACAACTACAATGCAGCACAGATATGGATAGTATACTTGACGACACAGAGGTAGAGCAATGGACTACTGTACCGTACTGCTATTTATATACTGGTGGTCAGCAAAATTCTGCACTGTCCTCCTACTATATACTGCGCACAACTACAATGCAGCACATATATGGATAGTATACTTGACGACACAGAGGTAGAGCATTGGGCTACTGTACCGTACTGCTATATATATATATATATATATATATATATATATATATATTGGTGGTCAGCAAAATTCTGCACTGTCCTCCTACTATATACTGCGCACAACTACAATGCAGCACAGATATGGATAGTATACTTGACGACACAGAGGTAGAGCAATGGACTACTGTACCATACTGCTATATATATACTGGTGGTCAGCAAAATTCTGCACTGTCCTCTTACTATATACTGCGCACAACTACAATACAGCACAGATATGGATAGTATAATAGACGACACAGAGGTAAAGCAATGGACTACTGTACCGTACTGCTATATATATACTGGTGGTCAGCAAAATTCTGCACTGTCCGTTTACTATATACTGCGCACAACTACAATGCAGCACAGATATGTATAGCATACTTGACGACACAGAGATAGAGCAATGGAATACTGTACCTTATTGCTATATATATACTGGTGGTCAGCAAAATTCTGCACTGTCCTCCTACTATATACTGCGCACAACTACAATGCAGCACAGATATGTATAATATACTTGATGACACAGAGGTAGAGCAATGGACTACTGTACCGTACTGCTATATATAAATACTGGTGGTCAGCAAAATTCTGCACTGTCCTCCTACTATATACTGCGCACAACTACAATGCAGCACAGATATGGATAGTATACTTGACGACACAGAGGTAGAGCAATGGACTACTGTACCGTACTGCTATATATATACTGATGGTCAGCAAAATTCTGCACTGTACTCTTACTATATACTGCGCACAACTTCAATGCAGCACAGATATGGATAGTATACTTGACGACACAGAGGTAGAGCAATGGACTACTGTACCGTACTGCCATATATATATATATATATATATATATATACTGGTGGTCAGTAAAATTCTGCACTGTCCTCTTACTATATACTGCGCACAACTACAATGCAGCACAGATATGGATAGTATACTTGACGACACAGAGGTAGATCAATGGACTACTGTACCGTACTGCTATATATATACTGGTGTTCAACAAAATTTTGCACTGTCCTCCTACTATATACTGCGCACAATTACAATGCAGCACAGATATGGATAGTATACTTGATGACACAGAGGTAGAGCAATTGACTACTGTACCGTACTGCTATATATATATATATATATATATATATATATATACTGGTGGTCAGCAAAATGTTGCACTGTACTCTTACTATAAACTGCACACAATTACAATGCAGCACAGATATGGATAGCATACTTTACGACACAGAGGTAGAGCAATGGACAACTGTATCGTACTGCTATTTATATACTGGTGGTCAGCAAAATTCTGCACTGTCCTCCTACTATATACTGCGCACAACTACAATGCAGCACAGATATGGATAGTATACTTGACGACACAGAGGTAGAGCAATGGACTACTGTACCGTACTGCTATATATATACTGGTGTTCAACAAAATTTTGCACTGTCCTCCTACTATAAACTGCGCACAACTACAATGCAGCACAGATATGGATAGTATACTTGATGACACAGAGGTAGAGCAATTGACTACTCTACCGTACTGCTATATATATATATACTGGTGGTCAGCAAAATTATGCACTGTACTCTTACTATATACTGCGCACAGTTACAATGCAGCACAGATATGGATAGCATACTTGACGACACAGAGGTAGAGCAATGGACTACTGTATCGTACTGCTATATATAAATTCTGGTGGTCAGCAAAATTCTGCACTGTCCTCCTACTATATACTGCGCACAACAACAATGCAGCACAGATATGGATAGTATACTTGACGACACAGAGGTAGAGCAATGGACTACTGTACCATACTGCTATATATATACTGGTGGTCAGACAAATTCTGCAATGTCCTCCTACTATATACTGCGCACAACAACAATGCAGCACAGATATGGATAGTATACTTGACGACACAGAGGTAGAGCAATGGACTACTGTACCATACTGCTATATATATACTGGTGGTCAGCAAAATTCTGCACTGTCCTCTTACTATATACTGCGCACAACTACAATGCAGCACAGATATGTATAGCATACTTGACGACACAGAGATAGAGCAATGGACTACTGTACCTTATTGCTATATATATACTGGTGGTCAGCAAAATTCTGCACTGTCCTCCTACTATATACTGCGCACAACTACAATGCAGCACAGATATGTATAATATACTTGATGACACAGAGGTAGAGCAATGGACTACTGTACCGTACTGCTATATATAAATACTGGTGGTCAGCAAAATTCTGTTCTGTCCTCCTACTATATACTGCGCACAACTACAATGCAGCACAGATATGGATAGTATACTTGACGACACAGAGGTAGAGCAATGGACTACTGTACCGTACTGCTATTTATATACTGGTGGTCAGCAAAATTCTGCACTGTCCTCCTACTATATACTGCGCACAACTACAATGCAGCACATATATGGATAGTATACTTGACGACACAGAGGTAGAGCATTGGGCTACTGTACCGTACTGCTATATATATATATATATATATATATTGGTGGTCAGCAAAATTCTGCACTGTCCTCCTACTATATACTGCGCACAACTACAATGCAGCACAGATATGGATAGTATACTTGACGACACAGAGGTAGAGCAATGGACTACTGTACCATACTGCTATATATATACTGGTGGTCAGCAAAATTCTGCACTGTCCTCTTACTATATACTGCGCACAACTACAATACAGCACAGATATGGATAGTATAATAGACGACACAGAGGTAAAGCAATGGACTACTGTACCGTACTGCTATATATATACTGGTGGTCAGCAAAATTCTGCACTGTCCGTTTACTATATACTGCGCACAACTACAATGCAGCACAGATATGTATAGCATACTTGACGACACAGAGATAGAGCAATGGAATACTGTACCTTATTGCTATATATATACTGGTGGTCAGCAAAATTCTGCACTGTCCTCCTACTATATACTGCGCACAACTACAATGCAGCACAGATATGTATAATATACTTGATGACACAGAGGTAGAGCAATGGACTACTGTACCGTACTGCTATATATAAATACTGGTGGTCAGCAAAATTCTGTTCTGTCCTCCTACTATATACTGCGCACAACTACAATGCAGCACAGATATGGATAGTATACTTGACGACACAGAGGTAGAGCATTGGGCTACTGTACCGTACTGCTATATATATATATATATATATATATATATATATTGGTGGTCAGCAAAATTCTGCACTGTCCTCCTACTATATACTGCGCACAACTACAATGCAGCACAGATATGGATAGTATACTTGACGACACAGAGGTAGAGCAATGGACTACTGTACCGTACTGCTATATATATACTGATGGTCAGCAAAATTCTGCACTGTACTCTTACTATATACTGCGCACAACTTCAATGCAGCACAGATATGGATAGTATACTTGACGACACAGAGGTAGAGCAATGGACTACTGTACCGTACTGCCATATATATATATATATATATATATACTGGTGGTCAGTAAAATTCTGCACTGTCCTCTTACTATATACTGCGCACAACTACAATGCAGCACAGATATGGATAGTATACTTGACGACACAGAGGTAGATCAATGGACTACTGTACCGTACTGCTATATATATACTGGTGTTCAACAAAATTTTGCACTGTCCTCCTACTATATACTGCGCACAATTACAATGCAGCACAGATATGGATAGTATACTTGATGACACAGAGGTAGAGCAATTGACTACTGTACCGTACTGCTATATATATATATATATATATATATATATATATACTGGTGGTCAGCAAAATGTTGCACTGTACTCTTACTATAAACTGCACACAATTACAATGCAGCACAGATATGGATAGCATACTTTACGACACAGAGGTAGAGCAATGGACAACTGTATCGTACTGCTATTTATATACTGGTGGTCAGCAAAATTCTGCACTGTCCTCCTACTATATACTGCGCACAACTACAATGCAGCACAGATATGGATAGTATACTTGACGACACAGAGGTAGAGCAATGGACTACTGTACCGTACTGCTATTTATATACTGGTGGTCAGCAAAATTCTGCACTGTCCTACTATATACTGCGCACAACTACAATGCAGCACATATATGGATAGTATACTTGACGACACAGAGGTAGAGCATTGGGCTACTGTACTGTACTGCTATATATATATATATATATATATATATATATATATATATATATTGGTGGTCAGCAAAATTCTGCACTGTCCTCCTACTATATACTGCGCACAACTACAATGCAGCACAGATATGGATAGTATACTTGACGACACAGAGGTAGAGCAATGGACTACTGTACCGTACTGCTATATATATACTGATGGTCAGCAAAATTCTGCACTGTACTCTTACTATATACTGCGCACAACTTCAATGCAGCACAGATATGGATAGTATACTTGACGACACAGAGGTAGAGCAATGGACTACTGTACCGTACTGCCATATATATATATATATATATATATATACTGGTGGTCAGTAAAATTCTGCACTGTCCTCTTACTATATACTGCGCACAACTACAATGCAGCACAGATATGGATAGTATACTTGACGACACAGAGGTAGATCAATGGACTACTGTACCGTACTGCTACATATATACTGGTGTTCAACAAAATTTTGCACTGTCCTCCTACTATATACTGCGCACAATTACAATGCAGCACAGATATGGATAGTATACTTGATGACACAGAGGTAGAGCAATGGACTACTGTACCGTACTGCTATATATATATATATACTGGTGGTCAGCAAAATGTTGCACTGTACTCTTACTATATACTGCACACAATTACAATGCAGCACAGATATGGATAGCATACTTTACGACACAGAGGTAGAGCAATGGACAACTGTATCGTACTGCTATTTATATACTGGTGGTCAGCAAAATTCTGCACTGTCCTCCTACTATATACTGCGCACAACTACAATGCAGCACATATATGGATAGTATACTTGACGACACAGAGGTAGAGCATTGGACTACTGTACCGTACTGCTATATATATATATATATATATATATACTGGTGGTCAGCAAAATTCTGCACTGTCCTCCTACTATATACTGCGCACAACTACAATGCAGCACAGATATGGATAGTATACTTGACGACACAGAGGTAGAGCAATGGACTACTGTACTGTACTGCTATATATATACTGGTGTTCAACAAAATTTTGCACTGTCCTCCTACTATAAACTGTGCAGAACTACAATGCAGCACAGATATGGATAGTATACTTGATGACACAGAGGTAGAGCAATTGACTACTCTACCGTACTGCTATATATATATACTGGTGGTCAGCAAAATTATGCACTGTACTCTTACTATATACTGCCCACAATTACAATGCAGCACAGATATGGATAGCATACTTAACGACACAGAGGTAGAGCAATGGACTACTGTATCGTACTGCTATATATAAATTCTGGTGGTCAGCAAAATTCTGCACTGTCCTCCTACTATATACTGCGCACAACAACAATGCAGCACAGATATGGATAGTATACTTGACGACACAGAGGTAGAGCAATGGACTACTGTACCATACTGCTATATATATACTGGTGGTCAGACAAATTCTGCAATGTCCTCCTACTATATACTGCGCACAACAACAATGCAGCACAGATATGGATAGTATACTTGACGACACAGAGGTAGAGCAATGGACTACTGTACCATACTGTTATATATATACTGGTGGTCAGCAAAATTCTGCACTGTCCTCTTACTATATACTGCGCACAACTACAATGCAGCACAGATATGTATAGCATACTTGACGACACAAAGATAGAGCAATGGACTACTGTACCTTATTGCTATATATATACTGGTGGTCAGCAAAATTCTGCACTGTCCTCCTACTATATACTGCGCACAACTACAATGCAGCACAGATATGGATAGTATACTTGACGACACAGAGGTAGAGCAATGGACTACTGTACCGTACTGCTATATATATACTGATGGTCAGCAAAATTCTGCACTGTACTCTTACTATATACTGCGCACAACTTCAATGCAGCACAGATATGGATAGTATACTTGACGACACAGAGGTAGAGCAATGGACTACTGTACCGTACTGCCATATATATATATATATATATATATATATACTGGTGGTCAGTAAAATTCTGCACTGTCCTCTTACTATATACTGCGCACAACTACAATGCAGCACAGATATGGATAGTATACTTGACGACACAGAGGTAGATCAATGGACTACTGTACCGTACTGCTATATATATACTGGTGTTCAACAAAATTTTACACTGTCCTCCTACTATATACTGCGCACAATTACAATGCAGCACAGATATGGATAGTATACTTTATGACACAGAGGTAGAGCAATTGACTACTGTACCGTACTGCTATATATATATATACTGGTGGTCAGCAAAATGATGCACTGTACTCTTACTATATACTGCACACAATTACAATGCAGCACAGATATGGATAGCATACTTGACGACACAGAGGTAGAGCAATGGACAACTGTATCGTACTGCTATTTATATACTGGTGGTCAGCAAAATTCTGCACTGTCCTCCTACTATATACTGCGCACAACTACAATGCAGCACATATATGGATAGTATACTTGACGACACAGAGGTAGAGCATTGGACTACTGTACCGTACTGCTATATATATATATATATATATATACTGGTGGTCAGCAAAATTCTGCACTGTCCTCCTACTATATACTGCGCACAACTACAATGCAGCACAGATATGGATAGTATATTTGACGACACAGAGGTAGAGCAATGGACTACTGTACCGTACTGCTATATATATACTGGTGTTCAACAAAATTTTGCACTGTCCTCCTACTATAAACTGTGCAGAACTACAATGCAGCACAGATATGGATAGTATACTTGATGACACAGAGGTAGAGCAATTGACTACTCTACCGTACTGCTATATATATATACTGGTGGTCAGCAAAATTATGCACTGTACTCTTACTATATACTGCACACAATTACAATGCAGCACAGATATGGATAGCATACTTGACGACACAGAGGTAGAGCAATTGACTACTGTATCGTACTGCTATATATAAATTCTGGTGGTCAGCAAAATTCTGCACTGTCCTCCTACTATATACTGCACACAACAACAATGCAGCACAGATATGGATAGTATACTTGACGACACAGAGGTAGAGCAATGGACTACTGTACCATACTGCTATATATATACTGGTGGTCAGCAAAATTCTGCACTGTCCTCTTACTATATACTGCGCACAACTACAATGCAGCACAGATATGTATAGCAGACTTGACCACACACAAAGATAGAGCAATGGACTACTGTACCTTATTGCTATATATATACTGGTGGTCAGCAAAATTCTGCACTGTCCTCCTACTATATACTGCGCACAACTACAATGCAGCACAGATATGTATAATATACTTGATGACACAGAGGTAGAGCAATGGACTACTGTACCGTACTGCTATATATAAATACTGGTGGTCAACAAAATTCTGTTCTGTCCTCCTACTATATACTGCGCACAACTACAATGCAGCACAGATATGGATAGTATACTTGACGACACAGAGGTAGAGCAATGGACTACTGTACCGTACTGCTATTTATATACTGGTGGTCAGCAAAATTCTGCACTGTCCTCCTACTATATACTGCGCACAACTACAATACAGCACATATATGGATAGTATAATTGACGACACAGAGGTAGAGCATTGGGCTACTGTACCGTACTGCTATATATATATATATATATATATATATATTGGTGGTCAGCAAAATTCTGCACTGTCCTCCTACTATATACTGCGCACAACTACAATGCAGCACAGATATGGATAGTATACTTGACGACACAGAGGTAGAGCAATGGACTACTGTACCGTACTGCTATATATATACTGATGGTCAGCAAAATTCTGCACTGTACTCTTACTATATACTGCGCACAACTTCAATGCAGCACAGATATGGATAGTATACTTGACGACACAGAGGTAGAGCAATGGACTACTGTACCGTACTGCCATATATATATATATATATATATATATACTGGTGGTCAGTAAAATTCTGCACTGTCCTCTTACTATATACTGCACACAACTACAATGCAGCACAGATATGGATAGTATACTTGACGACACAGAGGTAGATCAGTGGACTACTGTACCGTACTGCTATATATATACTGGTGTTCAACAAAATTTTGCACTGTCCTCCTACTATATACTGCGCACAATTACAATGCAGCACAGATATGGATAGTATACTTTATGACACAGAGGTAGAGCAATTGACTACTGTACCGTACTGCTATATATATATATACTGGTGGTCAGCAAAATGATGCACTGTACTCTTACTATATACTGCACACAATTACAATGCAGCACAGATATGGATAGCATACTTGACGACACAGAGGTAGAGCAATGGACAACTGTATCGTACTACTGATTATATACTGGTGGTCAGCAAAATTCTGCACTGTCCTCCTACTATATACTGCGCACAACTACAATGCAGCACATATATGGATAGTATACTTGACGACACAGAGGTAGAGCATTGGACTACTGTACCGTACTGCTATATATATATATATATATATATATATATACTGGTGGTCAGCAAAATTCTGCACTGTCCTCCTACTATATACTGCGCACAACTACAATGCTGCACAGATATGGATAGTATATTTGACGACACAGAGGTAGAGCAATGGACTACTGTACCGTACTGCTATATATATACTGGTGTTCAACAAAATTTTGCACTGTCCTCCTACTATAAACTGCGCACAACTACAATGCAGCACAGATATGGATAGTATACTTGATGACACAGAGGTAGAGCAATTGACTACTCTACCGTACTGCTATATATATATACTGGTGGTCAGCAAAATTATGCACTGTACTCTTACTATATACTGCGCACAATTACAGTGCAGCACAGATATGGATAGCATACTTGACGACACAGAGGTAGAGCAATGGACTACTGTATCGTACTGCTATATATAAATTCTGGTGGTCAGCAAAATTCTGCACTGTCCTCCTACTATATACTGCGCACAACAACAATGCAGCACAGATATGGATAGTATACTTGACGACACAGAGGTAGAGCAATGGACTACTGTACCATACTGCTATATATATACTGGTGGTCAGACAAATTCTGCACTGTCCTCCTACTATATACTGCGCACAACTACAATGCAGCACAGATATGGATAGTATACTTGACGACACAGAGGTAGAGCAATGGACTACTGTACCGTACTGCTATATATATACTGGTGGTCAGCAAAATTCTGCACTGTCCTCCTACTATATACTGCGCACAACTACAATGCAGCACAGATATGGATAGTATATTTGACGACACAGAGGTAAGGCAATGGACTACTGTACCGTACTGCTATATATATATATATATATACTGGTGGTCAGCAATATCCAGCACTGTACTCTCACTATATACTGCGCACAACTACAATGCAGCACAGATATGGATAGTATACTTGACGACACAGAGGTAGAGCAATGGACTACTGTACCGTACTGCTATATATATACTGGTGGTCAGTAAAATTATGCACTGTTCTCTTACTATATACTGCGCACAACTACAATGCAGCACAGATATGTATAGCATACGTATCGACACAGAGATAGAGCAATGGACTACTGTACCTTATTGCTATATATATACTGGTGGTCAGCAAAATTCTCCACTGTCCTCCTACTATATACTGCGCAGAACTGCAATGCAGCACAGATATGGATAGTATACTTGACGACACAGAGGTAGAGCAATGGACTACTGTACCGTACTGCTATTTATATACTGGTGGTCAGCTAAATTCTGCACTGTCCTCCTACTATATACTGCGCACAACTACAATGCATACATATATGGATAATCTACTTGACGACACAGAGGTAGAGCATTGGACTACTGTACCGTACTGCTATATATATATATATATATATATACTGGTGGTCAGCAAAATTCTGCACTGTCCTCCTGCTATATACTGCGCAAAACTACAATGCAGCACAGATATGGATAGTATACTTGACGACACAGAGGTAGAGCAATGGAGTACTGTACTGTACTGCTATATATATACTGGTGGTCAGCAAAATTCTGCACTGTACTCTTACTATATACTGCGCACAACTTCAATGCAGCACAGATATGGATAGTATACTAGACGACACAGAGGTAGAGCAATGGACTACTGTACCGTACTGCCATATATATATATATATATATATATATACTGGTGGTCAGTAAAATTCTGCACTGTCCTCTTACTATATACTGTGCACAACTACAATGCAGCACAGATATGGATAGTATACTTGACGACACAGAGGTAGATCAATGGACTACTGTACCGTACTGCTATATATATACTGGTGTTCAACAAAATTTTGCACTGTCCTCCTACTATATACTGCGCACAACTACAATGCAGCACAGATATGGATAGTATACTTGATGACACAGAGGTAGAGCAATTGACTACTGTACCGTACTGCTATATATATATATACTGGTGGTCAGCAAAATTATGCACTGTACTCTTACTGTATACTGCACACAATTACAATGCAGCACAGATATGGATAGCATACTTGACGACACAGAGGTAGAGCAATGGACTACTGTATCTCGTACTGCTATTTATATACTGGTGGTCAGCAAAATTCTGCACTGTCCTCCTATATACTGCGCACAACTACAATGTAGCACATACATGGATAGTATACTTGACAACACAGAGGTAGAGCATTGGACTACTGTACCGTACTTCTATATATTAATATATATATATATATATATATATATATATTCTGGTGGTCAGCAAAATTCTGCACTGTCCTCCTACTATATACTGCGCACAACTACAATGCAGCACAGATATGGATAGTATACTTGACGACACAGAGGTAGAGCAATGGACTACTGTACCGTACTGCTATATATATATATACTGATGGTCAGCAAAATTCTGCACTGTACTCTTACTATATACTGCGCACAACTTCAATGCAGCACAGATATGGATAGTATACTTGACGACACAGAGGTAGAGCAATGGACTACTGTACCGTACTGCCATATATATATATATACTGGTTGTCAGCAAAATTCTGCACTGTCCTCCTACTATATACTGCGCACAACTACAATGGAGCACAGATATGGATAGTATACTTGACGACACAGAGGTAGAGCAATGGACTACTGTACCGTACTGCTATTTATATACTGGTGGTCAGCTATATTCTGCACTGTCCTCCTACTATATACTGCGCACAACTACAATGCATACATATATGGATAATATACTTGACGACACAGAGGTAGAGCATTGGACTACTGTACCGTACTGCTATATATATATATATATATATATATATATATATATATATATATACTTGTGGTCAGCAAAATTCTGCACTGTCCTCCTGCTATTTACTGCGCAAAACTACAATGCAGCACAGATATGGATAGTATACTTGACGACACAGAGGTAGAGCAATGGACTACTGTACCGTACTGCTATATATATACTGGTGGTCAGCAAAATTCTGCACTGTACTCTTACTATATACTGCGCACAACTTCAATGCAGCACAGATATGGATAGTATACTTGACGACACAGAGGTAGAGCAATGGACTACTGTACCGTACTGCCATATATATATATATATATATATATATATATATACTGGTGGTCAGTAAAATTCTGCACTGTCCTCTTACTATATACTGTGCACAACTACAATGCAGCACAGATATGGATAGTATACTTGACGACACAGAGGTAGATCAATGGACTACTGTACCGTACTGCTATATATATACTGGTGTTCAACAAAATTTTGCACTGTCCTCCTACTATATACTGCGCACAACTACAATGCAGCACAGATATGGATAGTATACTTGAAGACACAGAGGTAGAGCAATTAACTACTGTACCGTACTGCTATATATATATATACTGGTGGTCAGCAAAATTATGCACTGTACTCTTACTGTATACTGCACACAATTACAATGCAGCACAGATATGGATAGCATACTTAATGACACAGAGGTAGAGCAATGGACTACTGTATCGTACTGCTATTTATATACTGGTGGTCAGCAAAATTCTGCACTGTCCTCCTACTATATACTGCGCACAACTACAATGTAGCACATACATGGATAGTATACTTGACGACACAGAGGTAGAGCATTGGACTACTGTACCGTACTTCTATATATATATATATATATATATATATATAAATTCTGGTAGTCAGCAAAATTCTGCACTGTCCTCCTACTATATACTGCGCACAACTACAATGCAGCACAGATATGGATAGTATACTTGACGACACAGAGGTAGAGCAATGGACTACTGTACCGTACTGCTATATATATATACTGCTGGTCAGCAAAATTCTGCACTGTACTCTTACTATATACTGCGCACAACTTCAATGCAGCACAGATATGGATAGTATACTTGACGACACAGAGGTAGAGCAATGGACTACTGTACCGTACTGCCATATATATATATATAAATTCTGGTAGTCAGCAAAATTCTGCACTGTCCTCCTACTATATACTGCGCACAACTACAATGCAGCACAGATATGGATAGTATACTTGACGACACAGAGGTAGAGCAATGGACTACTGTACCGTACTGCTATATATATATACTGCTGGTCAGCAAAATTCTGCACTGTACTCTTACTATATACTGCGCACAACTTCAATGCAGCACAGATATGGATAGTATACTTGACGACACAGAGGTAGAGCAATGGACTACTGTACCGTACTGCCATATATATATATATATATATACTGGTGGTCAGCAAAATTCTGCACTGTCCTCCTACTATATACTGCGCACAACTACAATGGAGCACAGATATGGATAGTATACTTGACGACACAGAGGTAGAGCAATGGACTACTGTACCGTACTGCTATATATATACTGATTGTCAGCAAAATTCTACACTGTACTCTTACTATATACTGCGCACAACTTCAATGCAGCACAGATATGGATAGTATACTTGACTACACAGAGGTAGAGCAATGGACTACTGTACCGTACTGCCATATATATATATATATATATATATATATATATACTGGTGGTCAGTAAAATTCTGCACTGTCCTCTTACTATATACTGCGCACAACTACAATGCAGCACAGATATGGATAGTATACTTGACGACACAGAAGTAGATCAGTGGACTACTGTACCGTACTGCTATATATATATACTGGTGTTCAACAAAATTCTGCACTGTCCTCTTACTATATACTGCGCACAACTACAATGCAGCACAGATATGGATAGTATACTTGATGACACAGAGGTAGAGCAATTGACTACTGTACCGTACTGCTATATATATATATATACTGGTGGTCAGCAAAATTATGCACTGTACTCTTACTATATACTGCACACAATTACAATGTAGCACATATATGGATAGTATACTTGACGACACAGAGGTAGAGCATTGGACTACTGTACCGTACTTCTATATATATATATATATATATATACTGGTGGTCAGCAAAATTCTGCACTGTCCTCCTACTATATACTGCGCACAACTACAATGCAGCACAGATATGGATAGTATACTTGACGACACAGAGGTAGAGCAATGGACTACTGTACCGTACTGCTATATATATATACTGATGGTCCGCAAAATTCTGCACTGTACTCTTACTATATACTGCGCACAATTACAATGCAGCACAGATATGGATAGCATACTTGACGACACAGAGGTAGAGCAATGGACTACTGTACCGTACTGCTATATATATATACTGATGGTCAGCAAAATTCTGCACTGTCCTCCTACTATATACTGCGCACAATTACAATGCAGCACAGATATGGATAGCATACTTGACGACACAGAGGTAGAGCAATGGACTACTGTATCGTACTGCTATATATAAATTCTGGTGGTCAGCAAAATTCTGCACTCTCCTCCTGCTATATACTGCGCACAACTACAATGCAGCACAGGTATGGATGGATAGTATACTTGACAACACAGAGAAAGAGCAATGGACTACTGTACCATACTGCTATATATATACTGGTGGTCAGCAAAATTCTGCACTGTCCTCCTACTATATACTGCGCACAACTACAATGCAGCACAGATATGTATAATATACTTGATGACACAGAGGTAGAGCAATGGACTACTGTACCATACTGCTATATATAAATACTGGTGGTCAGCAAAATTCTGCACTGTCCTTCTACTATATACTGCGACAACTACAATGCAGCACAGATATGGATAGTATACTTGACGACACAGAGGTAGAGCAGTGGACTACTGTACCACACTGCTATGTTTATATACTGGTAGTCATCAAAATTCTGTACTGTCCTCCTACTATATACTGCGCACAACTACAATGAAGCACAGATATGGATAGTATAATTGACGACACAGAGGTAGAGCAATGGACTACTGTACCGTACTGCTATATATATATATATATATATATATATATATATATATATATATATACTGGTGGTCATCAATATTCTGCACTGTCCTAATGTTTACTGCGCACATCTACAATGCAGCACAGATATGGATAGTATACTTGACGACACAGAGGTAGAGCAATGGACTACTGTACCGTACTGCTATATATATAAACTGGTGGTCAGCAAAATTCTGCACTGTCCTCCTACTATATATTGCGCACAACTACAAAGCAGCACATATATGGATAGTATACTTGACGACACAGAGGTAGAGCAATGGACTACTGTATCGTACTGCTATATATATATATATATATACTGGTGGTCAGCAAAATTCTGCATTGTCCTCCTACTATATACTGCGCACAACTACAATGCAGCACATATATGGATAGTATACTTGATGACACAGAGCTAGAGCAATGGACTACTTTACTGTACTGCTATATATATACTGGTGGTCAGCAAAATTCTGCTCTGTCCTCCTACTTTATACTGCGCACAACTACATTGAAGAACAGATATGGATAGTATATTTGACCACACAGAGGTAGAGCAATGGACTACTGTACCGTACTTCTATATATATACTGGTGGTCAGCAAAATTCTGCACTGTCCTCCTACTTTATACTGCGCACAAAAACAATGCAGCACAGATATGGATAGTATACTTGACGACACAGAGGTAAAGCAATGGACTACTGTTCCGTACTGCTAGCTATATATATATATATATATATATATACTGGTGGTCAGCAAAATTATGCACTGTACTCTTACTATATACTGCACACAATTACAATGCAGCACAGATATGGATAGCATATTTGACGACACAGAGGTAGAGCAATGGACTACTGTATCGTACTGCTATTTATATACTGGTGGTCAGCAAAATTCTGCACTGTCCTCCTACTATATACTGCGCACAACTACAATGCAGCACATATATGGATAGTATACATGACGACACAGAGGTAGAGCATTGGACAACTGTACCGTACTACTATATATATATATATATATATATATATATATATACTGGTGGTCAGCAAAATTCTGCACTGTCCTCCTACTATATACTGCGCACAACTACAATGCAGCACAGATATGGATAGTATACTTGATGACACAGAGGTAGAGCAATGGACTACTGTACCGTACTGCTATATATATATATATACTGATGGTCAGCAAAATTCTGCACTGTACTCTTACTATATACTGCGCACAACTTCAATGCAGCACAGATATGGATAGTATACTTGATGACACAGAGGTAGAGCAATGGACTACTGTACCATACTGCCATATATATGTATATATATATATATATATATACTGGTGGTCAGTAAAATTCTGCACGGTCCTCTTACTATATACTGCGCACAACTACAATGCAGCACAGATATGGATAGTATACTTGACGACACAGAGGTAGATCAATGGACTACTGTACCGTACTGCTATATATATACTGGTGTTCAACAAAATTTTGCACTGTCCTCCTACTATATACTGCGCACAACTACAATGCAGCACAGATATGGATAGTATACTTGATGACACAGAGGTAGAGCAATTGACTACTGTACCGTACTGCTATATATATATATATATATACTGGTGGTCAGCAAAATTATGCACTGTACTCTTACTATATACTGCACACAATTACAATGCAGCACAGATATGGATAGCATACTTGACGACACAGAGGTAGAGCAATGGACTACTGTATCGTACTGCTATTTATATAGTGGTGGTCAGCAAAATTCTGCACTGTCCTCCTACTATATACTGCGCACAACTACAATGTAGCACATATATGGATAGTATACTTGACGACACAGAGGTAGAGCATTGGACTACTGTACCGTACTTCTATATATATATATATATATATATATACTGGTGGTCAGCAAAATTCTGCACTGTCCTCCTACTATATACTGTGCACAACTACAATGCAGCACAGATATGGATAGTATACTTGACGACACAGAGGTAGAGCAATGGACTACTGTACCGTACTGCTATATATATATACTGATGGTCAGCAAAATTCTGCACTGTACTCTTACTATATACTGTGCACAACTTCAATGCAGCACAGATATGGATAGTATACTTGACGACACAGAGGTAGAGCAATGGACTACTGTACCGTACTGCTATATATATATATATATATATATATATACATATATACTGGTGGTCAATAAAATTTTGCACTGTCCTCTTACTATATACTGCGCACAACTACAATGCAGCACAGATATGGATAGTATACTTGACGACACAGAGGTAGAGCAATGGACTACTGTACCGTACTGCTATATATATACTGGTGTTCAACAACATTTTGCACTGTCCTCCTACTATATACTGCGCACAACTACAATGCAGCACAGATATGGATAGTATACTTGATGACACAGAGGTAGAGCAATTGACTACTGTACCGTACTGCTATATATATATATACTGGTAGTCAGCAAAATTATGCACTGTACTCTTACTATATACTGCGCACAATTACAATGCAGCACAGATATGGATAGCATACTTGACGACACAGAGGTAGAGCAATGGACTACTGTATCGTACTGCTATATATAAATTCTGGTGGTCAGCAAAATTCTGCACTCTCCTCCTACTATATACTGCGCACAACTACAATGCAGCAGAGGTATGGATGGATAGTATACTTGACAACACAGAGAAAGAGCAATGGACTACTGTACCGTACTGCTATATATATACTGGTGGTCAGTAAAATTATGCACTGTTCTCTTACTATATACTGCGCACAACTACAATGCAGCACAGATATGTATAGCATACGTATCGACACAGAGATAGAGCAATGGACTACTGTACCTTATTGCTATATATATACTGGTGTTCAACAAAATGTTGCACTGTCCTCCTACTATATACTGTGCACAACTACAATGCAGCTCAGATATGTATAATATACTTGATGACACAGAGGTAGAGCAATGGACTACTGTACCGTACTGCTATATATAAATACTGGTGGTCAGCAAAATTCTGCACTGTCCTTCTACTATATACTGCGCACAACTACAATGCAGCACAGATATGGATAGTATAATTGACGACACAGAGGTAGAGCAATGGACTACTGTACCGTACTGCTATATATATACTGATGGTCAGCAAAATTCTGCACTGTACTATTACTATATACTGCGCACAACTTCAATGCAGCACAGATATGGATAGTATACTTGACGACACAGAGGTAGAGCAATGGACTACTGTACCGTACTGCCATATATATATATATATATACTGGTGGTCAGTAAAATTCTGCACGGTCCTCTTACTATATACTGCGCACAACTACAATGCAGCACAGATATGGATAGTATACTTGACGACACAGAGGTAGATCAATGGACTACTGTACCGTACTGCTATATATATACTGGTGTTCAACAAAATGTTGCACTGTCCTCCTACTATATACTGCGCACAACTACAATGCAGCACAGATATGGATAGTATACTTGATGATACAGAGGTAGAGCAATTGACTACTGTACCGTACTGCTATATATATATATATATACTGGTGGTCAGCAAAATTATGCACTGTACTCTTACTATATACTGCACACAATTACAATGCAGCACAGATATGGATAGCATACTTGACGACACAGAGGTAGATCAATGGACTACTGTACCGTACTGCTATATATATACTGGTGTTCAACAAAATTTTGCACTGTCCTCCTACTATATACTGCGCACAACTACAATGCAGCACAGATATGGATAGTATACTTGACGACACAGAGGTAGAGCATTGGACTACTGTACCGTACTGCTATATATATATATATATATATATATATATATATATATATATATATACTGGTGGTCAGCAAAATTCTGCACTGTCCTCCTACTATATACTGCGCACAACTACAATGCAGCACAGATAAGGATAGTATATTTGACGACACAGAGGTAGAGCAATGGACTACTGTACCGTACTGCTATATATATACTGGTGTTCAACAAAATTTTGCACTGTCCTCCTACTATAAACTGCGCACAACTGCAATGCAGCACAGATATGGATAGTATACTTGATGACACAGAGGTAGAGCAATTGACTACTCTACCGTACTGCTATATATATATACTGGTGGTCAGCAAAATTATGCACTGTACTCTTACTATATACTGCGCACAATTACAGTGCAGCACAGATATGGATAGCATACTTGACGACACAGAGGTAGAGCAATGGACGACTGTATCGTACTGCTATATATAAATTCTGGTGGTCAGCAAAATTCTGCACTGTCCTCCTACTATATACTGCGCACAACAACAATGCAGCACAGATATGGATAGTATACTTGACGACACAGAGGTAGAGCAATGGACTACTGTACCATACTGCTATATATATACTGGTGGTCAGACAAATTCTGCGATGTCCTCCTACTATATACTGCACACAACTACAATGCAGCACAGATATGGATAGTATACTTGACGACAGAGGTAGAGCAATGGACTACTGTACCGTACTGTTATATATATATATACTGGTGGTCAGCAAAATTCTGCACTGTCCTCCTACTATATACTGCGCACAACTACAATGCAGCACAGATATGCATAGTATACTTGACGACACAGAGGTAGAGCAATGGACTACTGTACCGTACTGCTATATATATACTGGTGGTCAGCAAAATTCTGCACTGTCCTCCTATTATATACTGCGCACAACTACAATGCAGCACAGATATGGATAGTATATTTGACGACACAGAGGTAAGGCAATGGACTACTGTACCGTACTGCTATATATATATATATATATATACTGGTGGTCAGCAATATCCTGCACTGTACTCTCACTATATTCTGCGCACAACTACAATGCAGCACAGATATGGATAGTATACTTGACGACACAGAGGTAGAGCAAAGGACTACTGTACCGTACTGCTATATATATACTGGTGGTCAGTAAAATTATGCACTGTTCTCTTACTATATACTGCGCACAACTACAATGCAGCACAGATATGTATAGCATACGTATCGACACAGAGATAGAGC
Source organism: Pseudophryne corroboree (assembly GCF_028390025.1). NCBI lineage: Eukaryota > Metazoa > Chordata > Amphibia > Anura > Myobatrachidae > Pseudophryne > Pseudophryne corroboree. The sequence goes on along the minus strand of NC_086444.1, from coordinate 930,284,648 downwards.
AATGGACTACTGTACCTTATTGCTATATATATACTGGTGGTCAGCAAAATTCTCCACTGTACTCCTACTATATACTGCGCAGAACTACAATGCAGCACAGATATGGATAGTATACTTGACGACACAGAGGTAGAGCAATGGACTACTGTACCGTACTGCTATTTATATACTGGTGGTCAGCTAAATCTGCACTGTCCTCCTACTATATACTGCGCACAACTACAATGCATAGATATATGGATAATATACTTGACGACACAGAGGTAGAGCATTGGACTACTGTACCGTACTGCTATATATATATATATATATATATATATATATACTGGTGGTCAGCAAAATTCTGCACTGTCCTCCTGCTATATACTGCGCAAAACTACAATGCAGCACAGATATGGATAGTATACTTGATGACACAGAGGTAGAGCAATGGACTACTGTACCGTACTGCCATATATATATATATATATATATATATATATACTGGTGGTCAGTAAAATTCTGCACTGTCCTCTTACTATATACTGTGCACAACTACAATGCAGCACTGATATGGATAGTATACTTGACGACACAGAGGTAGATCAATGGACTACTGTACCGTACTGCTATATATATACTGGTGTTCAACAAAATTTTGCACTGTCCTCCTACTATATACTGCGCACAACTACAATGCAGCACAGATATGGATAGTATACTTGATGACACAGAGGTAGAGCAATGGACTACTGTACCGTACTGCCATATATATATATATATATATATATATATATATACTGGTGGTCAGTAAAATTCTGCACTGTCCTCTTACTATATACTGTGCACAACTACAATGCAGCACTGATATGGATAGTATACTTGACGACACAGAGGTTGATCAATGGACTACTGTACCGTACTGCTATATATATACTGGTGTTCAACAAAATTTTGCACTGTCCTCCTACTATATACTGCGCACAACTACAATGCAGCACAGCTATGGATAGTATACTTGATGACACAGAGGTAGAGCAATTGACTACTGTACCGTACTGCTATATATATATATACTGGTGGTCAGCAAAATTATGCACTGTACTCTTACTGTATACTGCACACAATTACAATGCAGCACAGATATGGATAGCATACTTGATGACACAGAGGTAGAGCAATGGACTACTGTATCGTACTGCTATTTATATACTGGTGGTCAGCAAAATTCTGCACTGTCCTCCTACTATATACTGCGCACAAATACAATGTAGCACATACATGGATAGTATACTTGACGACACAGAGGTAGAGCATTGGACTACTGTACCGTACTTCTATATATTAATATATATATATATATATATATATATACTGGTGGTCAGCAAAATTCTGCACTGTCCTCCTACTATATACTGCGCACAACTACAATGCAGCACAGATATGGATAGTATACTTGATGACACAGAGGTAGAGCAATGGACTACTGTACCGTACTGCTATATATATATACTGATGGTCAGCAAAATTCTGCACTGTACTCTTACTATATACTGCGCACAACTTCAATGCAGCACAGATATGGATAGTATACTTGACGACACAGAGGTAGAGAAATGGACTACTGTACCGTACTGCTATATATATACTGGTGTTCAACAAAATTTTGCACTGTCCTCCTACTATATACTGCGCACAACTACAATGCAGCACAGATATGGATAGTATACTTGATGACACAGAGGTAGAGCAATTGACTACTGTACCGTACTGCTATATATATATATATATATATACTGGTGGTCAGCAAAATTATGCACTGTACTCTTACTGTATACTGCACACAATTACAATGCAGCACAGATATGGATAGCATACTTGACGACACAGAGGTAGAGCAATGGACTACTGTATCGTACTGCTATTTATATACTGGTGTTCAGCAAAATTCTGCACTGTCCTCCTACTATATACTGCGCACAACTACAATGTAGCACATACATGGATAGTATACTTGACGACACAGAGGTAGAGCATTGGACTACTGTACCGTACTTCTATATATTAATATATATATATATATATATATATATATAAATTCTGGTGGTCAGCAAAATTCTGCACTGTCCTCCTACTATATACTGCGCACAACTACAATGCAGCACAGATATGGATAGTATACTTGACGACACAGAGGTAGAGCAATGGACTACTGTACCGTACTGCTATATATATATATACTGATGGTCAGCAAAATTCTGCACTGTACTCTTACTATATACTGCGCACAACTTCAATGCAGCACAGATATGGATAGTATACTTGACGACACAGAGGTAGAGCAATGGACTACTGTACCGTACTGCCATATATATATATATATATACTGGTGGTCAGCAAAATTCTGCACTGTCCTCCTACTATATACTGCGCACAACTACAATGGAGCACAGATATGGATAGTATACTTGACGACACAGAGGTAGAGCAATGGACTACTGTACCGTACTGCCATATATATATATATATATATATATATATATACTGGTGGTCAGTAAAATTCTGCACTGTCCTCTTACTATATACTGCGCACAACTACAATGCAGCACAGATATGGATAGTATACTTGACGACACAGAAGTAGATCAATGGACTACTGTACCGTACTGCTATATATATATACTGGTGTTCAACAAAATTTTGCACTGTCCTCCTACTATATACTGCGCACAACTACAATTCAGCACAGATATGGATAGTATACTTGATGACAAAGAGGTAGATCAATTGACTACTGTACCGTACTGCTATATATATATATATATATATATATATATACTGGTGGTCAGCAAAATTATGCACTGTACTCTTACTATATACTGCACACAATTACAATGCAGCACAGATATGGATAGCATACTTGACGACACAGAGGTAGAGCAATGGACTACTGTATCGTACTGCTATATATAAATTCTGGTGGTCAGCAAAATTCTGCACTGTCCTCCTACTATAATACTGCGCACAACAACAATGCAGCACAGATATGGATAGTATACTTGACGACACAGAGGTAGAGCAATGGACTACTGTACCATACTGCTATATATATACTGGTGGTCAGACACATTCTGCAATGTCCTCCTACTATATACTGCACACAACAACAATGCAGCACAGATATGGATAGTATACTTGACGACACAGAGGTATAGCAATGGACTACTGTACCATACTGCTACATATATACTGGTGGTCAGCAAAACTCTGCACTGTCCTCTTACTATATACTGCGCACAACTACAATGCAGCACAGATATGTATAGCAGACTTGACCACACACAAAGATAGAGCAATGGACTACTGTACCTTATTGCTATATATATACTGGTGGTCAGCAAAATTCTGCACTGTCCTCCTACTATATACTGCGCACAACTACAATGCAGCACAGATATGTATAATATACTTGATGACACAGAGGTAGAGCAATGGACTACTGTACCGTACTGCTATATATAAATACTGGTTGTCAACAAAATTCTGTTCTGTCCTCCTACTATATACTGCGCACAACTACAATGCAGCACAGATATTGATAGTATACTTGACGACACAGAGGTAGAGCAATGGACTACTGTACCGTACTGCTATTTATATACTGGTGGTCAGCAAAATTCTGCACTGTCCTCCTACTATATACTGCGCACAACTACAATACAGCACATATATGGATAGTATACTTGACGACACAGAGGTAGAGCATTGGGCTACTGTACCGTACTGCTATATATATATATATATATATATATATATATATATTGGTGGTCAGCAAAATTCTGCACTGTCCTCCTACTATATACTGCGCACAACTACAATGCAGCACAGATATGGATAGTATACTTGACGACACAGAGGTAGAGCAATGGACTACTGTACCGTACTGCTATATATATACTGATGGTCAGCAAAATTCTGCACTGTACTCTTACTATATACTGCGCACAACTTCAATGCAGCACAGATATGGATAGTATACTTGACGACACAGAGGTAGAGCAATGGACTACTGTACCGTACTGCCATATATATATATATATATATATATATATACTGGTGGTCAGTAAAATTCTGCACTGTCCTCTTACTATATACTGCACACAACTACAATGCAGCACAGATATGGATAGTATACTTGACGACACAGAGGTAGATCAATGGACTACTGTACCGTACTGCTATATATATACTGGTGTTCAACAAAATTTTGCACTGTCCTCCTACTATATACTGCGCACAATTACAATGCAGCACAGATATGGATAGTATACTTTATGACACAGAGGTAGAGCAATTGACTACTGTACCGTACTGCTATATATATATATATACTGGTGGTCAGCAAAATGATGCACTGTACTCTTACTATATACTGCACACAATTACAATGCAGCACAGATATGGATAGCATACTTGACGACACAGAGGTAGAGCAATGGACAACTGTATCGTACTACTGATTATATACTGGTGGTCAGCAAAATTCTGCACTGTCCTCCTACTATATACTGTGCACAACTACAATGCAGCACATATATGGATAGTATACTTGACGACACAGAGGTAGAGCATTGGACTACTGTACCGTACTGCTATATATATATATATATATATATATACTGGTGGTCAGCAAAATTCTGCACTGTCCTCCTACTATATACTGTGCACAACTACAATGCTGCACAGATATGGATAGTATATTTGACGACACAGAGGTAGAGCAATGGACTACTGTACCGTACTGCTATATATATACTGGTGTTCAACAAAATTTTGCACTGTCCTCCTACTATAAACTGCGCACAACTACAATGCAGCACAGATATGGATAGTATACTTGATGACACAGAGGTAGAGCAATTGACTACTCTACCGTACTGCTATATATATATACTGGTGGTCAGCAAAATTATGCACTGTACTCTTACTATATACTGCGCACAATTACAGTGCAGCACAGATATGGATAGCATACTTGACGACACAGAGGTAGAGCAATGGACTACTGTATCGTACTGCTATATATAAATTCTGGTGGTCAGCAAAATTCTGCACTGTCCTCCTACTATATACTGCGCACAACAACAATGCAGCACAGATATGGATAGTATACTTGACGACACAGAGGTAGAGCAATGGACTACTGTACCATACTGCTATATATATACTGGTGGTCAGACAAATTCTGCAATGTCCTCCTACTATATACTGCACACAACTACAATGCAGCACAGATATGGATAGTATACTTGACGACACAGAGGTAGAGCAATGGACTACTGTACCGTACTGTTATATATATATACTGGTGGTCAGCAAAATTCTGCACTGTCCTCCTACTATATACTGCGCACAACTACAATGCAGCACAGATATGCATAGTATACTTGACGACACAGAGGTAGAGCAATGGACTACTGTACCGTACTGCTATATATATACTGGTGGTCAGCAAAATTCTGCACTGTCCTCCTACTATATACTGCGCACAACTACAATGCAGCACAGATATGCATAGTATACTTGACGACACAGAGGTAGAGCAATGGACTACTGTACCGTACTGCTATATATATACTGGTGGTCAGCAAAATTCTGCACTGTCCTCCTACTATATACTGCGCACAACTACAATGCAGCACAGATATGGATAGTATATTTGACGACACAGAGGTAAGGCAATGGACTACTGTACCATACTGCTATATATATATATATATATATATACTGGTGGTCAGCAATATCCTGCACTGTACTCTCACTATATACTGCGCACAACTACAATGCAGCACAGATATGGATAGTATACTTGACGACACAGAGGTAGAGCAATGGACTACTGTACCGTACTGCTATATATATACTGGTGGTCAGTAAAATTATGCACTGTTCTCTTACTATATACTGCGCACAACTACAATGCAGCACAGATATGTATAGCATACGTATCGACACAGAGATAGAGCAATGGACTACTGTACCTTATTGCTATATATATACTGGTGGTCAGCAAAATTCTCCACTGTCCTCCTACTATATACTGCGCAGAACTACAATGCAGCACAGATATGAATAGTATACTAGACGACACAGAGGTAGAGCAATGGACTACTGTACCGTACTGCTATTTATATACTGGTGGTCAGCTAAATTCTGCACTGTCCTCCTACTATATACTGCGCACAACTACAATGCATACATATATGGATAATCTACTTGACGACACAGAGGTAGAGCATTGGACTACTGTACCGTACTGCTATATATATATATATATATATATATATATATATATATATATATACTGGTGGTCAGCAAAATTCTGCACTGTCCTCCTGCTATATACTGCGCAAAACTACAATGCAGCACAGATATGGATAGTATACTTGACGACACAGAGGTAGAGCAATGGAGTACTGTACTGTACTGCTATATATATACTGGTGGTCAGCAAAATTCTGCACTGTACTCTTACTATATACTGCGCACAACTTCAATGCAGCACAGATATGGATAGTATACTAGACGACACAGAGGTAGAGCAATGGACTACTGTACCGTACTGCCATATATATATATATATATATATATATACTGGTGGTCAGTAAAATTCTGCACTGTCCTCTTACTATATACTGTGCACAACTACAATGCAGCACAGATATGGATAGTATACTTGACGACACAGAGGTAGATCAATGGACTACTGTACCGTACTGCTATATATATACTGGTGTTCAACAAAATTTTGCACTGTCCTCCTACTATATACTGCGCACAACTACAATGCAGCACAGATATGGATAGTATACTTGATGACACAGAGGTAGAGCAATTGACTACTGTACCGTACTGCTACAGATGTGTCCACTATTACCTTTCTGAAAAAAGTATCATGGCCTGCCGTTCATGGCCCGAGATAAGCTTTCCTCTTAAGATATACACGGCAAGCCATGTGTATCTCCTCTGAAATATAGTGCAGTACCACTTTTCAGACAGCAGGTGGCATTTTCAGAAACTGAGCAAGCAGAAAGTCTGATAAAGAGATTCTAGAGGGAGTAGTTCAGACCTGATTCTAGCAGCATTTTATTTGCAAATGGGCAAAACCATGGGGGTCATTCCGAAATGATCGCACGCTAGGTTGTTTTGCAGCGGTGCGATCAGGTCGAAACTGCACATGCGTATGCACCTCAATGCGCATGTGCGTCGTACGGGTACAAAGCGGATCATTGCTGAGCAATGGATTTAACGAAGAATCGATTCGCACAGCAGATCGCAAGGAGATTGACAGGAAGAGGGCATTTGTGGGTGGCAACTGAACGCTTTCTGGGAGTGTTTGGAAAAACGCAGGCGTGTCCAAGCGTTTGCTGGGCAGGTGTCTGACATCAATTCCGGACACGAACAGGCTAAAGTGTTTGCCCCGAATTTACATCAGACACCCACCCTGCAAACGCATTGACACACCTGCGTTTTTCCAAACACTCCCAGAAAATGGTCAGTTGACATCCACAAATGTTTTCTTCCAGTCAATCTCCTTGCGATTGTCTGTGTGAATGGATTCTTCATTAAATCCATTGCTCAGCAACGATCCACTTTGTACCTGTGCGACGCGCCTGCGTATTGCGGGGCACACACATGCGCAGTTATGTCCTGATCGCAGCTCAGCAAAACAACCTAGCGTGCAATCAGGCCTGCATGACCCCCATGGTTTTGCCCATCTGCTAACAAAATTGCAGCTATGGGGTGTCATTCCGAGTTGATCGTAACCCTGCAAAATTTTGCAGGGCTACGATCAGGAACAGAGACATGCGGGGGATGCCCAGCACAGGGCTAGTCCACCCCGCAGGTCAGTTACGCCCCCCCCCCTGCAGAAGTGCAAAAGTATTGCACAGCGGCGATGCTTTTGTACTTCAGGAGTAGCTCCCGGCCAGCGCAGCTTTAGCGTGCTGGCCGGGAGCTACTCATTACTACATGACCCGCAGCGGCTGGTCAGCAGCAGCGATCGGGTCAGAATGACCCCCATGAGCCGTGTGTGCAGGGCAATTTATCGATCATGCACATGGGAATATCAGCTGCAGCAGCTAATTGTGAAGTATTAATATTTTTCCAATACATCTCTCATACTAACTTCCAACATGTACCTGGCTCAATGTTGCCTATATGTTTAAAAAAATCTTTTTCCTTGTGATTGATAATGTGCTGATGAAGAGTTCATACAAACTCCACACAGAGATTCGATATAGAAATTATGATACTAACTAAAAGGCACTATTGATACTTGTCATTTTTTGCAATTGTTTGGTGGTTAAGGTGTGAGTAGAGAGAATTTTTGGTATTTCAATACCACATATATTTCACTGGGATCCGGTCTGAAGATCGACAGTGTCTGCCATACAAGTGGGTGCTGCGTCTGTCTGCCACAAATCGGTCCAGCGCTGAGGCTGTGTTGCCATAATAAGTCACTGGGTGCTCTGTGTGCCATACACGTGGGTGCTGCACCTGTCTGCCACAAATCAGTCCAGTGCTGGGGCTGTGCTGCCTTAATAAGTCACTGGGTGCTCTGTCTGCCATACAAGTGGGTGCTGCGCCTGTCTGCCACAAATCAGTCCAGTGCTGGGGCTGGCTGTGCTCCATAATAAGTCATTCAGTGCTCTGTCTGCCATACAAGCGGGTGAAGAAACATGAGACCCGGGGCCTGAGCAGCCATAAGGCTGCAGCCTGGATGGCTGAGTCCTGGGGGGGGGGGCAGCACCGGTCCAATAGACGCTTAGGCTCTACCTACTACTGGAAGCTGCAGATTCAATGCAGACAGCATGGAAGACGGCCCTTTAAAATGGCAGCTGCCTTCTAGGAGACAGATGCTAGAGGTATTACTAGACCATTACCCAGCGCTACCCAGAATGAGCATGTAACCCCCTGGCACTGAGCATGTAACCCCCTGGCACTAAACATGTAACCCCTATGGCAACAAGCATATGTAACCCCTGGCAGCGAGCATATAACCCCTGGCAACGAGCATGTGACCGGGTCCAACTTCCGGTCAGCAGAATCATGGATGCTGGTGGCTTCTCCTCCCACCTCTAGCCACCAACAGCACCGTGGGCAGCAACATGGACATCTGTATGTGCAGGGCAATTTATCCATCAGGCACACAGGAATATTAGCAGCGGCAGCTAATTGTGTAGTATTAATATATCTCCAATACATCTCTCATATTACAGTAACTTCCATATAGGTACCTGGCTCTCTCATCCCAGCAGCCGGGCAGACTTCACACAGATATTTGATATGGAAATTATGATACTAATTAAAAGGCACTATTGATACTTGTCATTTTTTGCAATTGTTTGGTGGTTAAGGTGTGAGTATAGAGAAGCCAATTCTCTCAAAGTATTGTAACGAGGTAATACACCTCTGAGAGATTTTTGGGTATTTCAATACCGCATACTGCATATTTCACTATAATAATACATTGGATTACTGTATCAAAAAGTTTATGATTACAATTTTTACATGTCGCCATGTCGCTTTGTGAGATGATCTTTTTTAATTGTGAATATTAAAAGTTATATTTTATTAATCATTTTTGACAAGTGTGCCCCAGGACAGACTTAAAGTCTCCTTTTGTCTTTACCTCCTATGTAAAGATTTTCCATTTATACAGTTTATTGTACTATTTTTTCTGGGAGCACCACCAACCAGGTGCCAGGAGTATTTGACCCTTTACAGTGCATGTGCTACTTTGTGAGTAAGAGACTGAACAAAAGTCTCAATACAACATCAATTAGCATTAACATAAGGCAGGGGGGAGGGCAAATGGAAATCTAATTAGTTGTCTGTCTTGGGACAGTGCACTGGGCCTGATGTACTAAGCTTAAAGTTTATTGAACTATTTTTTTCTGGGAGCACCACCAACCAAGTGCCAGGAGTAATTGACCCTTTATTGCCTTTATGTTGGTTTTTTGAATTTCTAACTAATCATAGTGTGAACCAAACACAGGTCCTGTGCAGTTTTAAAAACCTCTCTTTTTACCTGTCTAATTAATATGCATGTGACCTGAGCATTGTGTCGCAATAAAGAACACTACAAACACACCATTGTACACTCATTATAATGTGTGGAGTTTGTATATTCTCCCCGTACTTGAGTGGGCTTCCTCCGGGTACTCCAGTTTCCTCCCACAATCCCAAAATATAGTGATAGGTTAATTGGTTCCTAACAAAATTAACCCTTGTGCAAATGTGTGTGTGTACATGTGGTAGGGAATATAGATTGTAAGCTCCACTGGGGTAGGGACTGATGTGAATGGCTGAATATTCTCTGTAAAGCGCTGCGGAATATGTGTGCGCTATATAAATTACTGGTAATAATGTAAGACACATACACCTAGACATCAGGTGAGCGCAGATATCACCACCCCTGAAACTACATAATACTACCATGAGCCTGGACAGCTCATTATATACCGACTGCTCCCAAATTAGGAAACAACTACTCCCAGCAGCAAATGGTCGACATGGAAATGGTTAAAACACACATATGGTCAACACAAGGTTTTGGGAATGTTTTCATATTTTTTTACTTTTTCCATCCTTGTCTATCCATGTCACAAATCATAACCTTTAGTATCCTTGTAGTGAGCAAAGCATTTAATGCAGGTCTGAGCACCAAGCATTGGGGGTCATTCTAAGTTGATCACTCGCTGGCCAATTGTAGCAGCCGTGCAAATGCTATGCCGCCGCCCACTGGGGAGTGTATGTTAGCTTAGCAGAAGTGCGAACGCATGTGCAGCCGAGCTCTGCAAAAACAGTTTGTGCAGTTTCTGAGTAGCTCTAAACCTACTCAGTGCTTGCGATCACTTCAGCCTATTCGTGTCCAGATTTGACATCACACATCCACCCAGCGAATGCCCGGCCACGCCTGCATTTTTTCAGACACGCCTGCGTTTTTCCAAACATTCCCTGAAAACGGTCAGTTGACACTCAGAAACGCCCCCTTCCTGTCAATCTTCTAGCGGGCGCCAGTGTGAAGGAAAACTTTGCTAGAATCTGTGCAAAACCACAAAGGGCTATGTACCCGTACGTCGCGCATGCGCATTGCGGGACATATGCATGCACAGAAATGCAGATTTTAAGCCTGATCGCTGTGCTGCGAACAACGGCAGCTAGCGATCAACTTGGAATGACCCCCTTTATGCAGCTCTGTGTGTTCTCCCCTCCCCCAACAGAATGACAACAATCAGGCACAGTGCACACAGCTCAAGCAAGTCCCATCCCCCACGCTGCCCGATCACAGCAGTGGCAGCTCTGTGTGATAGCAATTACTTTACACAGTCACAGTGCACACAAAATAACTAATATTTTTTAAATGGACGAATGGGAAAGAATTATGCTGCGCTATGTAAGAAACTGTAAATAAATAGTTATGATGCTATATTTCTTAAACTGGAACCAGACTTCAACAGTGATTATGTGGCTGATAGGTACTGTATATCCCAAGTACATAGATGTTCAGTTGTCGCAATGGTGCAGCGATTAAGATCCTGCATGCAGGATAAATCTAGTCAGATCGCCTCTCAGGGCCAGTGTTCACTGGCCCTGACAGATCGCTCAGCACACATCGTTGACACATTGTTGTGCAGCGCTGTGTGCTGAGCAATCTTGCTGAGTGATCTAGCATCGCTCAGATCGCTCAGCACAGTCACCCCATGTGTACTGTGTAGGCCCTTTTATACAGTAGATGCTGTGATGCCCACTCCCTACTCTCCTCTAAGGAATGGCACAGGCTCCCCTCACAGACAAGAGTGCATTTCCTGAGCATTTTACATTATTTGACCAGTTATGAAGGAAGTTGAATCAATTATATTTTTTAATACCATATTTGTTTATTGCAAGGAACAAGAAATGTATAAAAAATCTTTTGATATTGTAGCTGCATAGACTAAAGTTAGAAGCTGAAAACACTTAAATTGGAATTGAATTATTCATTTCAAATCCCAGGCCATCCCCCAGACAGGATATATGCTATCTATACTCTCCAAGGAATCTACTACAAAGGCCTCACACACTGAGATTTTCACACCTACTGTAAACAATTAGGAATTGGACTCTAATGCTATGGCATGATTGCTACTTTTCTGTGTTTAATTGGCCACTCACTGTAGTCTGTAAACAGATCTTTATTAATATGGGGTAATATGCTCTTTATTGTACAGCTCCTTTATGGAGAATGATTTTTAGCTTGTGTTTTGCTGTGTGGCTGCTAACATTACAATAAACTATAGTCAGATGGAGAGAGAAAGTGAGACAGTCATGTGAGAGAGATAAAGTCTAGGAGAAAGAAAATTAGAGGGTGGTAGACAATGAGAGACAGAGTTAGGGGAGTGCAATAGAGTCAGGAGGAGAGAGCGACAAAGTCATGGGACAGAGACACAGAGAGATAGTTTAGGGGAAAGAGATAGAGTCAAGAAGAGAGCAATAGAGTTAGAGGGAGAAAGACAAAGTTTGATAGAGAGACAAAGTGAGAGAGTCATGTGAGATAGATAGTCAGAAGGAGAGAGATAAAGTCTAGGATAAAGAAAATTAGAGGGTGGTAGACACTGAGAGACAGTCAGGGGGAGAGCGATAGAGTCGGGAGGAGTGAGCGACAAATTCAGGGGTCAGAGACACAGAGAGATAGTTAAAGGGAGAGAGATAGAGTCAAGGAGAGAGAGAGTGATGGAGTTAGAGGGAGAGAGACAAAGTTTGACGGAGAGACAAAGTGAGACAGAGTCATGTGAGAGAGATTGTCAGAGGGAGAGAGATAAAGTCTAGGAGAAAGAAAATCAAAGGGTGGGAGACACTGAGAGACAGAGTTAGGGGAAGAGCGAAAGAGTTAGGAGGAGGGAGTGACAAATTCAGGGGACAGAGACATAGAGAGATAGTTAAGGGGAGAGAGATAGAGTCAAGGAGAGAGAGTGATAGAGTAATAGGGAGAGAGACAAAGTTTGATGGAGATAAAGAGTCATATGAGAAATAGTCAGGGAGAGAGAGATAAAGTCTAGAAGAAAGTAAATCAGAGGGTGGGAGACACTGAGAGACAGAGTCTGGGGGAGAGCGATAGAGTCAGGAGGAGATAGCGACAAATTCAGGGGACAGAGACACAGATAGTTAAGGGGAGAGAGATAGAGTAAAGGAGGGAGAGAGATAGAGTAAAGGAGAGAGAGTGATAGAGTTAGAGGGAGAGATATAGTCAGATGGAGAGAGACACTGAGACAGAGTCATGTGAGAGAGACAGAGTCAGAGGGAAGGCGATAAAGTCTAGGAGAAAGAAAATCAGAGGGTGGGAGACACAGAGACAGAGTTAGGGGGAGAGCGATAGAGTCAGGAGTAGAGAGTGACAAAGTCAGGGGACAGACACAGAGAGATAATTAAGGGGATAGAGATAGAGTTAGAGGGAGAGAGAAAGTCAGATGGAGAGAGAAAGTGAAACAGAGTCATGTGAGAGAGATAGAGTCAGGGGAGAGAGATAAAGTCTACTTGAAAGACAAAATCAGAGGTTGGGAGGTACAGAGACAGAGTCAGGGGGAGAGCGATAGAGTCAGGAGGAGAGAGCGACAAAGTAATGGGACAGAGAGACAGTAAAGAGGAGAGAGATAGAGTCAAGGAGAGAGAGAGTTAGATGGAGAGAGACAAAGTGAGACAGAGTCATGTGAGAGAGATAAAGTCAGAGGGAGAGAGATAAAGTCTAGGAAAAAGAAAATTAGAAGGTGGTAGACACTGAGAGACAGAGTCAGGGGCAGAGCGATAGAGTCAGGAGGAGAGATCAAAAAAATTCAGGGGACAGAGATAGTTAAAGGGAGAGAGATAGAGTCAAGGAGAGAGAGCGACAGAGTTAGAGGGAGAGAGACAAAGTTTGATGGAGAGACAAAGTGAGATAGTCATGTGAGAGAGATAGTCAGAGGGAGAGAGATAAAGTCTAGGAGAAAGAAAATCAAAGGGTGAGAGACAGAGTCAGGGGGAGAGCGATAAAGTTAGGAGAAGAGAGTGACAAATTCAGGGGACAGAGACATAGAGAGAAAGTTAAGGGGAGAGAGAGAGAGTCAAGGAGAGATAGTGATAGAGTTATAGGGAGAGAGACAAACTTTGATGGAGATAGTCGGGGAGAGAGATAAAGTCTAGGAGAAAGAAAATGAGAGGGTGGGAGACACTGAGAGACAGAGTCAGGGGGAGAGCGATAGAGTCAGGAGGAGATAGCAACAAATTCAGGGGACAGAGACACAGAGATAGTGAAGGGGAGAGATAGATTAAAGGAGAGAGAGCGATAGAGTTAGAGGGAGAGAGACAGTCAGATGGCGAGAGACACTGAGACAGTCATGTGAGAGAGAGTCATGGGGAAGGAGATAAAGTCTAGGAGAAAGAAAATCAGAGGGTGGGAGACACAGAGACAGCAGATCGCAAGGAGATTGACAGGAAGAGGGCATTTGTGGGTGGCAACTGAACATTTTCTGGGAGTGTTTGGAAAAACGCAGGCATGTCCAAGCTTTTGCAGGGCAGGTGTCTGACGTCAATTCCGGACACGAACAGCCTAAAGTGATTGCCCCGAATTTACGTCAGACACCCACCCTGCAAATGCATGGACACACCTGCGTTTTACCAAACACTCCCAGAAAACGTTCCGTTGACATCCACAAATGTTTTCTTCCAGTCAATCTCCTTGCAATTGTCTGTGCGAATGGATTCTTCATTAAATCCATTGCTCAGCAACGATCCACTTTGTACCCGTGCAACGCGCCTGCGTATTGCGGTGCACACGCACGCGCAGTTATGACCTGATCGCAGCGCAGCGAAAAAACCTAGCGTGCGATCAGGTCTGCATGACCCCCATGGTTTTGCCCATCTGCTAACAAAATTGCGGCTATGGGGGGGGTCATTCTAAGTTGATCGTAGCCCTGCAAAATTTTGCAAGGCTACGATCAGGAACTGAGACATGCATGGGGATGCCCAGCACAGGGCTAGTCCGCCCCGCAGGTCAATTCCGCCCCCCTTTCCCCCGCAGAAGTACAAAAGCATTGCACAGCGGCAATGCTTTTGTACTTCAGGAGTAGCTCCCGGCCAGCGCAGCTTTAGCGTGCTGGCCGGGAGCTAATCATCGCTACACGCCCCGCAGCGGCTGGTCAGCAGCAGCGTTCGGGTCAGAATGACCCCCATGAACCATATGTGCAGGCCAATTTATCCATCATGCACACGGGAATATCAGCTGTAGCAGCTAATTGTGAAGTATTAATATTTTTCCAATACATCTCTCATACTAACTTCCAACATGTACCTGGCTCAATGTTGCCTATATGTTTGAAAAAATCTTTTCCCTTATGATTGATAATGTGCTGATGAAGAGTTCATACAAACTCCACACAGAGATTCGATATGGAAATTATGATACTAACTAAAAGGCACTATTGATACTTGTCATTTTTTGCAATTGTTTGGTGGTTAAGGTGTGAGTAGAGAGAATTTTTGGTATTTCAATACCGCATATATTTCACTGGGATCCGGTCTGAAGATCGGCAGTGTCTGCCATACAAGTGGGTGCTGCATCTGTCTGCCACAAATCGGTCCAGTGCTGAGGCTGTGTTGCCATAATAAGTAACCGGGTGCTCTGTCTGCCATACAAGTGGGTGCTGTGCCTGTCTGCCACAAATCAGTCCAGTGCTTGGGCTGTGCTCCATAATAAGTCACTGGGTGCTCTGCCTGCCATACAAGTAGGTGAAGAAACATGAGACCCAGGGCCTCATCAGCCATAAGGCTGCAGCCTGGATGGCTGAGTCCTGGGGCTGGGGGGGGCGCAGCAGCGGCACAATAGATGCTTAGGATCTACCTACTACTGGAAGCTGCAGATTCCATGCAGACAGCATGGAAGACGGCCCTTCTAGGAGACAGATGCCAGGGGTATTACTAGACCAGAGGTTCTCAAACTCGGTCCTCAGGACCCCACACGGTGCATGTTTTGCAGGTAACCCAGCAGGTGCACAGGTGTATTAATTACTCACCGACACATTTTACAAAGTCCACAGGTGGAGCTAATAATTTCACTTGTGATTCTGTGAGGAGACCTGCAAAACATGCACCGTGTGGGGTACTGAGGACCGAGTTTGAGAACCTGTGTACTAGACCATTACCCAGCGCTACCCAGAATGAGCATGTAACCTCCTGGTACTAAGCATGTAACCCCTATGGCAACAAGCATATGTAACCCCTGGCAACGAGCATGTAACCCCTGGCAACGAGCAAGTGACCGGGTCCGACTTCCGGTCATCAGAATCACAGATGCCGGTGGCTTCTCCTCCCACCTCTAGCCACCAACAGCACCGTGGGCAGCAACATGGACATCCATATGTGCAGGGCAATTTATCCATCAGGCACACGGGAGTATCAGCAGCGGCAGCTAATTGTGAAGTATTAATATATCTCCAATACATGTGGGAGTGCCAGTAGTGTCTTCGGTGCAGAGGTGCAGGTGGTGTAATCAGTGCAGGAGTGCTGGCAGTATCCCCAGCGCAGGGGTGCCAGCAGTGTCAGCAGTCAGGGGTGCCGGCAGTGTGGGAGTGCCGGAAGTGTCCTCGGTGCAGAAGTGCTGGCAGTGTCGGCAGTGTAGGAGGTGTCCTCAGTGCAGGAGTGCTGGCAGTATCCCCAGTGCAGTTGTGCCGGCAGTGTCCTCAGTGCAGGAGTGTCGACAGTGTGGGAGTGCCAGAAGTGTCCTCGGTGCAGGGGTGTCGGCAGTGCCGGCAGTATGCTCAGTGCAGGGGTGCCGGTGACTTACTTACCTGCTGCAATGTTTTCAACCTGTTCGGTCCTAGCTCTGACGTCAAACACTCGCCCTGGACACACTTGCGTTTCTCTCACCATGCCTGCGTTTTTCTTACCACTCCCCGAAAACGGCTGCAAACGGTGAGTTGCCCAGGAACGCCCTCCGCCTGTCAATCTTCGTGCGATTGGTGCTGCGATCGCTTTTTTCGGTCCCAGCGTCGTTGCCCTGCGATGGCCATGCGTGCACATAGCAGCCGCCGCACATGCGCAGCACGGACCCGATTGCAGCTGTGCGAACGACGACATGCTGCGATCGAGTCGTAATGACCCCCTAAGTCCAGACCTACTAAGAAACTGCACAACATTTTTTACCATAGCAGGCCTGCACAAGCGATTGCAGCTTTGCTATGGGAAAAAACCAACCCTCATAGGTGGAGATTAGATGATTGCACGGGCTGCAAAAAGCAGCTTCGTGCGATCAACTCGTAATGAGGCCCTTTATTTGGAAATATTTTATCATTGCAAAATCTTATATGTTCTTTTACTCTCTAGCACTAAGGTTTTTCTTAACTTATTATTTAATTTCACTTTAGACTTCATTCACCTCTGTGCTATGAGCAACATATAGTAACATCCCCCAGCCAGGATAAAATCTGTACCCCCCAAGGAGTCTACTTCAAAGGCCTCTCACACTGTGATTTTCACACCTACACAATTAGCAATTACACTCTAAAGCTGGCCATACATCACAACGACCTGATTACAGTGTCTATTTAACAGCAATGTTGGTGGAAAGCTACGTTACGTGATGCACTGGACACCCAGTGGTGAAACTATGAATTGTCATGAATTGTCACAGCACAACATGATGGCCCAACAACAAAAGGAATTCATGTCATGCCAAATTTACTGCCATGGCACTCTTTTCAGAAAGGTAATAGTGGACACATCTGTATATATATATATACTGGTGGTCAGCAAAATTATGCACTGTACTCTTACTGTATACTGCACACAATTACAATGCAGCACAGATATGGATAGCATACTTGACGACACAGAGGTAGAGCAATGGACTACTGTATCTCGTACTGCTATTTATATACTGGTGGTCAGCAAAATTCTGCACTGTCCTCCTATATACTGCGCACAACTACAATGTAGCACATACATGGATAGTATACTTGACGACACAGAGGTAGAGCATTGGACTACTGTACCGTACTTCTATATATTAATATATATATATATATATATATATATATTCTGGTGGTCAGCAAAATTCTGCACTGTCCTCCTACTATATACTGCGCACAACTACAATGCAGCACAGATATGGATAGTATACTTGACGACACAGAGGTAGAGCAATGGACTACTGTACCGTACTGCTATATATATATATATACTGATGGTCAGCAAAATTCTGCACTGTACTCTTACTATATACTGCGCACAACTTCAATGCAGCACAGATATGGATAGTATACTTGACGACACAGAGGTAGAGCAATGGACTACTGTACCGTACTGCCATATATATATATATACTGGTTGTCAGCAAAATTCTGCACTGTCCTCCTACTATATACTGCGCACAACTACAATGGAGCACAGATATGGATAGTATACTTGACGACACAGAGGTAGAGCAATGGACTACTGTACCGTACTGCTATTTATATACTGGTGGTCAGCTATATTCTGCACTGTCCTCCTACTATATACTGCGCACAACTACAATGCATACATATATGGATAATATACTTGACGACACAGAGGTAGAGCATTGGACTACTGTACCGTACTGCTATATATATATATATATATATATATATATATATACTGGTGGTCAGCAAAATTCTGCACTGTCCTCCTGCTATATACTGCGCAAAACTACAATGCAGCACAGATATGGATAGTATACTTGACGACACAGAGGTAGAGCAATGGACTACTGTACCGTACTGCTATATATATACTGGTGGTCAGCAAAATTCTGCACTGTACTCTTACTATATACTGCGCACAACTTCAATGCAGCACAGATATGGATAGTATACTTGACGACACAGAGGTAGAGCAATGGACTACTGTACCGTACTGCCATATATATATATATATATATATATATATACTGGTGGTCAGTAAAATTCTGCACTGTCCTCTTACTATATACTGTGCACAACTACAATGCAGCACAGATATGGATAGTATACTTGACGACACAGAGGTAGATCAATGGACTACTGTACCGTACTGCTATATATATACTGGTGTTCAACAAAATTTTGCACTGTCCTCCTACTATATACTGCGCACAACTACAATGCAGCACAGATATGGATAGTATACTTGAAGACACAGAGGTAGAGCAATTAACTACTGTACCGTACTGCTTAATATATATATACTGGTGGTCAGCAAAATTATGCACTGTACTCTTACTGTATACTGCACACAATTACAATGCAGCACAGATATGGATAGCATACTTGACGACACAGAGGTAGAGCAATGGACTACTGTATCGTACTGCTATTTATATACTGGTGGTCAGCAAAATTCTACACTGTCCTCCTACTATATACTGCGCACAACTACAATGTAGCACATACATGGATAGTATACTTGACGACACAGAGGTAGAGCATTGGACTACTGTACCGTACTTCTATATATATATATATATATATATAAATTCTGGTAGTCAGCAAAATTCTGCACTGTCCTCCTACTATATACTGCGCACAACTACAATGCAGCACAGATATGGATAGTATACTTGACGACACAGAGGTAGAGCAATGGACTACTGTACCGTACTGCTATATATATATACTGCTGGTCAGCAAAATTCTGCACTGTACTCTTACTATATACTGCGCACAACTTCAATGCAGCACAGATATGGATAGTATACTTGACGACACAGAGGTAGAGCAATGGACTACTGTACCGTACTGCCATATATATATATATATAAATTCTGGTAGTCAGCAAAATTCTGCACTGTCCTCCTACTATATACTGCGCACAACTACAATGCAGCACAGATATGGATAGTATACTTGACGACACAGAGGTAGAGCAATGGACTACTGTACCGTACTGCTATATATATATACTGCTGGTCAGCAAAATTCTGCACTGTACTCTTACTATATACTGCGCACAACTTCAATGCAGCACAGATATGGATAGTATACTTGACGACACAGAGGTAGAGCAATGGACTACTGTACCGTACTGCCATATATATATATATATACTGGTGGTCAGCAAAATTCTGCACTGTCCTCCTACTATATACTGCGCACAACTACAATGGAGCACAGATATGGATAGTATACTTGACGACACAGAGGTAGAGCAATGGACTACTGTACCGTACTGCTATATATATACTGATTGTCAGCAAAATTCTACACTGTACTCTTACTATATACTGCGCACAACTTCAATGCAGCACAGATATGGATAGTATACTTGACTACACAGAGGTAGAGCAATGGACTACTGTACCGTACTGCCATATATATATATATATATATATACTGGTGGTCAGTAAAATTCTGCACTGTCCTCTTACTATATACTGCGCACAACTACAATGCAGCACAGATATGGATAGTATACTTGACGACACAGAAGTAGATCAATGGACTACTGTACCGTACTGCTATATATATATACTGGTGTTCAACAAAATTCTGCACTGTCCTCTTACTATATACTGCGCACAACTACAATGCAGCACAGATATGGATAGTATACTTGATGACACAGAGGTAGAGCAATTGACTACTGTACCGTACTGCTATATATATATACTGGTGGTCAGCAAAATTATGCACTGTACTCTTACTATATACTGCACACAATTACAATGCAGCACAGATATGGATAGCATACTTGACGACACAGAGGTAGAGCAATGGACTACTGTATCGTACTGCTATTTATATAGTGGTGGTCAGCAAAATTCTGCACTGTCCTCCTACTATATACTGCGCACAACTACAATGTAGCACATATATGGATAGTATACTTGACGACACAGAGGTAGAGCATTGGACTACTGTACCGTACTTCTATATATATATATATATATATATATATATATATACTGGTGGTCAGCAAAATTCTGCACTGTCCTCCTACTATATACTGCGCACAACTACAATGCAGCACAGATATGGATAGTATACTTGACGACACAGAGGTAGAGCAATGGACTACTGTACCGTACTGCTATATATATATACTGATGGTCCGCAAAATTCTGCACTGTACTCTTACTATATACTGCGCACAATTACAATGCAGCACAGATATGGATAGCATACTTGACGACACAGAGGTAGAGCAATGGACTACTGTACCGTACTGCTATATATATATACTGATGGTCAGCAAAATTCTGCACTGTCCTCCTACTATATACTGCGCACAATTACAATGCAGCACAGATATGGATAGCATACTTGACGATACAGAGGTAGAGCAATGGACTACTGTATCGTACTGCTATATATAAATTCTGGTGGTCAGCAAAATTCTGCACTCTCCTCCTGCTATATACTGCGCACAACTACAATGCAGCACAGGTATGGATGGATAGTATACTTGACAACACAGAGAAAGAGCAATGGACTACTGTACCATACTGCTATATATATACTGGTGGTCAGCAAAATTCTGCACTGTCCTCCTACTATATACTGCGCACAACTACAATGCAGCACAGATATGTATAATATACTTGATGACACAGAGGTAGAGCAATGGACTACTGTACCATACTGCTATATATAAATACTGGTGGTCAGCAAAATTCTGCACTGTCCTTCTACTATATACTGCGACAACTACAATGCAGCACAGATATGGATAGTATACTTGACGACACAGAGGAAGAGCAGTGGACTACTGTACCACACTGCTATGTTTATATACTGGTAGTCAGCAAAATTCTGTACTGTCCTCCTACTATATACTGCGCACAACTACAATGAAGCACAGATATGGATAGTATAATTGACGACACAGAGGTAGAGCAATGGACTACTGTACCGTACTGCTATATATATATATATATATATATATATATACTGGTGGTCATCAATATTCTGCACTGTCCTAATGTTTACTGCGCACATCTACAATGCAGCACAGATATGGATAGTATACTTGACGACACAGAGGTAGAGCAATGGACTACTGTACCGTACTGCTATATATATAAACTGGTGGTCAGCAAAATTCTGCACTGTCCTCCTACTATATATTGCGCACAACTACAAAGCAGCACATATATGGATAGTATACTTGACGACACAGAGGTAGAGCAATGGACTACTGTATCGTACTGCTATATATATATATATATACTGGTGGTCAGCAAAATTCTGCATTGTCCTCCTACTATATACTGCGCACAACTACAATGCAGCACATATATGGATAGTATACTTGATGACACAGAGCTAGAGCAATGGACTACTTTACTGTACTGCTATATATATACTGGTGGTCAGCAAAATTCTGCTCTGTCCTCCTACTTTATACTGCGCACAACTACATTGAAGAACAGATATGGATAGTATATTTGACCACACAGAGGTAGAGCAATGGACTACTGTACCGTACTTCTATATATATACTGGTGGTCAGCAAAATTCTGCACTGTCCTCCTACTTTATACTGCGCACAACTACAATGCAGCACAGATATGGATAGTATACTTGACGACACAGAGGTAAAGCAATGGACTACTGTTCCGTACTGCTATATATATATATATATATATATATATATATATATACTGGTGGTCAGCAAAATTATGCACTGTACTCTTACTATATACTGCACACAATTACAATGCAGCACAGATATGGATAGCATATTTGATGACACAGAGGTAGAGCAATGGACTACTGTATCGTACTGCTATTTATATACTGGTGGTCAGCAAAATTCTGCACTGTCCTCCTACTATATACTGCGCACAACTACAATGCAGCACATATATGGATAGTATACTTGACAACACAGAGGTAGAGCATTGGACAACTGTACCGTACTACTATATATATATATATATATATACTGGTGGTCAGCAAAATTCTGCACTGTCCTCCTACTATATACTGCGCACAACTACAATGCAGCACAGATATGGATAGTATACTTGACGACACAGAGGTAGAGCAATGGACTACTGTACCATACTGCTATATATATATATATATATACTGATGGTCAGCAAAATTCTGCACTGTACTCTTACTATATACTGCGCACAACTTCAATGCAGCACAGATATGGATAGTATACTTGACGACACAGAGGTAGAGCAATGGACTACTGTACCGTACTGCCATATATATATATATATATATATATACTGGTGGTCAGTAAAATTCTGCACGGTCCTCTTACTATATACTGCGCACAACTACAATGCAGCACAGATATGGATAGTATACTTGACGACACAGAGGTAGATCAATGGACTACTGTACCGTACTGCTATATATATACTGGTGTTCAACAAAATTTTGCACTGTCCTCCTACTATATACTGCGCACAACTACAATGCAGCACAGATATGGATAGTATACTTGATGACACAGAGGTAGAGCAATTGACTACTGTACCGTACTGCTTTATATATATATATATACTGGTGGTCAGCAAAATTATGCACTGTACTCTTACTATATACTGCACACAATTACAATGCAGCACAGATATGGATAGCATACTTGACGACACAGAGGTAGAGCAATGGACTACTGTATCGTACTGCTATTTATATAGTGGTGGTCAGCAAAATTCTGCACTGTCCTCCTACTATATACTGCGCACAACTACAATGTAGCACATATATGGATAGTATACTTGACGACACAGAGGTAGAGCATTGGACTACTGTACCGTACTTCTATATATATATATATATATATATATATACTGGTGGTCAGCAAAATTCTGCACTGTCCTCCTACTATATACTGTGCACAACTACAATGCTGCACAGATATGGATAGTATACTTGACGACACAGAGGTAGAGCAATGGACTACTGTACCGTACTGCTATATATATATACTGATGGTCAGCAAAATTCTGCACTGTACTCTTACTATATACTGTGCACAACTTCAATGCAGCACAGATATGGATAGTATACTTGACGACCCAGAGGTAGAGCAATGGACTACTGTACCGTACTGCTATATATATATATATATATATATATATATACATATATACTGGTGGTCAATAAAATTTTGCACTGTCCTCTTACTATATACTGCGCACAACTACAATGCAGCACAGATATGGATAGTATACTTGACGACACAGAGGTAGAGCAATTGACTACTGTACCGTACTGCTATATATATATATATACTGGTAGTCAGCAAAATTATGCACTGTACTCTTACTATATACTGCGCACAATTACAATGCAGCACAGATATGGATAGCATACTTGACGACACAGAGGTAGAGCAATGGACTACTGTATCGTACTGCTATATATAAATTCTGGTGGTCAGCAAAATTCTGCACTCTCCTCCTACTATATACTGCGCACAACTACAATGCAGCACAGGTATGGATGGATAGTATACTTGACAACACAGAGAAAGAGCAATGGACTACTGTACCGTACTGCTATATATATACTGGTGGTCAGTAAAATTATGCTCTGTTCTCTTACTATATACTGCGCACAACTACACTGCAGCACAGATATGTATAGCATACGTATCGACACAGAGATAGAGCAATGGACTACTGTACCTTATTGCTATATATATACTGGTGTTCAACAAAATTTTGCACTGTCCTCCTACTATATACTGCGCACAACTACAATGCAGCTCAGATATGTATAATATACTTGATGACACAGAGGTAGAGCAATGGACTACTGTACCGTACTGCTATATATAAATACTGGTGGTCAGCAAAATTCTGCACTGTCCTTCTACTATATACTGCGCACAACTACAATGCAGCACAGATATGGATAGTATAATTGACGACACAGAGGTAGAGCAATGGACTACTGTACCGTACTGCTATATATATACTGATGGTCAGCAAAATTCTGCACTGTACTATTACTATATACTGCGCACAACTTCAATGCAGCACAGATATGGATAGTATACTTGACGACACAGAGGTAGAGCAATGGACTACTGTACCGTACTGCCATATATATATATATATACTGGTGGTCAGTAAAATTCTGCACGGTCCTCTTACTATATACTGCGCACAACTACAATGCAGCACAGATATGGATAGTATACTTGACGACACAGAGGTAGATCAATGGACTACTGTACCGTACTGCTATATATATACTGGTGTTCAACAAAATGTTGCACTGTCCTCCTACTATATACTGCGCACAACTACAATGCAGCACAGATATGGATAGTATACTTGATGATACAGAGGTAGAGCAATTGACTACTGTACCGTACTGCTATATATATATATACTGGTGGTCAGCAAAATTATGCACTGTACTCTTACTATATACTGCACACAATTACAATGCAGCACAGATATGGATAGCATACTTGACGACACAGAGGTAGATCAATGGACTACTGTACCGTACTGCTATATATATACTGGTGTTCAACAAAATTTTGCACTGTCCTCCTACTATATACAGCGCACAACTACAATGCAGCACAGATATGGATAGTATACTTGACGACACAGAGGTAGAGCATTGGACTACTGTACCGTACTGCTATATATATATATATATATATATATATATATATATATACTGGTGGTCAGCAAAATTCTGCACTGTCCTCCTACTATATACTGCGCACAACTACAATGCAGCACAGATATGGATAGTATATTTGACGACACAGAGGTAGAGCAATGGACTACTGTACCGTACTGCTATATATATACTGGTGTTCAACAAAATTTTGCACTGTCCTCCTACTATAAACTGCGCACAACTGCAATGCAGCACAGATATGGATAGTATACTTGATGACACAGAGGTAGAGCAATTGACTACTCTACCGTACTGCTATATATATATACTGGTGGTCAGCAAAATTATGCACTGTACTCTTACTATATACTGCGCACAATTACAGTGCAGCACAGATATGGATAGCATACTTGACGACACAGAGGTAGAGCAATGGACGACTGTATCGTACTGCTATATATAAATTCTGGTGGTCAGCAAAATTCTGCACTGTCCTCCTACTATATACTGCGCACAACAACAATGCAGCACAGATATGGATAGTATACTTGACGACACAGAGGTAGAGCAATGGACTACTGTACCATACTGCTATATATATACTGGTGGTCAGACAAATTCTGCGATTTCCTCCTACTATATACTGCACACAACTACAATGCAGCACAGATATGGATAGTATACTTGACGACAGAGGTAGAGCAATGGACTACTGTACCGTACTGTTATATATATATATACTGGTGGTCAGCAAAATTCTGCACTGTCCTCCTACTATATACTGCGCACAACTACAATGCAGCACAGATATGCATAGTATACTTGACGACACAGAGGTAGAGCAATGGACTACTGTACCGTACTGCTATATATATACTGGTGGTCAGCAAAATTCTGCACTGTCCTCCTACTATATACTGCGCACAACTACAATGCAGCACAGATATGGATAGTATATTTGACGACACAGAGGTAAGGCAATGGACTACTGTACCGTACTGCTATATATATATATATATATATATATATATATATACTGGTGGTCAGCAATATCCTGCACTGTACTCTCACTATATACTGCGCACAACTACAATGCAGCACAGATATGGATAGTATACTTGACGACACAGAGGTAGAGCAATGGACTACTGTACCGTACTGCTATATATATACTGGTGGCCAGTAAAATTATGCACTGTTCTCTTACTATATACTGCGCACAACTACAATGCAGCACAGATATGTATAGCATACGTATCGACACAGAGATAGAGCAATGGACTACTGTACCTTATTGCTATATATATATACTGGTGGTCAGCAAAATTCTCCACTGTCCTCCTACTATATACTGCGCAGAACTACAATGCAGCACAGATATGGATAGTATACTTGACGACACAAAGGTAGAGCAATGGACTACTGTACCGTACTGCTATTTATATACTGGTGGTCAGCTAAATCTGCACTGTCCTCCTACTATATACTGCGCACAACTACAATGCATACATATATGGATTATATACTTGACGACACAGAGGTAGAGCATTGGACTACTGTACCGTACTGCTATATATATATATATATATATATATATATATACTGGTGGTCAGCAAAATTCTGCACTGTCCTCCTGCTATATACTGCGCAAAACTACAATGCAGCACAGATATGGATAGTATACTTGACGACACAGAGGTAGAGCAATGGACTACTGTACCGTACTGCCATATATATATATATATATATATATATACTGGTGGTCAGCAAAATTCTGCACTGTCCTCCTACTATATACTGCGCACAACTACAATGCAGCACAGATATGGATAGTATACTTGACGACACAGAGGTAGAGCAATGGACTACTGTACCGTACTGCTATATATATATACTGATGGTCAGCAAAATTCTGCACTGTACTCTTACTATATACTGCGCACAACTTCAATGCAGCACAGATATGGATAGTATACTTGACGACACAGAGGTAGAGCAATGGACTACTGTACCGTACTGCCATATATATATATATATACTGGTGGTCAGCAAAATTCTGCACTGTCCTCCTACTATATACTGCGCACAACTACAATGGAGCACAGATATGGATAGTATACTTGACGACACAGAGGTAGAGCAATGGACTACTGTACCGTACTGCCATATATATATATATATATATATATATACTGGTGGTCAGTAAAATTCTGCACTGTCCTCTTACTATATACTGTGCACAACTACAATGCAGCACAGATATGGATAGTATACTTGACGACACAGAGGTAGATCAATGGACTACTGTACCGTACTGCTATATATATACTGGTGTTCAACAAAATTTTGCACTGTCCTCCTACTATATACTGCGCACAACTACAATGCAGCACAGATATGGATAGTATACTTGATGACACAGAGGTAGAGCAATTGACTACTGTACCGTACTGCTATATATATATATATATACTGGTGGTCAGCAAAATTATGCACTGTACTCTTACTGTATACTGCACACAATTACAATGCAGCACAGATATGGATAGCATACTTGACGACACAGAGGTAGAGCAATGGACTACTGTATCGTACTGCTATTTATATACTGGTGGTCAGCAAAATTCTGCACTGTCCTCCTACTATATACTGCGCACAACTACAATGTAGCACATACATGGATAGTATACTTGACGACACAGAGGTAGAGCATTGGACTACTGTACCGTACTTCTATATATTAATATATATATATATATATATATAAATTCTGGTGGTCAGCAAAATTCTGCACTGTCCTCCTACTATATACTGCGCACAACTTCAATGCAGCACAGATATGGATAGTATACTTGACGACACAGAGGTAGAGCAATGGACTACTGTACCGTACTGCCATATATATATATATATATACTGGTGGTCAGCAAAATTCTGCACTGTCCTCCTACTATATACTGCGCACAACTACAATGGAGCACAGATATGGATAGTATACTTGACGACACAGAGGTAGAGCAATGGACTACTGTACCGTACTGCCATATATATATATATATATATATATATATATATATATACTGGTGGTCAGTAAAATTCTGCACTGTCCTCTTACTATATACTGCGCACAACTACAATGCAGCACAGATATGGATAGTATACTTGACGACACAGAAGTAGATCAATGGACTACTGTACCGTACTGCTATATATATATACTGGTGTTCAACAAAATTTTGCACTGTCCTCCTACTATATACTGCGCACAACTACAATTCAGCACAGATATGGATAGTATACTTGATGACACAGAGGTAGATCAATTGACTACTGTACCGTACTGCTATATATATATATATATATATATACACTGGTGGTCAGCAAAATTATGCACTGTACTCTTACTATATACTGCACACAATTACAATGCAGCACAGATATGGATAGCATACTTGACGACACAGAGGTAGAGCAATGGACTACTGTATCGTACTGCTATTTATATAGTGGTGGTCAGCAAAATTCTGCACTGTCCTCCTACTATATACTGTGCACAACTACAATGTAGCACATATATGGATAGTATACTTGACGACACAGAGGTAGAGCATTGGACTACTGTACCGTACTTCTATATATATATATATATATATATATATATATATACTGGTGGTCAGCAAAATTCTGCACTGTCCTCCTACTAAATACTGCGCACAACTACAATGCAGCACAGATATGGATAGTATACTTGACGACACAGAGGTAGGGCAATGGACTACTGTACCGTACTGCTATATATATATATACTGATGGTCAGCAAAATTCTGCACTGTACTCTTACTATATACTGCGCACAACTTCAATGCAGCACAGATATGGATAGTATACTTGACGACACAGAGGTAGAGCAATGGACTACTGTACCGTACTGCTATATATATACTGGTGTTCAACAAAATTTTGCACTGTCCTCCTACTATATACTGCGCACAACTTCAATGCAGCACAGATATGGATAGTATACTTGATGACACAGAGGTAGAGCAATTGACTTCTGTACCGTACTGCTATATATATATATATATATACTGGTAGTCAGCAAAATTATGCACTGTACTCTTACTATATACTGCGCACAATTACAATGCAGCACAGATATGGATAGCATACTTGACGACACAGAGGTAGAGCAATGGACTACTGTACCGTACTGCTATATATATACTGGTGGTCAGTAAAATTCTGCACTGTCCTCTTACTATATACTGCGCACAACTACAATGCAGTACAGATATGGATAGTATACTTGACGACACAGAGGTAGAGCAATGGACTACTGTACCGTACTGCTATATATATACTGGTGTTCAACAAAATTTTGCACTGTCCTCCTACTATATACTGCGCACAACTACAATGCAGCACAGATATGGATAGCATACTTGACGACACAGAGGTAGAGCAATGGACTACTGTATCGTACTGCTATATATAAATTCTGGTGGTCAGCAAAATTCTGCACTCTCCTCCTACTATATACTGCGCACAACTACAATGCAGCACAGGTATGGATGGATAGTATACTTGACAACACAGAGAAAGAGCAATGGACTACTGTACCATACTGCTATATATATACTGGTGGTCAGCAAAATTCTGCACTGTCCTCCTACTATATACTGCGCACAACTACAATGCAGCACAGATATGTATAATATACTTGATGACACAGAGGTAGAGCAATGGACTACTGTACCGTACTGCTATATATAAATACTGGTGGTCAGCAAAATTCTGCACTGTCCTTCTACTATATACTGCGCACAACTACAATGCAGCACAGATATGTATAATATACTTGATGACACAGAGGTAGAGCAATGGACTACTGTACCGTACTGCTATATATAAATACTGGTGGTCAGCAAAATTCTGTACTGTCCTCCTACTATATATTGCGCACAACTACAAAGCAGCACATATATGGATAGTATACTTGACGACACAGAGGTAGAGCAATGGACTACTGTATCGTACTGCTATATATATATATATATATATATACTGGTGGTCAGCAAAATTCTGCACTGTCCTCCTACTATATACTGCGCACAACTACTTTGCAGCACATATATGGATAGTATACTTGATGACACAGAGCTAGAGCAATGGACTACTTTACTGTACTGCTATATATATACTGGTGGTCAGCAAAATTCTGCTCTGTCCTCCTACTTTATACTGCGCACAACTACAATGAAGAACAGATATGGATAGTATATTTGACCACACAGAGGTAGAGCAATGGACTACTGTACCGTACTTCTATATATATACTGGTGGTCAGCAAAATTCTGCACTGTCCTCCTACTTTATACTGCGCACAACTACAATGCAGCTGTTATGCACACCAGTGCCAGCAGGAATGTACTGGTGTCAGAACTGTTATGCACTCCAGTGTCTGCAGGAATGTACTGGTGTTTGAACTGTTATGCAAAACAGATGGACTCACAGACAAACTGGGGGATATGACATAACGTACACAGAAGGTGATAGGGTAACAAAATACACACAAAGTGAACAGAGAAGCCCAGAGGCTAAGGAACTGGGTATCTCCCTTGTATTAGAACTGCTCAGATGGGAAAAGCAAGATGTTGTGTTTTAATACGTAGAGAACCCGAAATGCTGTTGCTAAGGGCAACAGCAAAACCCTAAAGGGTTACCAACGGGTGTGGCAGTAAACTCCTTGGTCAGAGATGGAATGATAGACACAAGGAGAATCTCCACAATCCTAATTCTCACTTGCAGTGCACAGGTTTTAGCTTACTGCCACTAAACTGACCCCTGACACCTAGCACAGTGAGACAGGATTAGACAGGCAAGTCTTAGAATACAGCCGCAAACTTGCTAAGTTCACAGAGTAGTAACAGAACCCCAGCAAGCTAAACGACTGACTCCAGTCTTACTGCTAGGTCTGGATTGGCAGAGTGTAATACCAAATTCCCAGGCCTATTTGCAGTAAGCAACAAACAAATACAAAGCTACACAGTACTGGCTAACTTTCATGAACTGACTAACCAACAAAGATTCAGCAGCATCTGCTTACCCTGAAAAGAGGCCTTATAAAGCAGGTGCTGTCCACGCCCCACTCAGACCTCACAGACTGTGAGCACAAAAACCAGCACCGGATCCCCTGCCGTGCACAGAGCCTATAACCACTGCACAGCAAAAGACCCGAACCGGAGTATCAGCTGCGCTCAGGTTACTCGACTAGCACTTGTCTCCCGGTTGCCATGACGACGTGGCAGCACAGGGCAGGAGACCCTAACAGTACCCCCCCTCTGACGAGGGGTCAAAGAACCCCTACCACCGGGTTTATCGGGGAACTGCGAGAAGAAAGAGCGTATCAGTCTGGGGGCATGAAGATCACAACTGCGCACCCACGACCGCTCCTCCGGGCCATACCCCTTCCAGTGCACCAAAAATGACAGCCGACCCCGAACCACCTTGGAGTCAAGAATCCTTTCAACAACAAACTCCCTCTGGCCACGTATCAGAAGAGGGGAAGGTCTTCCACTGGAAGAAGGATTACTAATCGCCCGTTTTAAAAGGGAACAATGAAATGTTTTATTGATACCCAAAGAAGGGGCAGATCGAACTGAAATGCCACCGGATTGCTAACCCTGGTGATCTTATAAGGGCCGATGAACCGGGGCCCTAACTTATGAGATGGCTGTCTCAATTTCAAATTCTTGGTAGACAACCAGACGAAGTCTCCTAATTTGAAGCTGCAGGGTCTTTTCCGCTTATCAAAAACCCTTTTGGTCACTAATGACACAGACACAAGGGCTTTCTTCACTTTCCGCCAAATACCTCTAAGGACCGAAACCACAGAGGAACCACCAGGCGTGGAGTCCAGGGGGTCAAAAGAATTGGCCTTAGGATGATGCCCATACACACAAAGGAAGGGAGAGATCCCTGTAGCAGAGTGAGCCGCGTTGTTATAGGCAAACTCCGCCATGGACAGATGAGCAACCCAGTCAGTCTGACACTTGGAGACATAACACCTGAGGAACTGCTCCAAGGACTGGTTCACCCTTTCAGTCTGCCCATTAGACTGCGGATGGTAGCCTGACGACAAGCTGACAGAAATCTGGAGATCGGAACAAAATGCCCTCCAGAATTTGGCCACAAACTGGGATCCGCGGTCAGAGACCACATCAAGTGGCAACCCGTGGAGACGCACAACATGCAGCATAAATAATTCAGACAGGCGTCTGGCTGATGGCAGCCCAACCAGTGGAACGAAGTGCGCCATCTTCGAAAACCTGTCAACGACAACCCAGATGGCTGTCATCCCCGAGGATTTGGGCAAGTCCACCACAAAATCCATTGAAATGTGGGTCCATGGCTTAGATGGGATAGAGAGTGGATGTAATGGGCCAACAGGAACCCCTCTAGGAGTCTTATTTCGGGCACAGATGTCACATGCCCGAACCCACTGATCCACATCCTTGGCCACCGAGGGCCACCACACCGCCCTAGATAGCAACTCCCGAGTTCTGGCAATACCCGGGTGACCTGCCGACTTCTTGGCATGGAATTCCAGGAACACTCGCTGTCTTAACCTAGGAGGCACAAACAAAAGACCTACCGGAAGGTCTGGAGGAGCCTGCTCCTGTGCTCTAAGGACTAATGATAAGAGGTCCTGGGTAATGCCCACTTTAATACATGATGGGGAAACAATGGGCAACGGCTCCTCGGTGGTCTCCTGGATTGGAGCAAAACTCCGCGAGAGCGCATCAGCCTTGATGTTTTTTGACCCAGGGCGATATGTTATCAAAAAATTAAAGCGAGCAAAAAACAAAGCCCATCGTGCCTGCCTGGCATTGAGACGCTTCGCTGACTCTAAATATGCCAGATTCTTATGGTCAGTGAGAATTGAGACCACAAACTTAGCCCCCTCAAGCCAGTGTCTCCACTCCTCGAGTGCATCCTTAATAGCCAACAATTCCCGGTTACCCACGTCATAATTCATCTCGGCAGGCGAAAATTTACGGGAAAAGTAAGCACAGGGATGAAGGCGATTATCAGACACTCCCATCTGAGAAAGCACTGCCCCAATACCCTTCTCAGAGGCATCCACCTCCACCACAAAAGGACGCTCTGGATCTGGGTGTCGCAGCACCTTGGCCGAAACAAATGCCCTTTTGAGACGGGCAAAAGCCGCTTTAGCCTCACAAGACCAGTGAGCAACATCCGCCCCTTTCTTAGTGAGTGCCACCAAGGGCGCCACTATAGACGAAAATCCAGCGATAAATCGTCTATAAAAATTCGCAAAGCCCAGGAAACGCTGAAGCGCCTTCAAACTAGTGGGCTGCACCCAATCCAGGACTGCCTGTACCTTGGAACCCTCCATTTGGAAACCTTCTGGGGAGATAATATATCCTAGAAATGCGATTTGCTGAACTTAAAATTCGCACTTCTCCAGCTTCGCCCCAAGCCGGTGGTCTCTGAGTTTCTGGAGGACTAAGCGTACATGCTTCCGATGTTCCTCCAGGGAATGGGAGAAGATTAGGAAGTCATCTAAGTATACAACTAAGGATCTATCCAAATATTCCCTGAGCACATCATTCATGAAATCCTGGAAGACTGCCGGGGCATTACAGAGCCCAAAAGGCATCACCAAATATTCATAATGCCCTGAGTGGGTATTAAAGGCAGTCTTCCATTCATCCCCCTCTCTTATTCGGATTAGATTGTACGCACCGCGTAGGTCAATCTTAGAAAAAATGGTGGCAGTACGAAGCTGGTCAAACAAGACCGAAATGAGAGGCAGTGGGTATGAGTTTTTAATCGTGATACGGTTCAATTCCCTGAAGTCGATGCAGGGTCGCAACGAACCGTCCTTTTTACCCACGAAGAAGAACCCCGACCCAACTGGAGACTGTGAAGGTCTGATAAATCCCTTAGCCAAGTTCTCCTGAATGTACTCTGCCATAGCCTGAGTCTCAGGACGTGACAGGGAGTACAACCTGCTCTTGGGAAGCTTAGCATTTGGCAACAAATCAATGGCACAGTCATAAGGGCGATGGGGAGGTAGTACCTCTGCAACTTTTTTGGAGAACACGTCCGCAAAATCTGCATAACACCCTGGCAATCCTGGCAAACTTAGCTGCGAGAGCCTGACTGGAAGGCTCAAGCAACTCCTGAAACAATCAGTACCCCAACTAAGAATCTCCCCAGAGACCCAGTCAAATTGAGGATTGTGGGCCCTTAACCAGGGTAACCCCAACACCAATGGGGCAAAAGTACAGACAGTCACATAAAAGGACAATTTTTCAGAGTGTGTGGCTCCAATAAACAAAGAAATCTGGCTAGTGCAAGAGGTAATTTTACCTTGGGATAATGGTTCCCCGTTTAACCCACAAATCTCAATTTCCGATGCCAAGGGTACTAAGGGAACAGAGTGTTTCAGGGCGAATTGGCGGTCCATAAAAACCCCGTCGGCCCCACTGTCCACAAAGGCCTCAGTCTTGACAGTTTGACCGAGGATCTTCAAGGTCACCGGAATGATAAAAGTCTTCTTGGGAAATTCTGACTTCTGGCCTGACAGGATATTTCCCATCACCCTCAGGCCCTGAAGTTTTCCGGCTTTTCTGGGCATGATACTACCACATGACCTTTATTCCCACAGTACAAACACAACCCCTGCTGTCTCCTCCGCGTCTTCTCACGCGAGGAGAGGCGGGTAGCCCCAATCTGCATAGGCTCCTCAGAAAATTCCTCAGAGTCTGAGGTTCCCTTGGGAAGGAAGGAAATCTCAGTCTCCCTTTCAAGCCTACGCTCTCTCAGCCGTCTATCCACCCGGATGGATAACTGCATGAGCTGATCCAAGCTATCAGGCAAGGGATATTGTACCAGTTGGTCCTTTATCTGGTTAGAAAGACCTCTTCGGTACTGGTGTCTCAGGGCTGGGTCATTCCACTGGGTATCATGGGCCAACCTCCGAAACTCCGTACAGTAAACCTCAACTGGCCTTCGCCCTTGCTTAAGGATCGAAATCTGAGCCTCGGCTGAGGCCGTCTTGTCAGGGTCATCATACAACATGCCCAGTGCCGTAAAAAAAGCATCAACACTTTTAAGCGACGGACAGTCAGGCTGCAACCCATATGCCCAGACCTGTGGGTCTCCTTGTAGCAAGGAAATCACTATGCCCACCCGCTGAATCTCCGACCCAGAAGACTGAGGCCTAAGCCGGAAGTATAGCTTGCAGCTCTCCTTGAAACAAAAGAACTGCGAGCGATCTCCAGAAAAACGATCCGGGAGATTTACTTTCGGCTCCTTAACCCCTGCAGGTGCTGCTGCTGCGGGAGCTCCGCCAGCAGCCTGGGAGGTGTGCATTTTAATGGACAAATCATTAAATTGTCGAGTCAGGACCTGCACCTGATCCACCACCTGTTGCAACGTATTTTGAGGGGTATGCTCCATATTCCCACAAAATTTCAACAGGAGTATTTGGCTGCTGAATATGTTATGCACACCAGTGCCAGCAGGAAAGTACTGGTGTCAGAACTGTTATGCACTCCAGTGTCTGCAGGAATGTACTGGTGTTTGAACTGTTATGCAAAACAGATGGACTCACAGACAAACTGGGGGATATGACATAACGTACACAGAAGGTGATAGGGTAACAAAATACACACAAAGTGAACAGAGAAGCCCAGAGGCTAAGGAACTGGGTATCTCCCTTGTATTAGAACTGCTAAGATGGAAAAAGCAAGATGTTGTGTTTTAATACGTAGAGAACCCGAAATGCTGTTGCTAAGGGCAACAGCAAAACCCTAAAGGGTTACCAACGGGTGTGGCAGTAAACTCCTTGGTCAGAGATGGAATGATAGACACAAGGAGAATCTCCACAATCCTAATTCTCACTTGCAGTGCACAGGTTTTAGCTTACTGCCACTAAACTGACCCCTGACACCTAGCACAGTGAGACAGGATTAGACAGGCAAGTCTTAGAATACAGCCGCAAACTTGCTAAGTTCACAGAGTAGTAACAGAACCCCAGCAAGCTAAACGACTGACTCCAGTCTTACTGCTAGGTCTGGATTGGCAGAGTGTAATACCAAATTCCCAGGCCTATTTGCAGTAAGCAACAAACAAATACAAAGCTACACAGTACTGGCTAACTTTCATGAACTGACTAACCAACAAAGATTCAGCAGCATCTGCTTACCCTGAAAAGAGGCCTTATAAAGCAGGTGCTGTCCACGCCCCACTCAGACCTCACAGACTGTGAGCACAAAAACCAGCACCGGATCCCCTGCCGTGCACAGAGCCTATAACCACTGCACAGCAAAAGACCCGAACCGGAGTATCAGCTGCGCTCAGGTTACTCCACTAGCACTTGTCTCCCGGTTGCCATGACGACGTGGCAGCACAGGGCAGGAGACCCTAACAGCAGCACAGATATGGATAGTATACTTGACGACACAGAGGTAAAGCAATGGACTACTGTACCGTACTGCTATATATATATATATATATATATATATATATATATATATATATACTGGTGGTCAGCAAAATTATGCACTGTACTCTTACTATATACTGCACACAATTACAATGCAGCACAGATATGGATAGCATATTTGACGACACAGAGGTAGAGCAATGGACTACTGTATCGTACTGCTATTTATATACTGGTGGTCAGCAAAATTCTGCACTGTCCTCCTACTATATACTGCGCACAACTACAATGCAGCACATATATGGATAGTATACTTGACGACACAGAGGTAGAGCATTGGACTACTGTACCGTACTACTATATATATATATATATATATATATACTGGTGGTCAGCAAAATTCTGCACTGTCCTCCTACTATATACTGCGCACAACTACAATGCAGAACAAATATGGATAGTATACTTGACGACACAGAGGTAGAGCAATGGACTACTGTACCGTACTGCTATATATATATATATATATATATATATATATATACTGGTGGTCAGCAAAATTATGCACTGTACTCTTACTATATACTGCACACAATTACAATGCAGCACAGATATGGATAGTATACTTGACGACACAGAGGTAGAGCAATGGACTACTGTACCGTACTGCTATTTATATATATACTGATGGTCAGCAAAATTCTGCACTGTACTCTTACTATATACTGCGCACAACTTCAATGCAGCACAGATATGGATAGTATACTTGACGACACAGAGGTAGATCAATGGACTACTGTACCGTACTGCCATATATATATATATATATACTGGTGGTCAGTAAAATTCTGCACTGTCCT
Organism: Pseudophryne corroboree; assembly: GCF_028390025.1. Taxonomy (NCBI): domain Eukaryota; kingdom Metazoa; phylum Chordata; class Amphibia; order Anura; family Myobatrachidae; genus Pseudophryne; species Pseudophryne corroboree. The sequence goes on along the minus strand of NC_086444.1, from coordinate 930,246,708 downwards.
CTTACTATATACTGCGCACAACTACAATGCAGCACAGATATGGATAGTAAACTTGACGACACAGAGGTAGAGCAATGGACTACTGTACCGTACTGCTATATATATACTGGTGTTCAACAAAATTTTGCACTGTCCTCCTACTATATACTGCGCACAACTACAATGCAGCACAGATATGGATAGTATACTTGACGACACAGAGGTAGAGCAATGGACTACTGTACCGTACTGCTATATATATACTGATGGTCAGCAAAATTCTGCACTGTACTATTACTATATACTGCACACAACTTCAATGCAGCACAGATATGGATAGTATACTTGACGACACAGAGGTAGAGCAATGGACTACTGTACCGTACTGCCATATATATATATATATATATATATATATACTGGTGGTCAGTAAAATTCTGCACGGTCCTCTTACTATATACTGCGCACAACTACAATGCAGCACAGATATGGATAGTATACTTGACGACACAGAGGTAGATCAATGGACTACTGTACCGTACTGCTATATATATACTGGTGTTCAACAAAATTTTGCACTGTCCTCCTACTATATACTGCGCACAACTACAATGCAGCACAGATAAGGATAGTATACTTGATGACACAGAGGTAGAGCAATTGACTACTGTACCGTACTGCTATATATATATATATACTGGTGGTCAGCAAAATTATGCACTGTACTCTTACTGTATACTGCACACAATTACAATGCAGCACAGATATGGATAGCATACTTGACGACACAGAGGTAGAGCAATGGACTACTGTACCGTACTGCTATATATATACTGATGGTCAGCAAAATTCTGCACTGTACTCTTACTATATACTGCGCACAACTTCAATGCAACACAGATATGGATAGTATACTTGACGACACAGAGGTAGAGCAATGGACTACTGTACCGTACTGCCATATATATATATATATATATATATATATATACTGGTGGTGAGTAAAATTCTGCACTGTCCTCTTACTATATACTGCGCACAACTACAATGCAGCACAGATATGGATAGTATACTTGATGACACAGAGGTAGAGCAATTGACTACTGTACCGTACTGCTATATATATATATACTGGTAGTCAGCAAAATTATGCACTGTACTCTTACTATATACTGCGCACAATTACAATGCAGCACAGATATGGATAGCATACTTGACGACACAGAGGTAGAGCAATGGACTACTGTACCATACTGCTATATATATACTGGTTGTCAGGAAAATTCTGCACTGTCCTCCTACTATATACTGCGCACAACTACAATGCAGCACAGGTATGGATGGATAGTATACTTGACAACACAGAGAAAGAGCAATGGACTACTGTACCATACTGCTATATATATACTGGTGGTCAGCAAAATTCTGCACTGTCCTCCTACTATATACTGCGCACAACTACAATGCAGCACAGATATGTATAATATACTTGACGACACAGAGGTAGAGCAATGGACTACTGTACCGTACTGCCATATATATATATACTGGTGGTCAGTAAAATTCTGCCCTGTCCTCTTACTATATACTGCGCACAACTACAATGCAGCACAGATATGGATAGTATACTTGACGACACAGAGGTAGAGCAATGGACTACTGTACCGTACTGCTATATATATACTGGTGTTCAACAAAATTTTGCACTGTCCTCCTACTATATACTGCGCACAACTACAATGCAGCACAGATATGGATAGTATACTTGACGACACAGAGGTAGAGCAATGGACTACTGTACCGTACTGCTATATATATACTGAAGGTCAGCAAAATTCTGCACTGTACTCTTACCATATACTGCGCACAACTTCAATGCAGCACAGATATGGATAGCATACTTGACGACACAGAGGTAGAGCAATGGACTACTGTACCGTACTGCCATTTATATATATATATATATATATATATATATATACTGGTGGTCAGTAAAATTCTGCACTGTCCTCTTACTATATACTGTGCACAACTACAATCCAGCACAGATATGGATAGTATACTTGACGACACAGAGGTAGATCAATGGACTACTGTACCGTACTGCTATATATATACTGGTGTTCAACAAAATTTTGCACTGTCCTCCTACTATATACTGCGCACAATTACAATGCAGCACAGATATGGATAGTATACTTGATGACACAGAGGTAGAGCAATTGACTACTGTACCGTACTGCTATATATATATATATATATACTGGTGGTCAGCAAAATGTTGCACTGTACTCTTACTATATACTGCACACAATTACAATGCAGCACAGATATGGATAGCATACTTTACGACACAGAGGTAGAGCAATGGACAACTGTATCGTACTGCTATTTATATACTGGTGGTCAGCAAAATTCTGCACTGTCCTCCTACTATATACTGCGCACAACTACAATGCAGCACATATATGGATAGTATACTTGACGACACAGAGGTAGAGCATTGGACTACTGTACCGTACTGCTATATATATATATATATATATATATATATATATATACTGGTGGTCAGCAAAATTCTGCACTGTCCTCCTACTATATACTGCGCACAACTACAATGCAGCACAGATTTGGATAGTATACTTGACGACACAGAGGTAGAGCAATGGACTACTGTACCGTACTGCTATATATATACTGGTGTTCAACAAAAGTTTGCACTGTCCTCCTACTATAAACCGCGCACAACTACAATGCAGCACAGATATGGACAGTATACTTGATGACACAGAGGTAGAGCAATTGACTACTCTACCGTACTGCTATATATATATACTGGTGGTCAGCAAAATTATGCACTGTACTCTTACTATATACTGCGCACAATTACAATGCAGCACAGATATGGATAGCATACTTGACGACACAGAGGTAGAGCAATGGACTACTGTATCGTACTGCTATATATAAATTCTGGTGGTCAGCAAAATTCTGCACTGTCCGCCTACTATATACTGCGCACAACAACAATGCAGCACAGATATGGATAGTATACTTGACGACACAGAGGTAGAGCAATGGACTACTGTACCATACTGCTATATATATACTGGTGGTCAGACAAATTCTGCAATGTCCTCCTACTATATACTGCGCACAACAACAATGCAGCACAGATATGGATAGTATACTTGACGACACAGAGGTAGAGCAATGGACTACTGTACCATACTGCTATATATATACTGGTGGTCAGCAAAATTCTGCACTGTCCTCTTACTATATACTGCGCACAACTACAATGCAGCACAGATATGTATAGCATACTTGACGACACAGAGATAGAGCAATGGACTACTGTACCTTATTGCTATATATATACTGGTGGTCAGCAAAATTCTGCACTGTCCTCCTACTATATACTGCGCACAACTACAATGCAGCACAGATATGTATAATATACTTGATGACACAGAGGTAGAGCATTGGACTACTGTACCGTACTTCTATATATATATATATATATATATATACTGGTGGTCAGTAAAATTCTGCATGGTCCTCTTACTATATACTGCGCACAACTACAATGCAGCACAGATATGGATAGTATACTTGACGACACAGAGGTAGATCAATGGACTACTGTACCGTACTGCTATATATATACTGGTGTTCAGCAAAATTTTGCACTGTCCTCCTACTATATACTGCGCACAACTACAATGCAGCACAGATATGGATAGTATACTTGACGACACAGAGGTAGAGCAATGGACTACTGTACCGTACTGCCATATATATATATATATATATATATATACTGGTGGTCAGCAAAATGATGCACTGTACTCTTACTATATACTGCACACAATTACAATGCAGCACAGATATGGATAGCATACTTGACGACACAGAGGTAGAGCAATGGACAACTGTATCGTACTGCTATTTATATACTGATGGTCAGCAAAATTCTGCACTGTCCTCCTACTATATACTGCGCACAACTACAATGCAGCAAATATATGGATAGTATACTTGATGACACAGAGGTAGAGCAATTGACTACTGTACCGTACTGCTATATATATATATACTGGTGGTCAGCAAAATGATGCACTGTACTCTTACTATATACTGCACACAATTACAATGCAGCACAGATATGGATAGCATACTTGACGACACAGAGGTAGAGCAATGGACAACTGTATCGTACTGCTATTTATATACTGGTGGTCAGCAAAATTCTGCACTGTCCTCCTACTATATACTGCGCACAACTACAATGCAGCACATATATGGATAGTATACTTGACGACACCGAGGTAGAGCATTGGACTACTGTACCGTACTGCTATATATATATATATATATATATATATATACTGGTGGTCAGCAAAATTCTGCACTGTCCTCCTACTATATACTGCGCACAACTACAATGCAGCACAAATATGGATAGTATATTTGACGACACAGAGGTAGAGCAATGGACTACTGTACCGTACTGCTACATATATACTGGTGTTCAACAAAATTTTGCACTGTCCTCCTACTATAAACTGCGCACAACTACAATGCAGCACAGATATGGATAGTATACTTGATGACACAGAGGTAGAGCAATTGACTACTCTACCGTACTGCTATATATATATACTGGTGGTCAGCAAAATTATGCACTGTACTCTTACTATATACTGCGCACAATTACAGTGCAGCACAGATATGGATAGCATACTTGACGACACAGAGGTAGAGCAATGGACTACTGTATCGTACTGCTATATATAAATTCTGGTGGTCAGCAAAATTCTGCACTGTCCTCCTACTATATACTGCGCACAACAACAATGCAGCACAGATATGGATAGTATACTTGACGACACAGAGGTAGAGCAATGGAGTACTGTACCATACTGCTATATATATACTGGTGGTCAGACAAATTCTGCAATGTCCTCCTACTATATACTGCACACAACTACAATGCAGCACAGATATGGATGGTATACTTGACGACACAGAGGTAGAGCAATGGACTACTGTACCGTACTGTTATATATATATATATACTGGTGGTCAGCAAAATTCTGCACTGTCCTCCTACTATATACTGCGCACAACTACATTGCAGCACAGATATGCATAGTATACTTGACGACACAGAGGTAGAGCAATGGACTACTGTACCGTACTGCTATATATATACTGGTGGTCAGCAAAATTCTGCACTGTCCTCCTACTATATACTGCGCACAACTACAATGCAGCACAGATATGGATAGTATATTTGACGACACAGAGGTAAGGCAATGGACTACTGTACCGTACTGCTATAAATATATATATATATATACTGGTGGTCAGCAATATCCTGCACTGTACTCTCACTATATACTGCGCACAACTACAATGCAGCACAGATATGGATAGTATACTTGACGACACAGAGGTAGAGCAATGGACTACTGTACCGTACTGCTATATATATACTGGTGGTCAGTAAAATTATGCACTGTTCTCTTACTATATACTGCGCACAACTACAATGCAGCACAGATATGTATAGCATACGTAACGACACAGAGATAGAGCAATGGACTACTGTACCTTATTGCTATATATATACTGGTGGTCAGCAAAATTCTCCACTGTCCTCCTACTATATACTGCGCAGAACTACAATGCAGCACAGATATGGATAGTATACTTGACGACACAGAGGTAGAGCAATAGACTACTGTACCGTACTGCTAATTATAAACTGGTGGTCAGCAAAATTCTGCACTGTCCTCCTACTATATACTGCGCACAACTACAATGCATACATATATGGATAATATACTTGACGACACAGAGGTAGAGCATTGGACTACTGTACCGTACTGCTATATATATATATATATACTGGTGGTCAGCAAAATTCTGCACTGTCCTCCTGCTATATACTGCGCAAAACTACAATGCAGCACAGATATGGATAGTATACTTGACGACACAGAGGTAGAGCAATGGAGTACTGTACCGTACTGCTATATATATACTGGTGGTCTGCAAAATTCTGCACTGTACTCTTACTATATACTGCGCACAACTTCAATGCAGCACAGATATGGATAGTATACTAGACGACACAGAGGTAGAGCAATGGACTACTGTACCGTACTGCCATATATATATATACTGGTGGTCAGTAAAATTCTGCACTGTCCTCTTACTATATACTGTGCACAACTACAATGCAGCACAGATATGGATAGTATACTTGACGACACAGAGGTAGATCAATGGACTACTGTACCGTACTGCTATATATATACTGGTGTTCAGCAAAATTTTGCACTGTCCTCCTACTATATACTGCGCACAACTACAATGCAGCACAGATATGGATAGTATACTTGACGACACAGAGGTAGAGCAATGGACTACTGTACCGTACTGCCATATATATATATATATATATATATATACTGGTGGTCAGCAAAATGATGCACTGTACTCTTACTATATACTGCACACAATTACAATGCAGCACAGATATGGATAGCATACTTGACGACACAGAGGTAGAGCAATGGACAACTGTATCGTACTGCTATTTATATACTGATGGTCAGCAAAATTCTGCACTGTCCTCCTACTATATACTGCGCACAACTACAATGCAGCAAATATATGGATAGTATACTTGATGACACAGAGGTAGAGCAATTGACTACTGTACCGTACTGCTATATATATATATACTGGTGGTCAGCAAAATGATGCACTGTACTCTTACTATATACTGCACACAATTACAATGCAGCACAGATATGGATAGCATACTTGACGACACAGAGGTAGAGCAATGGACAACTGTATCGTACTGCTATTTATATACTGGTGGTCAGCAAAATTCTGCACTGTCCTCCTACTATATACTGCGCACAACTACAATGCAGCACATATATGGATAGTATACTTGACGACACCGAGGTAGAGCATTGGACTACTGTACCGTACTGCTATATATATATATATATATATATATATATACTGGTGGTCAGCAAAATTCTGCACTGTCCTCCTACTATATACTGCGCACAACTACAATGCAGCACAAATATGGATAGTATATTTGACGACACAGAGGTAGAGCAATGGACTACTGTACCGTACTGCTACATATATACTGGTGTTCAACAAAATTTTGCACTGTCCTCCTACTATAAACTGCGCACAACTACAATGCAGCACAGATATGGATAGTATACTTGATGACACAGAGGTAGAGCAATTGACTACTCTACCGTACTGCTATATATATATACTGGTGGTCAGCAAAATTATGCACTGTACTCTTACTATATACTGCGCACAATTACAGTGCAGCACAGATATGGATAGCATACTTGACGACACAGAGGTAGAGCAATGGACTACTGTATCGTACTGCTATATATAAATTCTGGTGGTCAGCAAAATTCTGCACTGTCCTCCTACTATATACTGCGCACAACAACAATGCAGCACAGATATGGATAGTATACTTGACGACACAGAGGTAGAGCAATGGAGTACTGTACCATACTGCTATATATATACTGGTGGTCAGACAAATTCTGCAATGTCCTCCTACTATATACTGCACACAACTACAATGCAGCACAGATATGGATGGTATACTTGACGACACAGAGGTAGAGCAATGGACTACTGTACCGTACTGTTATATATATATATATACTGGTGGTCAGCAAAATTCTGCACTGTCCTCCTACTATATACTGCGCACAACTACATTGCAGCACAGATATGCATAGTATACTTGACGACACAGAGGTAGAGCAATGGACTACTGTACCGTACTGCTATATATATACTGGTGGTCAGCAAAATTCTGCACTGTCCTCCTACTATATACTGCGCACAACTACAATGCAGCACAGATATGGATAGTATATTTGACGACACAGAGGTAAGGCAATGGACTACTGTACCGTACTGCTATAAATATATATATATATATACTGGTGGTCAGCAATATCCTGCACTGTACTCTCACTATATACTGCGCACAACTACAATGCAGCACAGATATGGATAGTATACTTGACGACACAGAGGTAGAGCAATGGACTACTGTACCGTACTGCTATATATATACTGGTGGTCAGTAAAATTATGCACTGTTCTCTTACTATATACTGCGCACAACTACAATGCAGCACAGATATGTATAGCATACGTAACGACACAGAGATAGAGCAATGGACTACTGTACCTTATTGCTATATATATACTGGTGGTCAGCAAAATTCTCCACTGTCCTCCTACTATATACTGCGCAGAACTACAATGCAGCACAGATATGGATAGTATACTTGACGACACAGAGGTAGAGCAATAGACTACTGTACCGTACTGCTAATTATAAACTGGTGGTCAGCAAAATTCTGCACTGTCCTCCTACTATATACTGCGCACAACTACAATGCATACATATATGGATAATATACTTGACGACACAGAGGTAGAGCATTGGACTACTGTACCGTACTGCTATATATATATATATATACTGGTGGTCAGCAAAATTCTGCACTGTCCTCCTGCTATATACTGCGCAAAACTACAATGCAGCACAGATATGGATAGTATACTTGACGACACAGAGGTAGAGCAATGGAGTACTGTACCGTACTGCTATATATATACTGGTGGTCTGCAAAATTCTGCACTGTACTCTTACTATATACTGCGCACAACTTCAATGCAGCACAGATATGGATAGTATACTAGACGACACAGAGGTAGAGCAATGGACTACTGTACCGTACTGCCATATATATATATACTGGTGGTCAGTAAAATTCTGCACTGTCCTCTTACTATATACTGTGCACAACTACAATGCAGCACAGATATGGATAGTATACTTGACGACACAGAGGTAGATCAATGGACTACTGTACCGTACTGCTATATATATACTGGTGTTCAACAAAATTTTGCACTGTCCTCCTACTATATACTGCGCACAACTACAATGCAGCACAGATATGGATAGTATACTTGATGACACAGAGGTAGAGCAATTGACTACTGTACCGTACTGCTATATATATATATACTGGTGGTCAGCAAAATGATGCACTGTACTCTTACTGTATACTGCACACAATTACAATGCAGCACAGATATGGATAGCATACTTGACGACACAGAGGTAGAGCAATGGACTACTGTATCGTACTGCTATTTATATACTGGTGGTCAGCAAAATTCTGCACTGTCCTCCTACTATATACTGCGCACAACTACAATGTAGCACATACATGGATAGTATACTTGACGACACAGAGGTAGAGCATTGGACTACTGTACCGTACTTCTATATATTAATAAATATATATATATATATATATATAAATTCTGGTGGTCAGCAAAATTCTGCACTGTCCTCCTACTATATACTGCGCACAACTACAATGCAGCACAGATATGGATAGTATACTTGACGACACAGAGGTAGAGCAATGGACTACTGTACTGTACTGCTATATATATATACTGATGGTCAGCAAAATTCTGCACTGTACTCTTACTATATACTGCGCACAACTTCAATGCAGCACAGATATGGATAGTATACTTGACGACACAGAGGTAGAGCAATGGACTACTGTACCGTACTGCTATATATATACTGGTGGTCAGTAAAATTATGCACTGTTCTCTTACTATATACTGCGCACAACTACAATGCAGCACAGATATGTATAGCATACGTAACGACACAGAGATAGAGCAATGGACTACTGTACCTTATTGCTATATATATACTGGTGGTCAGCAAAATTCTCCACTGTCCTCCTACTATATACTGCGCAGAACTACAATGCAGCACAGATATGGATAGTATACTTGACGACACAGAGGTAGAGCAATAGACTACTGTACCGTACTGCTAATTATAAACTGGTGGTCAGCAAAATTCTGCACTGTCCTCCTACTATATACTGCGCACAACTACAATGCATACATATATGGATAATATACTTGACGACACAGAGGTAGAGCATTGGACTACTGTACCGTACTGCTATATATATATATATATATATATATATATACTGGTGGTCAGCAAAATTCTGCACTGTCCTCCTGCTATATACTGCGCAAAACTACAATGCAGCACAGATATGGATAGTATACTTGACGACACAGAGGTAGAGCAATGGAGTACTGTACCGTACTGCTATATATATACTGGTGGTCTGCAAAATTCTGCACTGTACTCTTACTATATACTGCGCACAACTTCAATGCAGCACAGATATGGATAGTATACTAGACGACACAGAGGTAGAGCAATGGACTACTGTACCGTACTGCCATATATATATATATATATATATACTGGTGGTCAGTAAAATTCTGCACTGTCCTCTTACTATATACTGTGCACAACTACAATGCAGCACAGATATGGATAGTATACTTGACGACACAGAGGTAGATCAGTGGACTACTGTACCGTACTGCTATATATATACTGGTGTTCAACAAAATTTTGCACTGTCCTCCTACTATATACTGCGCACAACTACAATGCAGCACAGATATGGATAGTATACTTGATGACACAGAGGTAGAGCAATTGACTACTGTACCGTACTGCTATATATATATATACTGGTGGTCAGCAAAATTATGCACTGTACTCTTACTGTATACTGCACACAATTACAATGCAGCACAGATATGGATAGCATACTTGACGACACAGAGGTAGAGCAATGGACTACTGTATCGTACTGCTATTTATATACTGGTGGTCAGCAAAATTCTGCACTGTCCTCCTACTATATACTGCGCACAACTACAATGTAGCACATACATGGATAGTATACTTGACGACACAGAGGTAGAGCATTGGACTACTGTACCGTACTTCTATATATTAATAAATATATATATATATATATATATAAATTCTGGTGGTCAGCAAAATTCTGCACTGTCCTCCTACTATATACTGCGCACAACTACAATGCAGCACAGATATGGATAGTATACTTGACGACACAGAGGTAGAGCAATGGACTACTGTACTGTACTGCTATATATATATACTGATGGTCAGCAAAATTCTGCACTGTACTCTTACTATATACTGCGCACAACTTCAATGCAGCACAGATATGGATAGTATACTTGACGACACAGAGGTAGAGCAATGGACTACTGTACCGTACTGCCATATATATATATATATATATATATATATATATATATACTGGTGGTCAGCAAAATTCTGCACTGTCCTCCTACTATATACTGCGCACAACTACAATGGAGCACAGATATGGATAGTATACTTGACGACACAGAGGTAGAGCAATGGACTACTGTACCGTACTGCTATATATATACTGATGGTCAGCAAAATTCTGCACTGTCCTCCTACTATATACTGCGCACAACTACAATGCAGCACAGATATGGATAGTATACTTGACGACACAGAGGTAGAGCAATGGACTACTGTACCGTACTGCTATATATATATATACTGATGGTCGGCAAAATTCTGCACTGTACTCTTACTATATACTGCGCACAACTTCAATGCAGCACAGATATGGATAGTTTACTTGACGACACAGAGCTAGAGCAATGGACTACTGTACCGTACTGCCATATATATATATATATATATATATACTGGTGTTCAGTAAAATTCTGCACTGTCCTCTTACTATATACTGCGCACAACTACAATGCAGCACAGATATGGATAGTATACTTGACGACACAGAAGTAGATCAATGGACTACTGTACCGTACTGCTATATATATACTGGTGTTCAACAAAATTTTGCACTGTCCTCCTACTATATACTGCGCACAACTACAATGCAGCACAGATATGGATAGTATACTTGATGACACAGAGGTAGAGCAATTGACTACTGTACCGTACTGCTATATATATATATATACTGGTGGTCAGCAAAATTATGCACTGTACTCTTACTATATACTGCACACAATTACAATGCAGCACAGATATGGATAGCATACTTGACGACACAGAGGTAGAGCAATGGACTACTGTATCGTACTGTTATTTATATAGTGGTGGTCAGCAAAATTCTGCACTGTCCTCCTACTATATACTGCGCACAACTACAATGTTGCACATATATGGATAGTATACTTGACGACACAGAGGTAGAGCATTGGACTACTGTACCGTACTTCTATATATATATATATATATATATATATATATACTGGTGGTCAGCAAAATTCTGCACTGTCCTTCTACTATATACTGCGCACAACTACAATGCAGCACAGATATGGATAGTATACTTGACGACACAGAGGTAGAGCAATGGACTACTGTACCGTACTGCTATATATATACTGGTGGTCAGTAAAATTATGCACTGTCCTCCTAGTATATACTGCGCACAACTACAATGCAGCACAGATATGTATAGCATACGTAACGACACAGAGATAGAGCAATGGACTACTGTACCTTATTGCTATATATATATACTGGTGGTCAGCAAAATTATCCACTGTCCTCCTACTATATACTGCGCAGAACTACAATGCAGCACAGATATGGATAGTATACTTGACGACACAGAGGTAGAGCAATAGACTACTGTACCGTACTGCTATTTATATACTGGTGGTCAGCAAAATTCTGCACTGTCCTCCTACTATATACTGCGCACAACTACAATGCATACATATATGGATAATATACTTGACGACACAGAGGTAGAGCATTGGACTACTGTACCGTACTGATATATATATATATATATATATATATACTGGTGGTCAGCAAAATTCTGCACTGTCCTCCTGCTATATACTGCGCAAAACTACAATGCAGCACAGATATGGATAGTATACTTGACGACACAGAGGTAGAGCAATGGAGTACTGTACCGTACTGCTATATATATACTGGTGGTCAGCAAAATTCTGCACTGTACTCTTACTATATACTGCGCACAACTTCAATGCAGCACAGATATGGATAGTATACTAGACGACACAGAGGTAGAGCAATGGACTACTGTACCGTACTGCCATATATATATATATATATATATATATACTGGTGGTCAGTAAAATTCTGCACTGTCCTCTTACTATATACTGTGCACAACTACAATGCAGCACAGATATGGATAGTATACTTGACGACACAGAGGTAGATCAATGGACTACTGTACCGTACTGCTATATATATACTGGTGTTCAACAAAATTTTGCACTGTCCTCCTACTATATACTGAGCACAACTACAATGCAGCACAGATATGGATAGTATACTTGATGACACAGAGGTAGAGCAATTGACTACTGTACCGTACTGCTATATATATATATACTGGTGGTCAGCAAAATTATGCACTGTACTCTTACTGTATACTGCACACAATTACAATGCAGCACAGATATGGATAGCATACTTGACGACACAGAGGTAGAGCAATGGACTACTGTATCGTACTGCTATATAGAAATTCTGGTGGTCAGCAAAATTCTGCACTGTCCGCCTACTATATACTGCGCACAACAACAATGCAGCACAGATATGGATAGTATACTTGACGACACAGAGGTAGAGCAATGGACTACTGTACCATACTGCTATATATATACTGGTGGTCAGACAAATTCTGCAATGTCCTCCTACTATATACTGCGCACAACAACAATGCAGCACAGATATGGATAGTATACTTGACGACACAGAGGTAGAGCAATGGACTACTGTACCATACTGCTATATATATACTGGTGGTCAGCAAAATTCTGCACTGTCCTCTTACTATATACTGCGCACAACTACAATGCAGCACAGATATGTATAGCATACTTGACGACACAGAGATAGAGCAATGGACTACTGTACCTTATTGCTATATATATACTGGTGGTCAGCAAAATTCTGCACTGTCCTCCTACTATATACTGCGCACAACTACAATGCAGCACAGATATGTATAATATACTTGATGACACAGAGGTAGAGCATTGGACTACTGTACCGTACTTCTATATATATATATATATATATATATACTGGTGGTCAGTAAAATTCTGCACGGTCCTCTTACTATATACTGCGCACAACTACAATGCAGCACAGATATGGATAGTATACTTGATGACACAGAGGTAGATCAATGGACTACTGTACCGTACTGCTATATATATACTGGTGTTCAGCAAAATTTTGCACTGTCCTCCTACTATATACTGCGCTCAACTACAATGCAGCACAGATATGGATAGTATACTTGACGACACAGAGGTAGAGCAATGGACTACTGTACCGTACTGCCATATATATATATATATATATATATATATACTGGTGGTCAGCAAAATGATGCACTGTACTCTTACTATATACTGCACACAATTACAATGCAGCACAGATATGGATAGCATACTTGACGACACAGAGGTAGAGCAATGGACAACTGTATCGTACTGCTATTTATATACTGATGGTCAGCAAAATTCTGCACTGTCCTCCTACTATATACTGCGCACAACTACAATGCAGCACATATATGGATAGTATACTTGATGACACAGAGGTAGAGCAATTGACTACTGTACCGTACTGCTATATATATATATACTGGTGGTCAGCAAAATGATGCACTGTACTCTTACTATATACTGCACACAATTACAATGCAGCACAGATATGGATAGCATACTTGACGACACAGAGGTAGAGCAATGGACAACTGTATCGTACTGCTATTTATATACTGGTGGTCAGCAAAATTCTGCACTGTCCTCCTACTATATACTGCGCACAACTACAATGCAGCACATATATGGATAGTATACTTGACGACACCGAGGTAGAGCATTGGACTACTGTACCGTACTGCTATATATATATATATATATATATATATATACTGGTGGTCAGCAAAATTCTGCACTGTCCTCCTACTATATACTGCGCACAACTACAATGCAGCACAAATATGGATAGTATATTTGACGACACAGAGGTAGGGCAATGGACTACTGTACCGTACTGCTACATATATACTGGTGTTCAACAAAATGTTGCACTGTCCTCCTACTATAAACTGCGCACAACTACAATGCAGCACAGATATGGATAGTATACTTGATGACACAGAGGTAGAGCAATTGACTACTCTACCGTACTGCTATATATATATACTGGTGGTCAGCAAAATTATGCACTGTACTCTTACTATATACTGCGCACAATTACAGTGCAGCACAGATATGGATAGCATACTTGACGACACAGAGGTAGAGCAATGGACTACTGTATCGTACTGCTATATATAAATTCTGGTGGTCAGCAAAATTCTGCACTGTCCTCCTACTATATACTGCGCACAACAACAATGCAGCACAGATATGGATAGTATACTTGACGACACAGAGGTAGAGCAATGGAGTACTTTACCATACTGCTATATATATACTGGTGGTCAGACAAATTCTGCAATGTCCTCCTACTATATACTGCACACAACTACAATGCAGCACAGATATGGATAGTATACTTGACGACACAGAGGTAGAGCAATGGACTACTGTACCGTACTGTTATATATATATATATATACTGGTGGTCAGCAAAATTCTGCACTGTCCTCCTACTATATACTGCGCACAACTACAATGCAGCACAGATATGCATAGTATACTTGACGACACAGAGGTAGAGCAATGGACTACTGTACCGTACTGCTATATATATAAAGGTGGTCAGCAAAATTCTGCACTGTCCTCCTACTATATACTGCGCACAACTACAATGCAGCCCAGATATGGATAGTATATTTGACGACACAGAGGTAAGGCAATGGACTACTGTACCGTACTGCTATATATATATATATATATATATATATATATATACTGGTGGTCAGCAATATCCTGCACTGTACTCTCACTATATACTGCGCACAACTACAATGCAGCACAGATATGGATAGTATACTTGACGACACAGAGGTAGAGCAATGCACTACTGTACCGTACTGCTATATATATACTGGTGGTCAGTAAAATTATGCACTGTTCTCTTACTATATACTGCGCACAACTACAATGCAGCACAGATATGTATAGCATACGTAACGACACAGAGATAGAGCAATGGACTACTGTACCTTATTGCTATATATATACTGGTGGTCAGCAAAATTCTCCACTGTCCTCCTACTATATACTGCGCAGAACTACAATGCAGCACAGATATGGATAGTATACTTGACGACACAGAGGTAGAGCAATAGACTACTGTACCGTACTGCTATTTATAAACTGGTGGTCAGCAAAATTCTGCACTGTCCTCCTACTATATACTGCGCACAACTACAATGCATACATATATGGATAATATACTTGACGACACAGAGGTAGAGCATTGGACTACTGTACCGTACTGCTATATATATATATATATATATACTGGTGGTCAGCAAAATTCTGCACTGTCCTCCTGCTATATACTGCGCAAAACTACAATGCAGCACATATATGGATAGTATACTTGACGACACAGAGGTAGAGCAATGGAGTACTGTACCGTACTGCTATATATATACTGGTGGTCAGCAAAATTCTGCACTGTACTCTTACTATATACTGCGCACAACTTCAATGCAGCACAGATATGGATAGTATACTAGACGACACAGAGGTAGAGCAATGGACTACTGTACCGTACTGCCATATATATATATATATATATATATATATACTGGTGGTCAGTAAAATTCTGCACTGTCCTCTTACTATATACTGTGCACAACTACAATGCAGCACAGATATGGATAGTATACTTGACGACACAGAGGTAAATCAATGGACTACTGTACCGTACTGCTATATATATATACTGGTGTTCAACAAAATTTTGCACTGTCCTCCTACTATATACTGCGCACAACTACAATGCAGCACAGATATGGATAGTATACTTGATGACACAGAGGTAGAGCAATTGACTACTGTACCGTACTGCTATATATATATATACTGGTGGTCAGCAAAATTATGCACTGTACTCTTACTGTATACTGCACACAATTACAATGCAGCACAGATATGGATAGCATACTTGACGACACAGAGGTAGAGCAATGGACTACTGTATCGTACTGCTATTTATATACTGGTGGTCAGCAAAATTCTGCACTGTCCTCCTACTATATACTGCGCACAACTACAATGTAGCACATACATGGATAGTATACTTGACGACACAGAGGTAGAGC